>NW_020897765.1:3249322-3633170 GCF_003984885.1 Neopelma chrysocephalum
GGCAGAGCACAGAAGCTGTGTAAAGGGGCTTGGATCCCCTGAAGATACCAGACCGTCACGAAGGCTTCACACTTCGTTGATATGACCGTGGTGGAGCAACTTTTGTCTGGGGTAACGCAGCCCACGGAAAGACCCTTCGTTTGGAGACGAGGGGCTGAGAGAGACTTGGAGACTCCCTCGTGTGTATTGGCAAAAGTCCAACGACTGCTGCTTCATGAAAGACACAGAGAACCTGCTGCCTAGAGAGACCTGCTGCTGAGAGACTGGAAGGGGTCTCTTCTTCTTCTTCCCTCCTGGACTTTTATTTGGAGGTAGAAGAGATTTGGCCCATTGTAAATATTATTGTCATGGTAGAAATAGAGTTAAGATTGTATGTAATGCATTATACTATTTATTTGTTGTACAGTCCTGTAATATATTCCTTTCCCCCCATATTGAGTCTTGTGTTTTTGTCTGGAAAACCCATCTCACATTGGGTTGAGATGTGGGAGGGGGGCTAGGAATCAGGAATTGGATTTTGAGATTTCAAACCATGACACTTCCCATCATCAAAAAAGCAGTTTTTTAAATTTCTATTTCTTTAATTTCTTCTCTTTTTCTCAGTCATGTGAGGTGTTCTGACTTTTAAGTGTAAAAAAAGGTGGTCCTTCCACAGTCAGGAATGCTTTATAAATTTTGACATTTAACAGTCTTTTTACCACTTATTTGGTTGTTAACTTTGTTTATCCTAACACTAAACAGCATCCAGGTGCATCTTGTGGTAGTTAGGTAACTTGTGCAACTTCCAGTATCATTCTACTTGGAAGTCATAGGCTATTGACAAGTCTGAGAACAAAATAAATCAGAGAATGAAAATGAAGTTGTGCAGTGAACTGCCTCAAATTGGTTTTGTGAATCATAATGTATAAACTGAACTTTCAAATAAAATTTACTAATATCTTATGAAAAATAATGTTTTTTGTCTACTGTATACCATATTGAAAATGCAACACCATAACTAAAAAAGTAAAATATAACCCAGACTATTGATAAGTATGTGCTGAAAAAACATTAAGTTACAGCTTGTTTCCTGCAGTTAGACAGGGAGAATAAAGAAGCACACATGTGCTTTCAGTCTTAACCACACATGGAAATTTTGTTCCAGGATGTCTAGACAATTCAAAATGCCCAGCAAAGTTGTACTGCACTAACAGTAAAATAGGACTAGATACTGTGAAATATAACTTTTTTTCAGATAATTTTTGCTGTTGCGAGACAATAGTAAAAACACTTGATATTTCTGAAAATGTGCTGTACTGCAACATTATTTCTCTACTTTTAGGTATGTGAGAAAAAAAAGAGCAATAATTACAGTCAAGTAAGAGTAATTTGTTTGTTAGTTCTTGGAATGCAAAGTAGGGCTAGAGCTTTCGTGTTCTCAGTTCACCCAATCAGAGGCCAGCTCTTAATGTGGAATGTGTAACACATAGGGAAATGTGTTGCAAATTTGTTTCTCCTGACCTCTTACTTATTTAGATACCTGCTCTGGGACACCTTACTCAGAAGCAAGTCTGTGGAGACCCAAGAGCTGAGGAAAGTTTTGAACATGTTAAACTGTTCCGCAAAACAGAAAAACAAGTGCTGACAGAGCCCTACCTCCAAGGACCTTAGATGACATTAATCATGTTCTGAGATGACATTAATCACATTCTGTTGTCCAGTTTCTAGAATTGTAATCAGTTATTGGCCCAGCCTGGGCTCTGACTGCTGATCCAAAGAATTGTTGAGCTTTAATTCACTTTCAAGGTATTAGGTCTGAGAATGAAATTTGTTTCTTTGCCATAAAATTTTAATGAATTATGGGAAATGTCTGCAAATTATCTGTACTTCATTTTATGTTCAAATATTGTAGTTGGTTATGGACAGAAATGTATCCTAAAAAATATTTTTAACATCAATGTAGCTTTAAATTTAGAATGTGTACCAAATTTCTGTCATTATTTTGTAAATTAGACCAGTACAAATAAATGGAATTTTCTTTTTTAGTTTACCAAATGGGCACATTGCTTTCAAATCCTCATACAACCTGGTAATGCTAGAACTCAAAATAAAAGGAGGTAGATCAAAGTCCTAGCTATCAACAAACAAAATGAAGAAATTGTGGAATGATAAAGGTGGTGCAAGGGCAATATTTCTAATTAAATTGATAAAGTACAGCAATTACAATTACATGGACTAGAAATTTAACTGGAGAAGGCTTCACAGAATCAGAAAATACAATATGAAAATCCAGGATATGTATTTTTCTCCTTCACTGTCAATAAAAGTATAATTTTTATTATAACACCCAGAAAATATATGTAGAAGTTGAATTGAATTCACCTGTATGCATGATTATTTTATATCCAAAATTAGTAGCTTTATATAAAGCTACTAAACCGATCTACATATTCTATGGTATTTCCACCATTTTTCTGAAAAGTGTGGAAGTAACTGTGTCCTGTACCAGAAAAGAGAGAGAAAAAATTAAACCTGTCCATTTCTTAGTTTTAAAAGTCTAGACTCCAATTGTAAACCTTTTGTATTACTATATAGGTGAAAATGAAAACTGCCACTTGCATGGAATTTCATTCTAGATATATGTGAGTCTGTTTCTCTTCAGATACTAATGAATAAAAAAAATCACAACTTGCTTCATGCAATTAAGGTAACTATATAGATATAGCAAATCTTCCAAAAGAAATTATGAGTCCTCTTTATAGAGGACTGTGGTTTTTTGTTTTGGCTTTTGCTGTAGTTGTTTTGGGTTTTTTCATTTATTTGTCTGTTTGCTTGGTTTCTTTTTAATTTTTTCTTTGTTTCTCTTTTTCTAGAACTGTTTTTAAATGCTTTAGACATTCTACTTTGTTTCACATGCTGTTCTCGTAGTTAGTGGTCAATGCTGGCTGTTTCAAAGAAAGCTCTAAATGCTTTGTTATTCAATTAGATTTCCATAAAATTATATTTTTCCTCCTTTCAGTATAAGACCACATTATGCACTGAAGCATAAAATGTGAATGTTCTTGTAATTATATATTAGTTACAATAACTGCCACGGTTATTTCTGTTTATGTGTCTGTAAATTTTTATAGGTCTAATTATAACTGCAAAAGAGTGATACAAGCAATACCCTTTGGCCTTTAGAGTACACTAAACTTTTGAGCAATATTTCAAATGAAAATATTTTTGGCAAATCTGATTTTATGATAATTCTATTACTTCGCTTATATTTATTTTAATTATGTTGCTGATGAATTCTATAAATTTTAATTTTTTTTTGTGAATTAGACATTTGTGCTAAAATGATTAAAAAATCAGTCTGGCACTAAAAACACTCCCACTAACCAAAACAAACAAAAAACCAAGCAAAGAACAGAAAAACATAGCAAGATTGTATTCTTTAGCACTTATAAAAGACAAGGAAAGTGCATGAGTAATGAGTTAAGAAACATTGACAGGGATACGAAGTTATTCAGGAATAACTATAAATAATAGGAAAAGCATTTTATGAAAATTAAGTTGCTCAATGTGACTGCTCCCACTGCTAGTTATAAACTGGGCAACCTTCCTGACATCAGCTTGCATTGGAGGACATTTGGCTTTCCTAGAATCCCTGTAACATTGAACCCCAACAGGTGTGTCAGTTATTTCATACAACTACAATGGAGAAAAACAGCCACAGTTAAGCAAATAAATTGCATCCTGAGTGATTGGCAATGAAACGAGACCTTGAGTTACACAAAATAACACAATCTGTCTTCACATAAAGGTGGTGGGATCCTATCATTACCACTCCTAAAGACTGACAGAGCAGAGTATTCAAATAGCTCCAGGAACGCAAAAGCCTAGTGTTCATAAAGGACAAAACAAGCAAGGTTTTAGGATTTATCAGGAAAGAGAGAAAAGAGAGAAAGAATAATTTTGTTACAGTATTATTCCATTGGTCATTTGTTTCCTAAATGCTCTACACAGAGCTGATTTTATAATCCCAAAGGAGTATAGTAGATTTTTTAAAAAGTGAGAGAAAGGAAAACATATGGAATAGTTTTCATATAAGAAATAAGCTGGAACTCCTTTCGTGTATAATGTTGCTTAAGGGGCAATGATTGCAAAGAGAACAATCTGGAGTAGGTGTGTTTGACTGTTGTTCACCATTTTCAGCCAAAAGAGACAGGGTGTAAATAGAGTTGCTTTCTCAGCAAGTGGCAGAACTGTACAACTTGCTGCCAAAAATGAGAAAGGGGCTGAATGTGTTCCCAGGGAAACCAGACTCTATACAGAAGGCAAATACATTAAGGTTTACTGTATATACAAGACCACATTTGGTTCATAAGGTCTCCTAAAAAGGAAATATTAGGAACATTAGGAGGAAGTATCATATATGTTCAGCATCTCACTGACAGCAGTAGAGACAGGATATCAAGTGAAATGGACTTTGATGTGATCCTCTGCGAATATTCCTGTGTTCTGAAAGACACAGGCAACACTTCAGTGGCTTGCTTTTAATTTGTTGAAAATAACTGTCTTCTCTACAAAACTGAAGCAAGCAGAGAACAGTTCTCTAGTCTCTGGGAATAGCTTTTCTTTATTGTAGCCTGTTAATCTGATCAGCAGCCCTTGGCAGCTGTTGTATTCTCAGGCAAATGGTACAGAAACAGGAACAGAAACTCTGATGGAGGGATGTGCCATTTTTATAGTCAGTAACAACAGTGCAGGAGGGAAGGGATGGCAATAACAGAGGACAAGGAAATTTAGAGAACATGGAAGTTGTTGCCAAATCCGTGATGTCTCTTGTTAAAGCGACTATAAGTATAAAATATGACTCATGGATAACTTGTGGATAACTGTTCCACCATTAACCTCCATGGTCTGCAGCAGGACAGCCTACCTCACCATGGTATTCAACATAGGCTGCTGGGGAATCTCTGCTCCAGCACCCGGAGCACCTACTCTCACTTCTTCCCTGACCCTGGTGTCAGCAAAGCTGTTCCTCTCACATGTTCTCACTCCTCTCTCCACCCACAATTGCTGTTGTGCAACAACTTTTCCCTTCTCAAGTGTGTTAATGCAGAGGTGCTGCCACCATTACTGATGGTCTGGGCCCTGGTCAGCGGCAAGTCCATCTTGGAGCTGGCTGGCTTTGGCTCTGTCAGACACGAGGGAAGCTTCTGGCAGCTTCTTGCAGAAGTCACCCCTGCAGCCCTCCTCCCACCCCAAAACCTTGCCACACAAATCCAATAAAGAAACAACTGCAACTTTTATGAAGTTCAGTGTGGCCAGGGTCTGTTCCTGGGCAGGTGTAGATACAGGTAGCCTTTCACACAGAGCAGAATCTAACTCAAGAATCTTACCCCACCGCAGAGACACAGCAACAGGCATAAATAGCATTGTCAGAAAAAAACTGTCTTTGTATTTTCCTACACACAATACGACTGCGAGACTTGAGCAAAAACTGATGTTCCCCCATGCATCACTATTCATACAGATAAAAGTTGATAAGGGCCAGGCTAAAATGATATTTATTGTTTCTCAGGCCCAGCAATTTAAGTGGCTCTCAGAGGCTTTCCACTTCAGCTTTGCTGTTGCTAAGCAACATCATGAGGACAGTCTACAATAACCTGTCAGTTTACAGAAAATGACAATCCTAACTTTCAAAAATATTTGTTTCTAGCTGTCCAGTGATTGCTTTTAGCCTTTAAACATTAGTGCATGCTTTTCTGCAAGAAATGACCACCTTAGAATATATTTTTGTTAATGTGTAGAACTTCAAAGTGTTTATATAGAGTCAGGGAACAATCCTCCTGAACAGTGAGAATCTCTGTCACAGACGGGAAAAGTTAATAACTCAATTCTATCTAGTCTCTGCACAACACCCATTGCCAACATCCATTTCTCTACGTGCAGAAATAACAAGCACAGACCTCCTCAGTATATTTGTCTTACACAGTAATATTGCTCAATAAGACTCAGAAGATTCTCCCTTGCTGTCTGTCTTATGAAGATTATTTACAAAAAAAAGGACATTAAAAAGGAATTGTATAAGAATAGACCTCAAAAACTACAAATCTCTCTCTTAGAGAGGAAATATTTTAACTTTCTTAACAACCATTCTCCCTAGTTGGCGACAAGAAAGGAACAGATCTCTGCTGCATGATGTTCATCATCCTCAGAAACTTGAAAAAATTTGAGAAATGGATAAAAATCTTTCACTTTTGGCTGAACTTTCCTTTGCATATAAGCAGATAAGTCTAAGAGTCTGCATTTTTGCAGCTGATCGTCACAGTCACTCTAGTTGGCTCTAGTTAAAAAAGTTGCATCGCAGAGCACTTTTCACAACATCCAGCATGCATTTTGCCACTGTTCAGAGCATTTCTGTAGGTAGTAGAAGATTTCATACTCTGGTTTGTAAGCCCGCTTTTTGAGCAATGATCCAAACAGATATCACTGCTAAACGGTAGCTGTAAGTTGAACCTCTCAGTGGCTGATGTAAACTCTTATCCCGGACAAGAGAAATTTGTTGATATAGAAAAAATGGTTCACCATAAGGATGAATTTACACCATTACCTCAAAGTGTTATGAATCTACAAAGTTCACAAAGTATATCTGAGATGAGATACACCAAGAAATCAGTCTCTGGTGGCTCTTTCCTGAGATTTTAGTAGCTTTTTTATTATATATATAATAAAAGTGTTTTGGAACATCCTTTACTGTTAAAACCAAAGCTTTTAAAGCTTCTAACATTGCCATAGGGACTTGAATCTACCATTAAGAGGATAGAGCCTGAATATAACAAAAATAAAGAATTAGAAATCTTGGTTAGTGTTCCTCTTAGAGTAATGTTCATATAAAGCTGAACTTTAAAATACTAATCTCATTTGCAAATAAATTCCTATGACTTGTTTAGCAGAAGTAGGAAGACAATACTATGTACTGTCACTGGCACCTTATCAGAGAGATGTCTAGAACCTTTGCCAGTATCTTTTCTACTTATCTTGTGTGTGAAGTACAGTGTAATTTGTTGGGTTTGATGCAGTCTCATCAGTGTTATTTCTCAATGCCTGAGCAGTGCTTAAGGATTTCCTAAATGGGAAGGCTACCCATTAGCAGCAGTAACAAAGCAAAGTAGCTCACATAAATTAATGATTCATTCTCCTGGTAGTCCATGACATTGGGAAATATTAACTTTGTTTTATTGATCAGAAATAGAAGTGAGATAAAATGACTCTCTGCAGCCGTGCAGGAAATTTGTACTAGGCCCAGGAAAAAAATGCGTCTCCTAAATTCCACTTCAGGGGTTTACATTTGAGTAGCTCCGTGATAAATGTGGAAGGAGGAAAAAATATTTGTCCTGTTCTGTCAAAAAGAGTTTCTCCTTTATCATTTGTGTCCAAGCAAATAATGGTAATGAAAAACATCAGTGCTTTCATGAGTAGCTCTTACCTTGGTGTTATTGGGATCCATCCCCATCAGAACTTTATTATTTCTCGTAAGTGTTTGCTGAGTCTTATTTCCCTCGAGTAGTAAGTGAGGATGGTGCAAATAATTGCACCAATGCTAGCACCACACCACACAGGAAGATGGATGTGGTGCCTAAACAGTATGAATAGGAATTCCCACCAGCCAAAAGTATTAAAGCTTGCTGGCCTTATTGCAAACTATCCATATTGGCTCTTTCCCATTCAGTTCTTTAGTTTACAATAACTACATTTTAAAACTATTGAAAAATAAATCCTACTAAATTAACCAGGATATTATCTAAGTAAACATCACCAGACAAGAAGCTCTGCAGATTCATAGGTGTTAAATCAGTACCAAAAAATTACTTCATAAAATATTTTTATTAGAATTTCATGGATTGCCTAAAAGCATTTTAGTTTCTACATGTCTTTATTCTATTTCTCTTTTGAAGAAGAGACAAAGAAATGAAAGCACTGTTGCTCTTCCTTCTTTCTAGACTTACCTAGACTGTCCTTAGCAAGAACATACCTGTTGGAGGCAGCTTTGTGGGTTCTGCTGGTAAAAACTCCTGCAACGGTAAGCACTCCTTGGAAAACGTAAGGTCATCAAGTGCTATGCCATCTTTGGGACCGTTTCCAGCTATCCCTTCAAAGACCACTTCAAAATCTTCGTTTCCATTTCCAGCCAGCGTCACTGCCTTGCGCTGCCAGAAATTTCCCTGGTTTCCGGTAAGATTAAGAAGAATTCTTTCATGTTTTAATGTAGTTCTTTGGTAGACAATCAATGATCCAATGTGAGCTCCATACATATGGTAATAGAAAATTATCTGTAAGCAAGAACAAGAGCATCAAGTATGGAATAGGTCACCTCAGACACAGTCTGCTATTGTATTTAGACTAATTCTTAAACTGAGCATTACTGGTTACATTCACAATATCCCTTAATTTTACTGATTGAAGAAAAATTAATAAAAATGCACAGAAAAAAACTTACTAGTGGCAATTTTTGAACTCTCCCATAAGCCAAACTTTGAAGCCAGCACTAAAATACTCAACAGTTGATCTTTCATCCCTTTGAATAACTCTTGCATGTAAATGTAAATGAATTAAAATACTTAATAAGGAAACAGAGGAATAGAGTAGTGCCATTTACAATATGGGAAGCAACTCGGTTTACTGAACAATTATCTGGTTATAGATGTGTTTGTGCCAGATTATAGAGTGTGTAATTAGAAAATAAACTGTTATGGGAGAAAATATTCTAAATGCACAAATGAAAAAAAAATCTAAAATAAGATATAAGATGTCCTTGGCTTAGAAAACAGTGATTTATTTAATTTTAGTTAGAATGAGGAAAATGAATTATGAAGCACAAAAGTAACACCAAATAAATACAGAACATAAAACAAACTGCTGTGAAAATTCTTCACCGTTAATTGCACTCTAAGTTATTTCCAGTCAAAAAGCAACAAAGGAATACCTGTATTTAGTCAAATTAATACTTAGTCTAGTTCATTATCTTGTTTCTGAAAATATTTCCAAAAATCATGTAGAATCCTGAAAGAAGGTAATTCATGCTATCATATATGCTATCATATATGTTATCATGCTATATATGTCATATCACATGTCTATAGCTCAAATTTCTTTCCAGCATAACGCATGACACAAGCCCTGAAGTATGAAAACTCTTAACTTATTTATTATAGCTATAAAAACACAATAGCAGACATTATGATATCCGTAACGCAGATGTAAAGCCATGTCTCTCTGTGTTACCTGGTGCTGTAGGGTTTACAGGCTTCTGCAGTCTATTTCATTGCATAAATATACTATTTAAAAAAAACCCCTACATTTCTATTTAATTTATATTCTTTAATTATTGATTAGCAAAACCACCCAGGGCTTTGTGTTCCAATTCTTTTGAAAATTTTACTGTGTTTACTTTTAGAATATCTCCTGTGCAATGTAGTCAAATCTAATTTTTATAAGTCAGTTTTCTTACTTGGAAATATTTATACTCACCTGACATTTTCCTGTCCTGTGATTACTATGTTTCTCTTGAAATCCTTCTTTAAGTCAGGCTTTTCTTTCAGTATATGTGTATATCTTTACATCATATAATGTTTTCACATTTTTTTTAGGATTAATCTCTTTCTTTTTACCACTACTGAAGTTTGTTTGCTTTCTGTCATTAAATTCTGAACAGATATTTTCGTAGAGTTTCCCACCACACAACTCCTGACTGACTACAATTCTTTTCAAAATTATCAGACTGTATTTTGTATATTTTCCTTTCTTTTATGATAATTGGATTATACTCCATCCCCCTTCCCTGACCCCAAATATTTCTTTCTGTACTTCACATTTACTTATCTCAATAACACTGAATGATTTCATATATTAGAGTCAACATACTGTCTATTGCAGTATGTTGATTGTAATAGAACTTCTGTTCTATTACATCATTTCAAGATATATCATATAGGAGTAATATCATCTTGCTAACAGTTATACATAAATTTAGTTCTAAACATATATCCAAGTCCTTTCATGGCTGGGGCCCCACATTATTCAAACTTGAATTCATGTGAAATATTCATTCCCATACTTATTTGCTTTTCATCAGGACATAGGTTAGCTCTCTAGCCTCAGTTCTACAATCTTTCTGGATGTTCTCATTCATCAGTTGTCTACTTAATATTTTCAGGTTTATCCTGAAGAATTTATAATAGAGTTTTGAAAGAATTGTAACAACTGGTCCTATTTGTAAATACTTTTCTCATATTGAAATAAATTGGAAAGATTACAATTCAAAAATTTACAGAAAATATAGTATTTGCAAAAACAAACAACTACGAAATGCTTCCTACGACACATAACGTAAAGAAATTGCTGATATTAATGACATCATTCATGCTTTCTATTAATATTCTTAAATTCCCTCAGAATCACAAGGTATGCTAAATGTTTCTGGTACTAATTACAACTAAATTTAACACTTTTTTTCAACACCATCTCTTTTGGCACCACAGTCTGCAACAATGGTGCTTCAACACTGGCTTGAAGGAGCACTCCTTATAGAGATACCTGAAGTACCAGGCTGGTATCTCTACACAATGGTCTGCAGTGAATAATAATTCAAAAAAGGTACATAAGGGTTATTTTTTAACACAACTTTTGTATTAATCCACAATAATATATAAATATCTAAATATCTAAATATCTAAATATATAAATATATGGTTTTCTTATGGATTGAAGTTTCCAGATAATATAATTACTTATCACTGATGCTTTGATGCAGAATTCTTCTTTTTCTTTTGCAGACATATTTTGACATAGTCTTACTTTCTACTTAGGCTGTTTTGCTTGGATTTCTATTCTTTCGAAGATGAAGCTTTGTTTGTGAAAGCCTTGTATACAGACAAACGATTTTTGTTCATGTATGTCCCTTTATAGTTGCTGATGTATATTTGTTTTCTTTGCATAAAATTTATCCCATTGATGTAAATGTACATTTTCCATTGATCTGAAAGAGCCTAAGATCCCATAAGTCTGTTGTAATATATGGTGTAACATTTGCTCCACTAATAACACATAGCAAGGAGTAAAGTACTTTAAGGGACTCTCTGATCTGCTAAGATGAAGCTCTGGATCTTGAAATAATTTTTTTTCATTATTACAATATCCTTTACCAGGAATTTCACTTTGCTTGGTCAAATGCCTATATGTAAGTTTCATAACTGGTCAGAACCTTCAAAAAGTACTATATAATGTCATAAATAGGACTGACTGTTTCAGGTAATATCCTGGATGTCAGAAGTTTTGTCTGTAGAAATGCTCCTTTTTGTAAATAATTTTTAGTGTGACAAAAGCAATAGTTTCCAATAGCTATGTTTCAAGCATTTAATGATGTATCACACATTAAACACTATTCAGACATGAATGTCATTCTCAGTCATTCTGCATTTCTTTGCATGTTTTACTCTTCATAGAAGTTAAATAGTGGAAAAGTTACTTTTAAAGCATAAAACCAGATAAGGTTGAGAAAGACATACTTTCAAATGTGATAGCAAAATAAGCCAACATCTCCAAGCTTGTGTTAGCAGAATTTTTTTTAATATATGAATTTTAGGTAATATAGAAAATTAACGTAGAAAATGAACTCATGTTTCAAATTTTGAAGATAATTCCATAAAGGCCAATTAAGTTTTGCTACTGAATAATAAAATTAGTCAAGTTTTGTTTGGATCATAAAATCAAGCCATCTATATTTAATACATTCTGACTTTCTTATCTATAAAGAGTTTGGGGAGTTTTCAAGCAAAAAGAAGAATTTCAGTAAAATGAACTACTTATAAATTTCAAGGATAAGCAGAACTCTTTCCAAGTTTCAGACAAACTCTTGCTGGTTTTGATTTTCCTCATGATTAGTATGAGATAAATGAAACTGGAGGCAAATGACTGGATATTTTGAACAGAGATGTCACCTCCATATGCAGTAAACTAACTGTTTAGGATTGTTTCAGTCTAAGACAACTTTCGTTTGACATGCATAGTATTGTGATCACACAAACAGTTCAGTTCAAAAGCTTTTTGAAAAACAATTCCATCAAAATTATCCTCTTGAGAGACCTGGCTGTTAGATGTATAAAGGCGAACTGGCAAAATGAGGACAACTAAGGACAAAAGTCTAGGGGAAAATAATTACATGTCCTATTTCACAGGCAAAGCTCAATAAAACTTTACGTATTCCATAAATATAAAGACACTGATATAATCTCAGGCAAGTTTCTTAACAAGTAGCTCCAACAAACGAATCAAAGAAGAAGTCGAAGTGTGGCATCAGTAGTGGAGATGCTCCAAATGCTGGAGAAAAAATTGGCTATTTTATGGCCGGCTCACTAAAGAGCTCTTTAGCTTATTTAACTAAATAGCTAGCCCACAAACATTCCTGTTGCCAACTTACACAAATCTGCATGTGCTATTAGTAAAATAATTAGCAAAATAAAGTCTGAATATTGTTTTTACTTACAGTAGCTCAAAACTCTTTTGAATCTAGGCTGGCATATGACTTAGACAACTCTGCATTTGGTCACTTCTTTTCCACTGTAGTAACTCACAGAAAGAGTAAAATAATTTTAGTGACCATTTAATCTGTTAGGATGAATGTCTGGATCTTAATTAACTATTCAAGAGATTAATTTCTTCATATCAAATTAAATGTTTTTTCCCAGATAATTTCTTCAGTTCTGGAAACCCATTCCTAAGTTTACCTTGAAAATGTTAAGCCATTCCTGCCTAAATTGTTTTCTACAGTCTTTCTAAATTTTTCTTTGCTAATTTTCCAAAGGCTAAAAGTACTGTTTCTCTCCCACCACAGCTCCATTTATGCGCAATATTCCTCTCCATGTAAATAATATATAGAGATATTTTGTTATCTCTTTTCTTATTACTATTTAAAAATTATTACTAATTTTAATAGTAATTAGAATATTCATGTTAAAACTTCCACTTCATGTTTGACTCTGATGTTAGAAACTGAGATGCCACTCATTTTTGCCCTGACACTTAAAGACTATGAAAATTTGGAAAAATGCCATTTCAAAACAGTGCACAGTTGAACTTTCTGGAAAATTATTCTTTTGGCAAAACTGTAAAAGATATATAAAAACCAGGAAACTTTTTATTCCAGGTTTGCAAAGAAATGACCAAGCTGAAGTCACTACAATGTGCTGGAGTGTTGTGGGAAATCAAGGCTTACATTTCTCCATTCTCTAGAGAGCTGGGAACAAAACCTTCTGTCACACATCCTACCATTTGCAGTTGTACTCTTTAAAAACTGTTTGTTACTGTATTTTCTCCATAAATTTTTTACTGCAATTTTCTCCATAAAATTGCAAACCATTAAATAGCTGTTTGCTACTTCGGATGAGTGTTGCATAAGACATTGTAAATCAGACACTCTATTCACTGTCAACTTCATCCGAATCTCCCAGACACATATTTCCTTACAGAAATCATTTTTCTCCCACAGCAAAATACAAATTTTCCTAAGATTTCAAGCATATAAGATCAGATCCTGACTTTTCCAAAAAAAGTTTGTTTGTTTGTTTGTTTCCTGAGGAATTATTTCAGTGATCACTTTATTCATTTTATGAGTGGTATCTTGGTGCAATCTAGAAATCAAATTCTTTATTTCTTGTAATACCCCACCCTCATGTACCTTGCAGTTTTTATTCCTTCTGCTTAGGACAGGACTAGAAATCCTAGCTTTCTGTCCTGGCAGCTGAAAAAATGAACTCTTTATAAAAATATAATGACCAGATGGCTCTTGCAGTGTATGATCAGTAGCTGGTCCAGTGCCCAATTTTGGTGTACTGCTAGTTCTCAGGTTCCAGTCAAAATCATCATTTTCATCTTGCTTCCATCCACAAAGATCATACTCAAAATTGCAATGCCCAATAGATGTACCTGAAAGACATTTGCATACACATGAGAAGAGATTTTTTTTTTTGGAATGTAATCAGATACATATACTGTACCCTGGTGAAGGGTCTGGAGCACAAGTCTGATGAGGAGTGACTGAGGAAGCTGTGGTTGTTCAGCTTGGAGAAAAGGAGGCTCAGGGGCAACCTTATTGTTCTTGACAACTACAAGAAAGGAGACCAGTGAGGTGGGGTTCTCCAAATTAACAAGGGATAGGATGAGGAGAAATGGCTTCAAGTCACATGAGGAGGTTAAGATGGATATTAGGAAAACTTTCTTCACAGAAAGGATTGTCAAGCATTGGAACAAGCTGCCCAGGGAAGTGATTGAGTCACCATCTCTGTAGGTATTCAAAAGATGTGTAGATGTGGGGCTCAGGGACTGGCAATGCTAGGATAACAGCAGGATTTGATAATATCAAAGGTCTTTTTCAACCTATATGATTCTATGATTATCTAGATTTCTCCTTAAGTTGTATTTAATGCCTAGAAAAAGAGGTAGTTGTCATAATTTTGGTTGATTTTCATATGAATCAATATGCATGTTTTTTACCAATTTTCAAATCTTGAATGTCAAAACAGCAACCATGGTGAGTAAACTGTCCACGTAAATTACGGTGAGGTCAACTGCACCACTCTAGAAGTTTAAGCTCTGTATATTTTTCCCTCTATGCATCTATAAGTTAATTATAATGATTACCAAGTAAGACTAAAGTTGCTGAAATAAGCTGGAATTTCAACAGAGCCTTCAAGAGACTTTTGACTGTGCCCTGAATATTCTTACTATTATTGCTGGAAAGGAAAGTGCTTTGAAGACAAATTTGGAAACTGTATCAATTATTTAGTCTGACAATATAAGAAATTACAAAAGCTCTCTTGCAAAATGTATACAAAACCTGAGCCTCTTCTGGGATCTGATGAAGTTCAGTCATTTCAAAGTAGCTTTATTTAATTGACAGCCGACCAGAAGCATCAGTGGTGAGGCCAAGGAGCTGGAATCTATGGAATCTACACATGTACTCAAAGAGTGCAGATAGCTACCTCAAAAATTTCAGGCTGAAATAAAATGAAATACTTTTTCCTTGTATTTTTCTCTCTTAAGGTCATAAGGTGAAAAAGAAGGTAGAAACTTTTTCTTAAAAATATGAACTATTTAGTAAAAATAGCTTCGCTGCCTTTTACATTTGCCCTTTACAGCATATATGAGGCCATCTGAAATAACAATTAAAATCACCCAAACCTGATGTGCTAAATAATATGATTACCTTTTATGAAAAATATAGACTGTGGTTTACCTCAATTGCCCATAAAATTGGTTAGTCTTCATATTTTGCCATATGATTACTTAGTTACTTAAATTTCAGGATCCTCCTTTAAGAAATTCCTTCCATTACTTAAAAGTTCCATCTTGAGTCAGTAAAACTAATGCGTGCAACTGCCTATTTTATTTTAAAGACATGTTTTCAAGAATCAAGACCTTAACTCATGATCACTGAATGTCCCTGTTAATGCTGTAGATGTTTGTGTTACCTAAGTTAAATTTGGGTGTCCTTGTAGGATCTCTATAGTCAACAAAGAAAAACACTCATTTCTATAGGAAAATGTATTTAATCTAACTCAAACAACTGATTGTAAGTTGCACGGACTTCAGCCTGAAAATGAGTCACTCCACTGATGAAAAAGAGAATTTAGGCAGCCTGCTTAGATGCTTGAGTTACAGCAGGTGACTGTGCACTTGCATGTTAAATCTTTGGTAATAGACACTTCTACAAAGAATTCTTACTAATGAAGTACAAAAACTAAGCTAATCCTTCCCTCTGTGGAGCAGTGACACAGGGTTGCTGAACTAGTCTACTGAATGACAACTTAATAATTTAAGAAAAACACTTAACTGTAAGACTGAATCATATTGATCACAAATGATTTAATGTATCTTTGTAATAAACTAAATAATTAATTGGAGCAAAATTTTAGCTGTTTTAAGTCATATTATTACCAACTATGCCTAGATGACAAGAAATGCAAACTATGGGAGCAGACTTGTAGAGCAAAACAACTCTGAGCATGGATCATTCATTCCTTATCTAATGGAATAATTTCTAAACATTTGACAAAACAGTGTATCTGTACTTAACTTATGTTACAGCACTGTTGTCACACAACTAGCTTAAGAGAGTCCTCCTCAAAGCAAATAAAACCAAGGCACAGATCTCTTAATAGCAATATTTCAGCTTTATGAGGCATAGTTTATAGCTCAGCAGTACTGGCTTTATCTAGACATTGATAATTGGCTTGGTGAGTATTGTCTTGAGATGTAGTCCCAATGACATTCTGGAGTCTCAGGAATATAACAAAGGTTAGAGGCTAGTTTCCTTCTATATGGTGCAGAAAGATTTCCTTAATTAAGGTATGACGACTTCATGCACATAGCTCACCACATCTACAACCAGAGTTAGAAATCCAGGAATGACTACTCCTAAAAGGTGATTTGGAGATGCCTAGAAGTTGTCGGTCTTCATACTTTTAAACAAAATTGCTATGGATGGACAAAACTACCCATTTCTTGTTCTCTGTGCTTTGGTCTATCCTGTATTGCCCTACTAGAGCTTTCCTCAGGCTCTGAAGTTTGAGGTTTTCAAGCTACCATTCTATTGCTCAGCGGTGAGGAAACAAATATTTGATGGCTGGAATGAAGAAACCTTCATAAAGAGTGGAAATATGTGTTTCCTATCATTGTGTTCTTTTAGGAGGCAGCCTGCCTTATCAAAAAGCTGGGAAAAAAGGAATTAATATTTTTCTGTTAGGTATATTTTCAGCAAGTACTATATGATGTATTTCTACATTATTAAATGTATAAGGCAGAGGCAGGATCAATAAAAGAAATGACAAATTCTCCAGCATATTGTGGAAATTTAAAGCAGCATACCTATTTCAAAACTGAAGAAAAAAAGAAAAAAGAAAAAAAGAAAAAGAAAATGAAAGGAAAAATTAGTCTAACTCCTGATGTAAGCAATTGAATAGAGCACCACCAGAGCTAAGAAAAAAGTCCTAATTGGTCACCAAGTATTTACGGTACAATTAGACGCTATGAAACGGGTTCACTTTTTTTATCTGAAACAAAATACATGTTGATTTACAAGTTTCAGCCCAGTAATGAGCCATGTGCTTTTAAAGCTCCATAATATTTCACTGTAAAGCTTACAGTTTAAAATGCAGATGGGGAAATGGTTTTTTTTTTGAGAATTTTTTGACTTTTTTTTCTTTACTTAAAAATAATAATAAAAAACCACTTTTGAGGAAACCATTTACTTTGTGGGACTGTGTCTAGTCACCTTTCCAATGGGAAATCAAAATAAAATCCTTACTTTAGTAGATTGCAAAACTAAATCTCATCAGACTATTTGAACCATTTTGCCTTTAATGCTTCAGTTTTTACTTGGCTGATGGTGTTTGATGGGAAATACAGACAATCAAAAATTTTTTTAAAAAAACTTAAACAGTTCTTAAATATTTCAGAAAGTAAAAGCCAAAGCCTGAGAATCTTTTTCAATAAAGTAATTCCAGTTGAAACAGTTCTCATTTTTAATTACAGGAGATCCGAAGTGAATATCCCCATAAAGGTTAGTGATGTACTATTTCTGAATTGGAAGTCACTGAGGAGTTAAATGAAAATAATTTGCAAAAAAATTTGCAAAACACAGTCCCTTTGCCATGTACTTTAGATCAATAGAATATCAGCATACTTTTGCTTCATAGAATTTGTATTCACTGAGAATTTGATAAACTGTATTCATATTCTCCATAAAAATGAGGCACCTTTTCATATGGTACCAAATAATGTAGATTTGATTGTGTGAGCCTTTCCCACTATTGTAGTAGAAAAAAAAAAGAGAAAGTGTTAATACCATATATTGTGATCCAGGAGGAGCCATTTGATGTGAAACATCATTCTTTGAATCAGATACCACATATGCTGTTTCCTGATACCTCTTGTAAAACCAAAATTGTACAGTATTGAGATTAAAATGATCTGCTGAGAGACCCGACAATCCTTGAAATATCTAAGGAGGTAGGTCCCCCATCTCCCAAGGGTATTATGCTTGAAGTATTTTTTTTCAGCTTTAATACATTCTTTTCATATGGAAAGAAGGATAATTGTATTCTACTTTTAAAGACAGCTGCTTTCTGAGTTATTTTAAGAAATTCATTACCAGCTCTTTGTATTTTCTATAATGTGATTTTAAATTAAATAATAGTAATTTCAAATCCTTAAAAGCCAAGGAATAGAACTAAATTATTACTTTAAGCAAATTATTCTTGTTTGTTTTCTTAGCTGATAAGCTGTCAAAAGTATTCAAGTAATAAAAATTCACAGCAGGCACAGTTACTTATGATAATTATATTAAAAAAGAATCCATTCTTACTGCAAGTAGTAGGGCTTTCATCCGAGTTATCTGCACAGTCATTTACAAAATCACACAGATTATTCTTTGGGATGCAGTACTTGTTGGCACATGTGAATTCCTCTGATGTGCAAGGTTTGCTTGAGATGAGCAAAGGGGAACAATCTTCAAAGGTAATATCATCCACTGCCACGTCTCCCATGTAACTGACACCACGTTTTACCCTGAAAATAACCTAATAAAAATTACAGAGCTATTACAGTAAGCCACTAATAAGGTATAGAAAAGCTTATACACACAACATGAGAAGAACAGAGACTGGTGGTTCTTGCAAATCGTAGAATATGAAGTGGTCAGTTCTTCAAAGCTCAGTCCTACAAAAGCTTGTACTACAGCTTGTACAGATCTGTTACTATAGTTATTGAAGAGTCATCTTCTAACATTACCAAGAACAAAAAAAAAAAAGGAAATAAATTGTGCAATATAGATACCAGCCCTCACTCATCCTGAATTAATAGCAAGAGTTTCACCTACTTCTGCAAAATAAGTCTGAAAAAGAGTAGTCGTTTATTCCCATAAATGTAAGAAGAATGTTAAAGTTTCATCAAAAGTCCATGAAGTATCAGGTAATGTAACACTTAAAAATATGTTCCTGACTGTTTTTTCTTCATAAGACTACAACTAAGCATGGCAAGCATCTCTAAGAGGTTTGGGAATCTGCTCTTATTTCAAAGCAAACCTCATGCTCAAGATTCTTTTTTCAAAATCCAGATGTTTTTACTTACTACACAATAAGGAGAAAGAAGTAGAATAATTTAACCTAAGTTGGGTTCAAGGACAGAAGAAATTCTCAGTCTTAAAAATGAATATCAGTCTGAGATTAAAGAGGAATGAGAAATCTCCAAAAAACTTGAGTCCAGCTCAGGTAACCACTCAGACAGACAAAGAGATGACTTTTGCTATTCGGATGAGAGACACATGTACAGGGCAAAAAGGAAAGTGAGGAGGTGAAGTATGTATAATATAGAAGTACTAAAGCCAGCTGTGTAGGAAGCACACAGTATAGGAATACACACCTGAAAATTTGATCGAATTCCCAAGAACACTTCTGCTCTGTTCCACTGGGGACCTTGGCTGCCACTTTGAGTCCACAATTTAGAAGTGCTGCTACTGGTTTTACAGAGTACCTAAAAAGGGAAATAATTCTAGGTCACTAAAAAATATCTTTCCATTTCCAACTCACTTTAGGGTCCCTTAATTCCATACAAGAGTACAAAAGCATCCTGTCCATCTCATCTCTATACCATCATTAAATATCACAGAATCGTAGAATATCTGGAACTGGAAGGGACCATCAACTCCAGATCCCTACTCCTCGAAGGACAACCTAAAATAAAATCATATGACTAGGAGTATTGTCTAAACGCTCCTTGCACTCTGACAGGCTTGGTTCAGTGCCCACTTCCCTGGGAAGCCTGTTGCAGTGCCCGACCACCTTCTCAGTGAAGAACCTTTTCCTGATGTCCTACCCAACACAAATGGATATGCCAGCATAAGTGACTATACCAAGGAAATAATGCTCTAAGCTTTTCTGACCTCAGAAAACATACTCAGTCCAGAGCCTTAACTTGGACTAACTTACCTCATTAATTTACCCAGAGTGGCTAACAGTGAATAAAAATTCTTAATTACTGGGTTGTAATTCAGTTGTAAAACATGGGAAAATTACTAACGTGTCATATATACTAGTTCATACATAAATTAGACTGTTCTTCTGGGATAGATTGTCTTGTCCTGATTCTTATGAAACTTTTTTTTCTTTTACAAATAAAAACTTGGTCTTTTTTTATAAAGACCAAATTTCATATATTTGGGCAATGAAAGACTTGTAAATCCCTATACCCCTGGAAATAGTCAGTGAACTGGGGAAAGATGGCACTTTTCAACATGAGCAGAAAGTCCGAAATGTGATTGCTCCAACCTCTTGGGCATCCAAATTCAACTGAGCTGACAATAACAACAAGATGAGCATTTGATGAAGTGTGTCAAGCTGTGTCTCCAGTCAGTACTAGAGAGCTAAACATCCATTCACCAGTTGCCTGAACTACTTCTGCTTTCAAGGATTTACTGCTACTCTGCGTAATCTTCTTAGGGCAGCCCAGGCAATTTTCATCATAATGAAAAAACCCTTTTTTTGTTTTAATTTATGCAGTCCCATGAGTGTATATGATGTTGCATAACAGGTAAGTTCCACCAAGCAAACAGCAGATCCTTACACTAAGGAGCTTTCATTCCAGGGGAACAAAAGGAACAGATAATATATTAAATTGGATAGAAAAACAAAGTGACATCCAACTTTACAGACAAGAAGAACTGTCCATAGAAGACATAAATTTAAGGGAAAATAAATAAATTAGAGAGAAAGGAATTACAGATATTATTTGAGAGAATAAAGGATGCTGAATAAGAAAATATCTTTTTTACTCTCAATACAAACTATATTTTTATCTGAGGATACATGTGTGACTATAGACACGTGCACACATGCTTTTATGTAGACTGTGAATTACCTGTTCTATTATATATGCAATTTGATACTGAATGCAAAGGTGACTGAGTGACTTATCCTGAGTATTTTTTCGATCCATTCCTGATGCTGTAGGTATTTTGTAACAATAATGGGAAATCCCATTTTATGTTGTGTGGCAAAAAAAAATTGTTCTGTTTTATTAATTCTCTTTGCAGTGACTCTGATCTACAAGCTGCTAATGAGTTAAATTTCTTTTCAAGAAGTGCTTTATTTTAACTAGAGTTAAGAAAAAGGTATGGGTAAGCACATTTGTTACTTATATATCATAGAAATAGTTCAATGGTGCTTACATTAATATAATCAAACTCTGAAAACTGTATCTTCAACTTTCCAAGGACTAAGCTATTTCTACAAAATTTTAGCTCAAATTTTGATACAATTACTTCTTTTGTTCCTACTCCAACATTCAGGCAAAGACCTTGATGCCCTATTATCTACTGTTGCTTTTCAGTGTCAAAGGGTATTGTGTAATACCAGGCTTTTGCTTGTATGGAAGTTCCAACTGTGGTATCTCTACAAGGTCAGAATTTTTGGTTGTTATAGGTTATATTTTCCCCAGCCTATTGAAGCTAATTCTTCCTTCAGATCATAATATATTGAGAGAAGTAGAGTGTTAGTAATTATTCATTTTCATTTATTAGCAGCCGAGGCTTTAATGAAATTAAAAGAGAAGGTATAAATTTCCTCACAGTAATTTCACGCTGTTAAAAAAAACCCCAAAACCAAAAACCAAAACAAACAAAAAACCCACAAAACAAACAATCAAGCAAAAAAAATCCCAAACAAATAGCATCTCCATACCTCCAGAGAACCTATTGTTGAACCATTCATGTAGTTCCAGAATATGACTTTGCATCTGGGACCCGTTAAGGAGATGACTGTGGTAGCAAAGTCAGCTGTGTCACCAAATTCTCCATTTGAGCTATCTGCAAACAGATACCAGCCTTCTTCAGTACCCCTGCTCAAAGAAAAAGGGTTATCTTTATTAAAACAAAAAATATAATCATAATTAAGTTATGATTGCAATATTTCTCTAGATAGTATCTGCTGTCTGGGTATCTGGATACATTCTAGTGTGCAGCCAGAACCCCAAGAAACCCTCGCAAATGCAGCTGATATTTTCATATCAGAGATAGGCAAAAAAAATAAAGAGTTGAAGTCAACCTTTATCCACAGGATCATACAGATGTGGGCTAGAGGGCCTCTGGCTTTCCCTACAACCCTTTCCAAAGGGAAATCAGAGGGTTCAATCCTGCCTTAAAGTAAAGAATATCCAAGACACCAGGTGCAATTTTGTCTCCTGATCTGCTGGAAAAGATGGAAAGATGAAGTAAGCATCAGACTCTGAGTGTACAGAGAGACCAGAAGTGCAGTTTTGGTGTTTTGGGCATGCGAGATTTGGCCTCTAAAACACTTGTTTCCCAAGTAAAAAGCAGCTGTTAAACAAAGATGAGATTCTGCTCTCCCCAGTGGAGGTGCTTCATGCTCAGTGCTTCTCAAAACAACCTTTCCAACAAGTGCTCACAAACCTGATGATGTAGCCTATGTTTTTAAATAGGTGCTGGTGTTAGGTTTTCCTTGCTTTTCAGTTTTCTTGACTGACCAAGTTCTGAGCAACCATTCTGTAAAGTTGTACCAGTACAGCTGTGAGAAGGCAGTGACCATGCCCAGCAAGTACTGCCAGGAGAAGTACAATATGTCCAAAGATGTCATGGCATCAGGCCCTTCTCAGACTGAAAGTCCTGCCTAATGGGAAGAGTCAGGAATTTGATGGTACAGATTCAGAAGCAGCCTTTCAAAAATCCTCAAAAAACAGAGACTGTTTCACTACTTGTTACTTAGAGTACTGCTTTTACCTCCACTGGTGTCACACTAGAAATTAAAAACAAAATGAAACAAAACAAAATAAACCCCCAAAACAATGAAAAAGACAACATTTTAAAATGTGGGGCATACCATCATTTGGTGTAGGTCAGACATGTTACAAGTGAAATCAGTGAAGACTGTTCATAAACCCAGCAGAGACTGAAGTCAGTCAGGGGGAGATTCCAGGGGGAAGAATAATGATCTGTGGAAATCAGGATCTTCTCCACAGTTTTATTTTACTTTTCATTCAGAGACAGATGAGAGAATTTTTGCTGAAGCTTTTCTTTTATCACTGAATTCTGGCAATTCAGACATTTTCATAATTACTTCCTGCATTTTCATTATCGTTTAGACAGCAGCCTAAATATTAAAAGTTTCTCCTAATAAACTGCAGGTACTATAATTAATAGTTGAAAACTTTGAAAACTCATAGTTACAGGTCTTTTAAGCAAGTATATATTCGGAATATTAATTTATTTCCCTCCTTTCTACTGAAGAAAGCTGTAACAATGTAACAATTTTAGGTTTCTTCTTTTCCTTGGTGCTGAGTATTCTGTCAGGGTCTGGCCCAGAGGTAAGAGAGTATCCAGTTCTCTTAAGGTTTGCAAAATATTTAAAAATTCAGAATTTGCTACTTGGAAAGCATGCCTTCGGTGGCCCAAAAGAGTCAACTCTGTATTTACAACAGCACTCAAGAGGACTGTAAGAAGCAGAATGACGAAAAGCTCTGAAAAGAAGTAGCACTTACAGCCCTCATACTTCCTGGGTTATTCAGTATTCCGTCCATGACTCTCAGTGAGATTAGTTTAAAGCAGTGGTAGGGTACAATCAGTACTATGACAACATTCAATTATCCATCTCTTATTGATATGTTCTGTCAGACATGTCTTTGTCCTGAAGGCAGACCAAAGATCACATCTCTGCCTAGATGCTACTTGCCCCATGGCACATCCTAAGAAGGTAGAGGTCACTGCAATTTTTTTCACCTTGTTTCAGTGCTTGCTACAATATCACATTTAAAACTATTAAACCAGAGGAAAGTTAAGTTTACCAGTGAAACACTTCACAGAACACTAGACGTTAAGCTTGGTGGCAGTATGCGATTACAAGAATATTAAGGTTATGTGGGAAAGTGGCGGGAAACAGAAGGATCAGAAAGGAATGGGTAAGTATGTGTCAAGCACTCTTGTTGACTTTCACTCCTATCATGGAAATTTTTACACTTAGGACTACAAGACTTACATACTTGTGATCTATCCATGTTCTTTAAAAGAAATGCTTTCTCCTAGTGACATTAATTTGCATCATGTTTGCTCACAGAAGAAAGAAATTTCTCTGTTTTGAAGTCATGAAGCTGTCTAGTCTAGCAGCCTGCATGGAATTTACAGGGAGGTGCACATTCTATAGGGGGAAGAGTTTCAAGAAAGCAATAAGAAATCATTCTGTTTGCATAGAGTTCATATGCTAGAGGACCCTCATCTTCTATGGATACATCTTTTGTAGCAGAGCCAGTTACCGTATATGCAACCATCTGTTCAGTTTGTCAAGCTCCGATTTCAAAGTAAAAGATTTCTTAGATGGCCTACCTGTATTTTAAACTAGTAAGAAATATACAGTGACAAAGTATACCAAAATTTCCATAAACATAAATTATAAGTCTCTCTTACTCTGCTCAGATGTTGTTCTTGTCTTCACCCACCATCTTTGTTTTTAAGTGATCTTTAGTGAAGATAACAATTTCTTCATTGTGTGATTTAGTCATCTGACCCCTCCTTAAATTCCTTTCTTTCCTATTCCATAAAAGTATTCCCCTGATTTTTTTTTTTAGTGAGATCTCAAGGACTCAATGATAACAAGTGTAAAACAAGATATTGTTAAACATGTATAACAGTAAATAAATCTGGCCTTCAATGTAGATCTTATGTAAGTGCTGAAATTCAGCAGAACACAGTAAGACTCCCCTGCCAATAGTTCCAAGAGCTCAGGCTAATTTGGAAAATTATCCCATGGAAAACCTTTCAGTTGGCAGCTACAGTAAGTGTCATTAAAATCTTGATACTTACCCTTTGAAAATAATTAATTTTACCTCTATACTGAAAGCATTCCTTATATAGAGACATTCCTGCGCCAGTGCAATAATCCTAATTAATTTCAGAGGGAAAAACACAACATTTTAAAGGATATAAAGTTTTCAACAAAAGCAACCGACCTATATTTGTACACTTGTCTTTGTTAATAGCTTAATATTTCAAATATCTTTTAAACTGTAGTTGGCAAAAAATGGGCATTCATAAAAGAATCTTCACTGTATTTCCCTTTTCAAAGCATTCAAAAGAACTCAGTGAACTGAATATACTAAATGGGAATTAACAGTGAGGGAAAGATTAGATGTGTTAAGAAAAGTTGGAGACCTATCAAATAATTAAGCCCATCCTAAATCTAGCAGTGTTACAAGTAATGTCTCATGCTGTGAATTACACATTTCACAGTAGTAGTGGTCTATTGTTAGAATGTTTGAAAGTGGATCAAAAATTTATCAGCTGAACTTTCTTGTACAGAAAGTTTAAGATCTGACTTAATTAGTTGTTAGACATACCTTAGTTTTTAAAGTGTTAATTCATCTATGTATCTTCTACAAATTGTTTGAGAATGTCTAATTAAGCACTTAAATGGACTTATAAAATACCTTTTACTCATTATTTTTCTTTAGGATTGAAAACTAAACCTGATTAGAAAATAAAAACTGCATTTCATTAAAGATTTCTGATTTCCTCCCAAATCTCAGCAATGAGAAAAGCAAACAAACAACAACCACAGAATCACATAAAAGCACACAGAATCAGCCAGGTTGGAAAAGACCTCTGAGATCATCAAGTCCAACCCATGACCCAACACCACCCTAATTGCCACATGCAGTCTCTTCTTAAATACCTCCAGGGACAGTGACTCTACCACCTCCCTGGGCAAACTATTCCAATGTCTGATCACTCTCTCTGTAAAGAATTTCTTTCTAATGTCTAACCTAAACCACCCCTGGCACATCTTAAGACTATGCCCTCTTGTCCTACTGCTGGTGCCTGGGAGAAGAGACCAACTCCCACCTGGCTCCAACCTCCTTTCAGGTGGTTGTAGAGAGTGATAAGGTCTCCCCTGACCCTCGTCTTCTCCAACCTAAACAGCCCCAGCTCCCTCAGCCGCTCCTCATAGGGCCTGTGTTCCAGTCCCTTCCCCAGCCTCATTGCCCTTCTTTGGACACTCTCCAGCACCTCAATGTCCTTCCTGAACTGAGGGCCCCAAAACTGGACACAGCACTCAAGGTGCAGCCTAACTACTGCTGAGTGAAGGGGCAGAATCACTGCCCTGGTCCTACTGTTCCTAACACAGGCCAGGATGCCATTGGCCTTCTTGGCCACCTGGACACACTGCTGGCTCATGTTCAGCTTCCTGTTGAAGAGATGGAAATTTCAGTTTCCTTAGAGTTATATGTATCCCAATGATTAGCACACCATATTAAATTTTGCAATTCAGAAAGCAACAGCCTCCACATGCATTTTCATTTTTCCTGAATATATACGTCCATAAACACTGTGCAGTATCTACAGAGCAAATCAGAGCCCCATAGACATGTTGGACTTATTACACATTGAAAGTATTATTCTTCAGCTCTCCAAAACCATCTGCCCAAGATGTGCCAGGTTAGTGACCTATTATTGGACCAGATGGGTTTCTGTACAGAGAAAAAAACCAAAATAGTGGTCAAGAAAACCCCGTAGGGGACAAGATGACATTCAAAAGTAGCACTGTCTTCACTGAAGATATTGTCTTCATATGACAGCATATACACTTTCAAGACACACATAGGATAATCCAAGCAAAGTCATCTTCCAGCCTTTGAATGAGGTATTTGCCTGTAGCACACAGATGTCTCAAATGCTTTATCTAAACATCACATGGACAAAGCTATCCCAACATGGGAAAAGTATTAGAAAAGGTTTGATTTTGGTTATAAAGCACTGCTGAAATCAAGAAGGTATCTGTAATGAAGAAGACAATACTGGCATGAAGCTAGTGGGAAGAGAAGGCAACATCAGAAAGGAAGCAGCCAAGGAAGCTGTGACCTGTGCTGAGAGTGCTGGGAGGACTGAAAGCTCAGGCTGTCTTTTTGGTAGCACAAGGAAGCTGCTGCAGTGACTGGAGGAGGGGTGGCCTTGGTTCCTCTCATCCATCCGTTTGCAAATCTACAACTTGCCTTTGATTTTCAACTTTGGACCCTTCCATCTAGGCACTAGGAGGCTGTTGCAGCAATGAATCTCCCTTTCTTCCTGCAGGTTGTTTCATGCCTTTACACCTCGCAAATCGTGAGACAGTTCAGTTCTAAAGAAAATTATATAAATCTTATGGAAGGATTTTTAAGGGGAATTATACTGTACTGGAGAGGATCCTCATCCATGAAACACCCTGTTGCTCCTCTTCCTGTCTGGCCACTGAAGAATTTTCCCTCTGCGTTTTTTCACAAAGAGAAAATCTTACCTTTAGAGTCAATGTATCTGGCTATGAATGCTCCAAAGAGAGCTCTGTTCATATAAAACTGTCTCAACATTCCTTGCACATTTTCCAGGTCCCGGTTGATCAGGTCTCTGACCCCTTCACACAAGATATTCCTTAACTGCATTTAACTATTTTGGAGACTACCTAGTATTTAACATATACACGAAAACTAATTTCAATATTGATTTCAATGTTCATTTTATTATCTCTTCTCTGTCAGGCTTGATGGCACAAAACAAGGTCAATTTTGTACATGTAATATAATTTTGGGGTTTTGGTTATATCAGCTAAGTGAAACGCACTATAAAAAAAAAGCGCCTTCAAGTAGTTAAATTAAGCTTTCTCCCTTCAAAAGTTCCTTGAGTAGTGTTCTATGGGATTATAATTTCTTCTCCTATTTTGAAGTTCTTAGACTCTCAAATTTAAAAATTTTTTGACTGCTTAAAAATTGCTGGACTTAAGGATATTGCTTAAAACCTTTAATTTTGCCTAATTTTTCCTGTCCTTAATTCTGGTAATGATGGTCTGAAAAGCACACACAAAAGTAAGACAGATTTCTTATTACAAACATGATTCTCAGGGGAGCTATTCACACTGTAATAATTATCATGTGAGCTTAAAAATTTATTTCTGCATCATTAGTTGTTTTGACTTCTTAGATTTGATGACAGATTTTGGATATGAATTATATCAATTAAGTAATTATAAAGTTTTCAATTATCAGTTGTACCCAAATATCATTAATAATGTCAAAGAATTTGCTACATCACCAACCAGTTTCTCTAAAAAGTAAATAAATTGAGTTATCCATTTGCTGATGTCTATTCTGTACACTCGTTTAAGGCTACACAAACTGATACTTTAATTGTTATAGCTTTTAGAAACCTAACTGCCAAAGAGAATTTCATTTGCTAAGTGTAAAATCTTGCCACAAGAGCTCTGCATTCATGCAGATGTCTTTTCAGTGCACAGTGTCAATGTCACCCAGTTCTCTGCAAAACATGCAACATCCTTTTTGTAGCCCAAGCCTGTCAGGCTGCCACAGCACACTCCCATAATGGCTTCCATTCCTCCAACCTTGGGTTTCTATGTGCAAATACAAGCTGTTCTCTCCTCTACTCCTGCAGTAATTACTTTCACTTAATTAATGTAACTACAGCTTCAAAGACTCACACCTCCACCTCACAATTCATCAGCCTACACGTGGCTAGCCAAGTACTTATTCTAGGGAAGCAGATGTTTTCATTCTCCAACCAGTCATGGGTATTTCTGCTGAAAGCACTCATTGTAAGTTGCACTGTCACCTACTCTTGCATCAGGATGAATTCAAACAATTCTATACATAATTCTACATGTTTTATTTTGATTTGCAAACACACAAGATTACAGTAATACATCTTCTCTCACCTAACTCCATGGTAATTTGGGGAAAATGGATGAGAAAATAAAATCAAACCTTGCAGGGTTTTAATTCAACAAAACTGCTGCTCTGCATCTCTTACAGTAATTTGGAAGCATCATGCATCTGTACTCTTCTATAGGCCAATAATCAGGAAGGGGGAAACAGTAGAACCAAATTGCATCTCACGTGAAACATCACAAAAGCATTTGAGAGTTGCCTGAAAACTGCAATCTCTATGGATCATTTACTTTCTCTTTTTATGAATCCTTTTCAATATACTGTTGGCTGTATTAAAACCTGAAAATATGTTGAAAAACAGTAGTACAATTTCATGTATCACTGTGCCAATGCAAATGTGTAGTGGAAAGGTTGTGAAAGGATTTACTAAGTACACATACACTGCTGGTATTGGCAAATATATAACAATTAAATAGCTGTCAATGAAATATTTGACAGCTAATTTATTGTAAATAGTTGCTGTTTTTTACATAATACACTTATTTTCCATATATAATGTAGAGACCTAGAAATAATTAGGTACTATCTTAATTCTTCTTTGCTCTTGTTGAATGATTTTTTGTGGGTTTGGTATATTAAAGACCATTTTTGCACTCTGTGGGCTATTGCATAAAGTAAACACATGTGTCACTAGAACCAGTCAAATATTTTTCTGTTTATAATAATTAATCTGTACAGAAATTTTCTTATTAATGAAGTTGTATAACATTGAAAGTTGTTTGTACTCAATAAATTTGCTAATTAAATGTACAGGGATTTTGTTTCAATAAATCTTAACTGTTATTTTAAACTGGAATATATTGCATTAATGCATTTTTTAAAATCACAATTCTTACTTTAAAAAGAAACCAAAGAAACCCCAAAAAAACTAAACAGGTAAACTCAAATGTCCATGCAGAAAAGCCAACTTTTTTCTTTGAGACAAATCAAAGGAATATCTTTGGGGGAGCTAGTAATTGTCTTAAACAATTCACCTATAATGAAATATTAATTTAGAAATATTCACTAAGAGAACATAGACATTTTACATTTTAATATGAAGTTATATAATTTATCAGAAAAATGGTAATATAAAAAGATATCGTAAAGAAAATATCAACTAAACTGAGCTTCATTAGTTAAATATTAAATGACTGCAGAATTCACAAGACCCGTTATGGTAACTTTTTCTGCCTACCCTTGGGTAAAACTGCTAGGATGATAGCTATATCTAACAATAACAATAATAAACTTGTTACCAATAGCTAACAATAACTAAAAATAGCTAACAATATCTAGTAAGGTAAAAATGTGAGCATAAATTGTCTGTGCATCTGAAGGCTGTCTGAGAAAGTATTGACCTAAAACTGATCCAGATGATGACCACCATCAACTACTCTAAACAGTACTAAATTAATTACAAAGAGCTTTTACAGGAGAAGTCAGCTTGAATAGAAATATAAAAGTAGGATGAAAATTTGTAATAGAGGAGATTTATAATGGAGTGCAAAGAGCAGGAGGCAAAACCTGGTTATGACATACCAGAAGTCATCTAGCTGATGCCACAACCACTGCACAGACCAGACAGCAGCACCCCCACTGCATGCTGCCCATAATCAGCAGCCAGCTGGTGGGCTGACCGTTTGGGGTGCTACAAGGAGAGTTGATTTCTCATGGCGTGTTTAACAGACTGTAGGCAGAGTTATGTGTACACATAAAGCTGGAGCAGCCATGTCTTCCAAACTTGCTTTCCCATAAGGGAGAACACATCCTGTGGGAGAGGGATTGCACATGTTTCTCTGGATGAGGAGGTACTGAAACTTTTGGGAATTACTCATAGAAGGATGTTTAGGAATGTGTATCTGTTTATTAATGTCTTGTATTTTGATTCATCTGTTGGATTGATGCTGTTGATCCTGCATATCTACTTCACTGATTGTCAGTTAATTACATGTCATTAATAAATCAGTACACTGCTTCAATATTGTGAACTGAGTTTTACCCTCTGACAATCGATTTGTGGTGGCCAAGCTCACATATTCTAAGAAAGATTCACATATTTGAAAAATTGTACTCACGTAGAATGATCAGTTAATGGGCTGTGTTGCTCTTGCTCAGGGTAGAGATTTGCCCCTCTTCCAAGTTTCCACTTGAATATGTTTGTGGTATGCATGGAATAGCTTCCTGACATCTGTTCAGAGGCTGGTTGATGCCATCCACAGAGGTTTTTATCTTCAAAGTCACAGACTTCCAAAACTTTAGAGATGAACAGTTAATACTTCATGTTTATATAAAGATTGAAAATCATTAGCTGGTGGTACAATAGAGTAAGCAACATGGAAATACAAAGGATTCAATTTATATTAACCATGAATACTTTCACAGTACTAACATGCATAGTTTTTTCTCTATAGATAAAACATAAATTTTCTATGTTCTCAATTAGGCAGATTCTAATTTTGGCAATATACTAATTCATTTGCACCTCAATATCTACCTTCATATGTGTTCTGACCAGCTTTCAGGTCATTCTAAAAATCTGTCCTGTGATATACATGGAAAGGTGTGTAAAATTCATCAGCTGCAAATCTGTGAGCTGCTGTGGGGCTCTTTCTTCAGTCCTGTAGACTGATGGCATTAGCAAATCCTTGCACATTGTGTACAAAGTCCATGACCAAAACTCTAAAAAAACCCCAAATATTTCAGGCAGCTATTTGGTACTAGTGTCAAATACTGAATTGTTATCTTATTAAATAAATATTCAACTACCCATCACTGAGGTCTTGGTTCCGGAACAACTGGGCAAGAAAAGTAAGCTCAGTACTGACCTTCCTTAGGGGAAAGAAACCCACATATTTTCCATTTCCTCTCTGAATACTTATTCTCCAGTACATCTTTCTGAGTATTTTACGAAAACTTTGTCTACATGATCCAAATTGAGTCTAGTCACTCTCCAGAACTTTGGAACAAATTATTATACTGAAGTCTAAGTGACTGCTGTGAGAATTATGCAAGGGAAATGAGAATTTATTTTAACACTTGAAGCTTAAATGTTTCATCAAGAAATTACAGTTTGTTAGGAGAATGTGCCTGATGTTTCTTTCCTTGGAGGGTAAAAATGGTAGAGTCAGGAGAGAGGGAGTTTTGATTTAAAGCTTGTATATCCTCAGTAAGGAAGCAAACTGAAGCAAGTGTGATCTCAAGAGTTGCCCATATAAGGATTTGTGATGTTTCCTGAGAATGAAGAATGGAATAGCATTGAGAGTTTATTCCCATTTTTAAGGTGCTTTGTAAACATTATGTTTCAAGTGCCTCTGACAAAGACAACACCTTTCTGAGAATATTTTTCTGTTTCAGTCAGGACATAATTAACTCCTATTCCAGTACTGTCGTTTGAAGGATAAATTGCCATCTTAATGATTGGAGATGTCACAAATATGTAAAGGTGTATTCTACACAGTATTTATCGTGCTCAGATGGAAAGGATGTTTTTTAAGATAATGTAAATTTCTGAGGGGAAAAATAAAAGTTCTATTCAGAGGGCTCTGCTTTATTTTTCAGGGCAAGATTTCAATGGCTGGTGTGTTTTCACACTATAGGAAACTATCCAGTGACATTTATATATCAGATTCATTTTTCCAGTTATTCTCACATAAGACACAGACATAGTGAGTCTAGTGTTACTTTTCCTCGCTGAGCCCTCAGCCCTGAGATAGGTAATTGAGTTCCCTACACAAAGTGTAATGAATTCAGAGTTTTGATCTTCAGTGACCATAGTTTTGCTTGCAGAGGCTGAGAAGGTCACTCTCTGATGTTTGTCCCTCTCATTAATTGGCTTCCGTAAAGCAGTACTTTCAAGTACTGTGCTTTGAGGCAAAAGAAAGTCATTAACAGCTGCTTCTAAAATGCTATAGTGTGAATTGCTACAACTCAGAAGCAATCAACAACTGTCTTAGACCTTTATGGACAACATATGGGGACCTTGTCCACTGTCTCACTTCCAATGTTCCCATCTGACTACCAGAGCTTTACAGGCTGTAATTCACTTCTGTGTGGAATAGGCTGAATTTCACAATCATTGCTGTTGCTGCAACTACTTTGTATGAAAAAAACCCTAACAAGAAAACAAAACCCATTATTTATTAAAGTAGGTAAGAAGTGGATCCCATTCTCCCAGATGTCCACCTGAAACATGAGACAGTAAACTTATTCTCTCTTCCCGTCTGGACCAGTGAGTGAGTATTTTAAGAAACAATGCTGACTGGAAATTGTCACGTATAGCTACCCATCATTAGGGAACTGAGGATTCCTTCCCCTGTCACATTTCACTAGTAACTTGAAATGTCAAGTCTGAATCGTAAGGCAGAAAGTGTATAACATCGCAGATTCCCATGTTAAGAGCAAAATGTTATTATTTTTTTCTGGGGAAAATCATATTAAAAATACCAAATTCCAAAGGTAAACAAATAGCAGCTAAAGCAATGTGTTTATCAACCAGAAACTAGTAAGATAACAAAGTACAAGATTTCATACACTTACCACAATCTGATTCATCAGACTTATCAGAGCAGTCAGGTCTGAAATCACACTTCTGGGTCATGTGGATGCAGCGACCAGAGGCTCTACAGACAAACTCCTTCTCTGTGCAGTTGTTCATGGGGAGTGTGGCAGGAACTGAAGTTCCTGAAGTAGTCGTAGAGACAGTGGGCAAGTTTCCTTTGAAAAATAAAGCAACAGAATGTTGAGTGCCTGGATCAAGGCGTTCTAGCTTCATAATGATTTCTCCCCTTGCAACTCCCACCCTTTGTCAAGGGTATAGATTTACTGGAAACATGCCTGGACAGTCGAGTTGAACGACTTAAATGCTGCTCAGCAGGAGCTAAATTAAACATTTCCTCAGTGGAAAGCACTAGTTTTGTCATGCCAGCCAACCACGATCCATACAGTTTTCGATACTTGCAGGAATTTATTTACACCTCTTGCCTGTCTTTCAAAGTTGGATTAACTGAGTGAGTCATTTCAAAAAATTGATGCCACCGAGACTGAAAAACAATCACAGAAACTTATTTTCCCTGTGAACCAAGGCTATCAGATTATTCTGATGATAATGGCTTTTTTTTAACATGTCGATTACTGCAAGTGACTGTGGAAATTACTATGTAACCTTCTTACCTTGTAAATTCATCACTGAAAAAAAATTCTTTTCTCATTAAAGAAATTATTCTGAGGTCATCACCTTGTTCCACCACCTCCTTTATGCTTCATTCAAACTCATTACCACTTCTTTCAAATCAATTGCCTTTTCTTTTCCTCTTATACTTTACTATGCACCTTTCTTCAGGCTTACTCTCATTTCTTGAAAACCTTTGCTATTATTGTCCATAAAGGGAATTTTCATTATAAAACTCCTTTTTAAAATTTAATCCTTAATTAAATTATAAGCTGTAGTGCACAATGCACCTGAGCAATACACCTGAGTTAATTAAAAAGTACATGTGATGACTTTTCATATTAAATGTGTCTGGGACAGCAAGTACGGTTTTGCTGGGTTTTTTTCTTGAAGCCCGGAGCACGAAGAATGATAATAAACTACCCACAAACAGGAGCCATCTCTATTTCAGAAGGTAGAAAGAAAATCTAAGACAAATAAATTACACTCCAATCAAATGAATGGTGCTCCTATAATATTTTAAGACTCAAACAAAAGACTTGGGGGAAGAATCCTTTTGAAGGAAGAATTGTGTGAATTAATATATTTATCTACAGCTCATAATAATAGCAAAGACCTTATTGGTTAAAAATTTTTAAATATAAATGTCACACTCAAGTCTCCTAACCCACTGGAATGGGAGAAGAAATTTGGAGTATCGTAACCTTTACTACACCTGAGAAGAAAGGAAGATCTGACACTTTCTCTATTATGAAACAATTAATTTTCTGTGGTTTATGAAATATCATTTTCCAGAGCAAGCATCATTGAATAGCCTTTCATTAGGGCATTCAAATAATGTATTGAAGTGGTACACTCAAAATTCAACATCTTTCATACTACTTATGAGGAATTTTACCACCAAGCTATCAAGCCCATCTCTTCCTAGTCAGTTTTTGATTACTTAAAGTGGAACAAGAGCAACTGGGCATCTAGTAGTTAATTCTAGAGTGCAAGGATATGGAAACTCTGCTTTTTCAACCTCATCCAACTTGTATTAAATATGGTGGAATATGCCATATTTATTGTCTATTTTTTTAGGGTCTCCCCACAGTCTCTTTGACTGTTTTTTGGTTGTTGGGATATTTTTATGGCATGGAGGAAATAAAATAAAGACAGGACCCTGGAGTGCCTCAAAAATTGCTCCAAAATTAAAAACATTTTAAAAATATACAGAACACAAAACCTGATTTCTGTCCACCATAGAGTGTGGACAGGGTACTTGAGTATTCTTGTTTTATCTTTCCATACAAAATGAACTTTTTTTCTTGTTTATGAACTTTGACACTCTGACCCTCTATACTTTCCAAATTTATTGTTTGATTTACTCTCTCTCAGAGGATCCTTCTGGACAAAATATCCAGCACACAGCTGGGTGAGCCATCATCGACTGGGTGAGCAACTGGTTCACGGATCAAGCACAGAGGGTAACAGTGAATGGGGTTACATCACACTAGAGACTTGTCACTAATGGGGTTCTACAGGGCTCCATCTTAGGCCCTGTGCTCTTCAGCATCTTCATAAATTACTTGAATGTAGGACTGGAAGGGATACTAAGGAAGTTTGCAGATGACACAAAACTGTGAGGACCTGTTGACTCCCTCAAAGGCAGGGAGGCCCTGCAGAGAGACCTCGACAAGTTAGAGGACTGGGGAATCACGAGCCATAGGAATTTCAACAAGCGGAAGTGCTGGATTCTGCCCCTGGGATGGGGCAACCCCAGCTGTTCAGACAGACTGGGGAATGAGATGCTGGAAAGCAGTGCCATGGAAAGGGACTTCGGCAAGCTGAATATGAGTCAACAGTGCCCTGGCAGCCAGGAGGGCCAAACATGTCCTGGGGGGCATCAGGCAAAGCATCGCCTGCTGGTTGAAGGAGTAATTGTCCTGTTCTATTCTGCACTGGTGCGGTCTCACCTTGAGCACTGTGTGCAGTTTTGGGCACTGCATTATAAATAAGATATTAGGTTATTGGAGAGTGTCCAAAGGAGGGCAATGAAGATGGTGAAAGGCCTTGAGGGGAAGCTGTAGGATGAGCGGTTGAGGTCATGTGGTCTGTTCAGCCTGGAGAAGAGGAGACCTCATTGCAATCTACAACTTTCTCATGAGGGGAAGAGGAGGGCCGGACACTGATCTCTTCTCTGTGGTGACCAGTGACAGGACCTGAGGGAATGGCTTGAGGTTTTGTCAGGGGAGGTTTAGGTTGGATATTAGAAAAAAGTTCTTCCCCCAGAGGGTGTTTGGGCCCTGGAACAGGCTCTCCAGGGAAGTGGTCACAGCACCAAGCCTGACAGAGTTCAAGAAGCACTTGGGCAATGCTCTCAGGCACATGGTGTGACTCTTGGGGATGGTCCTGTGCAGGGCTAAGGGTTGGACTTTGATGATCCTTGTGTGTTCCTTCCAATTTGGCATATTCTGTGAAAATTTTCTTTCATAACCCATTTGGAAATATTTAGGGATTTTCTGATTTGTTCTTTCAAGATATTCTTCCTCAGATATAAGGCATTGTACATTAACTGAGTATTTAGAAAAAAAACCCTCTCTATTCAAAATGATACAGTAAATGCTGTGCAGTGTATAAATTTGCTAAAAAGTGAGATAATTATCTGCAAAAGAAATGCCATACACACTTCATATTCCTAGTATACATAGTTATATCAACAAGAAATTTTTAGAGTAGCGAAAATGCATCTGCACTAGGGTGCTTTAGAGTTAGTACTAGGATGCTAATATTTAGATACTGGTCTTAATGGTTTGCTGTTCTACACCCCTATCATGACTTTACATCAACTGCCACACCACATATAGCCCTGTAATGCCTGTAGCAGCTAACAGCAGTCCTCTTAAAATCCCTTCTGTGACGAAGGATTTATGTCTGGTGTCCTCAAGTACATGTATTTTGCAATATAATATTTTACAATTCTGTAGACATTGTACTACCCTTAGTAACAAGGATTTCTGAGGACAGGTTGCTCTATCATCTGAACGATTTGTGTGCTGCCATGTGAGAGCAATTGGCACAGTGAATACATCAAGAATTATTGAGGGGAGGTGGAAAGTTGTATCCAACTGAATAGGCTGAATGAAAGCTTAGGTTTTTTTACATACAGTTAAATTTCTTTTTCTTTCTAGGAATCAAGATCTCACAGAGTTTGGAAGCTGCACATTTCTCACTGAGGATCTGCTTTGGGCCTCATTTTCACAGCAGAAACTGTTTTGTGCTGATGCCTGGATATGAGGGAAGCAGGAAACAAGTCTAAATTTCCTTGTCAGGTATGAGTCAGAGTTTGATCTGGGTTTTGCTTTTCTAGTGGCAATATTTAGAAATAACAGCAATGAATCAGCTCACAGCTAGAAGCTGTACACTTCAACTCTTACCATTGTAAAGAGTGCAACCTAGAAAAGACATGTCATCAAGTCCAATGTCTCCAGTGAAACCATCGCCTACAGTACCTTCCACCAAGATCTAGGAGAAGAAGAATTACAAAAACATTTTTCAGTATATAGTAGACTTCCACTACTCATTAAATATTTAACATGAATTGATAGAGGAGTCATTTGCCATGTTTCACACTTAAAATGAAATTAAATTTATTCTAGGGGGAAAATTCTATTTAGAGACACTTTACAAAAGAAAATAATTATTATAAGCTTTCACTGGTGGTTACATTAATCACAGTGAACTGTAGCAATGATTGGCTTCAGAATGGTGTAAATTCACTGAAACATCATTGTGATATAAAATGATGGCAAGACATTATCATAAGTGGCATATTATGATTAGCTCCTTTGGTACTTACTGCAATAACATTAATCATGTCTAAATATAGTAACATTTATTTGAACAAATTATAGACTCTTACACAAATACCAGTGTGATGAAAACAATTAAGCAGATTAGAGAAGAGCTATGGAACCTTTTAAAGATAAATATTCTACTATTTCATTAGAGTTGTCAATGCTCTATTTGTTCACTTTCTCGTTATTGTCTACTGCCAAGGAATGGAAGAGGTTAGTGTTTGTGAAATACTCTTTGGAACACTAAATAAGTCTCTTTTCTTCTGGCTGTTGCTGAATGGTAAATATCCAAGCAGGCGATTACGGAAAGATTTACTAAGAATTTTCTAAGTTTAACTGATTAATAATCTCTATTCATAAAAATAAAAAAACCTTCTCAAACCATGCAATTTGAAAAAGAGATAAATGAATGTTTTTGCTGATCCAACGCAGTTCAAATGTTAAAGTTATTTCCTTGCTGTTTTTTAAAATACTTCTGTCACATACTATATACATACAGTAAAGCTTCCAGATTATTCTGAAATACTGTGTGAAATTTCTAATATATTTTGCCCAGTTTGGTCCTCAGTTCAACAGAAAATTCTTACCCAGAAATAAAGATAAATAGTGGCAAAAATATGGCAGTCCTGCTTCACAATACTGTCAGTTCTAATTTTTTTTTTTGCAATTTACTTATTTGCAATTTTTCTGCTATTCTGAAATTGCATGTGAATAGTAGATTTATTACTGATGCTGACATCACCAGAGTAAGTAAAAATGATTGCACATCATTTGTATTTGCTGTCCATTAGATAAAAAAAATTATATCTAATGTGAATGACAACAGTAAATGACACAATTGCCTCTTATTGCTCTCATCTCAGTATGGAATTCTTATTTTTACCTCAGAATACCCATAAATATTCTTTACAATATTACCTCAATCTTTTGTTTCCTGTTTAGATTAAAGAGTTAATGCCTCAATATAGAATTTGGTCTCTCTGCTCCTGTGGTTAAACATTGACCACTTAAATTAATTTGCGAGCTGTAATTCTGGAAACTTCATAAGCTATTATTAAACAATCTCCAGGGAATTCATCCACCATGAAGCTCATTTCATATCTCATCTATTATTTGAATAAGAATAAATAGCTCCCAATTTCTCGTTTTCAGAACTCTAGAGATCCAGTCTCAATGAAAACTATAAAGGTATCAAAAAGTATTCTACATTAAAAAAAGAGGGGAAAAACCTCCATGAAAAGCAAACTGTATTAGAATGACAGTCTGTATATATAAAGGGAATGATCCCTTATGATTTTGAACAAAATAGGCTTTGAAGAGTGAAGTAACACTTTCACAAATGTTAATAAAGAAATTACAATGGATAATATTGTTCTGCACAAATGTCCAATTTTTACAGCAGTGCTAATTTCTGTCACTAGGCAGTTCCTACTGAAGGTTAGTAAAATAAAATCTTAATTTCCATACAAGCATAGCTTAAGCTAGAATGGAATTAATTTCAAAAACTGTGAGGTATTCAAATTTCTAAAGATTTCTGAATGTCTAGGAAGTGGTGATATTAGTTCTAAGGTATTTAACTAGCGATTTAGTCAAACAATATCTCGGAATTGTCACAGGAAGTGTCAACAGTGTTATTTAATTATTTTATTAGTTGCTTGAGCATGGTAATTTGGATTAGGTTTGCTATGATTATTTCTAGCAAGAAGTTGTGTGATTTGGTTTGAAGAAGAAAGAACAACCAGACAAGTGGATAATAGCACAAATAACTGACAAAGCACTTTGCCCTCAAAAACTTTTGTCGTAACTTACTGAGAGCAAATGCAAGATTGAAAATAATATACATTTCACCACCTATCTCTGAAGTAAACTACTCTTATATGTTAATGCTAGGGATAAATAAAGAAAAAATTCCAATAAATTTTCATCAAGAAATGTAACAAATCCCTTATGAGATGATGGAACTTCTGTAATTAAAAAGGACAAGCCGTAGAATCAAGCCTCAAAGCTCCTTTTTATTAAGATATCTTCATCCAATGATCATGTTACAATAAGTCTTTACTGTAGGAAGATTTTTTCAAGAACACGTGAATATATTCCTATTCCTATAATAATATAAGTACATAAAAGAGGGAAACTATTTATCAAGCAAAGATGATTTTTTTCAGAAAAATTGTGATTTAAAAAAAAATCGAGACACTTAGATTTAATTTTGACTTTTCGATTACTTATTAGTTCATGTCAAATAAGACTTGTTGATTTCTTTGATAAGTGAGCAAAAACACAGCAATGTATTCCTCTCTATTTTTTTTTCTCTGCTTCCTCAGCTGCAAAGGAGTAGACACTGTGGGACCTGAGACTATTTCCTAAATCTCCCATCTAGATATCCAGTAGTTGCATCCTGACTTTGTGGCATTGAACTTTTCCTCTGTACCTTCTGCAACATGGTTTCTCTTCGGAAAAAAAACCTGTGTGAAGGCGCAGAAGGGTTGTCACAGCGTGTTCCAGGTTTCCCCCTTATGAGGGGAATGACTAGGCAGCCAGAGCAGTTATTTTTTGCATGGAACCCTTCTGCCCCAAAAGCAAAAGTAAGTGGAGACAGGTCATTATCTTTTGGAGAGATTATCAACATTGGGTCACCACGACATTTTAATGGTACACATAGAAAAGCTTGAGATCCCACTGCCTTTCTTCAAAGCCCATCAGCCTCTTTCTTTCATAACAACCAAAAATGCTTCAGAAATTAATGTCTCAAGACTTCAAAAGTCAAAAAAAAAGTCCTTCCACAAAGTTGTCCAAATGAATTGTTACCGATGTTCTTAAGGTTATACACATCAAATATGAAAAATCTTGTGTCAAATATTTGATGTTTTACAGTGTTTGGTTTTATAAGATACTGAAAAACACTAGTTCTAGTTCAGTAAAGCACTTTATCACATTTCACTATAAGTTTGTGAACCCTCATGTTGATTTATGATGTTTTTCAAAGCATTTCTCTAAAGTGCAGAGATGAATCACAATTCTGCCCTGTTTTAGACTCTTCAGCCATGTTGATGGGACTGCTGAGAAGCATAATATTAATAACTGTTTACATATTCTTGGAGTCTTTGCTGTATTAAGGCCACAAAGTTTCATTCAAGAGAAAAGATTCTGTTTTCACTCTGTAATATTAGCACTGGAAGAATTATTGCAGGAGTATTATATCGTCAATGCCTAAAAATTTCTGAGATTCCAGATTTGTAAAACAACATGTTTAGCCTGCCCACTTGGGAAACATCTACATAGCAATTATAATTCTAAAGCTATATTTAATACAATTTAAGGTCATGGTTACTTTTTTCTTAATCTACAAAGATATACAGAAGTCTTCTTTCTTTTCTCCCAAACACCGTTTCCCGCAGACTTTATAAGTAAGTAAGTATATGAGTAAATAAATAAATAACAGGATTCTGGCTGAGTTACTATATCAAATTCCTGGGCCTTATGGTCCTGAAATATCTGTCTTACACTGACCAGCATGACTTGTTATGATCCGAGTACTTCTGTCCCTCCCTTTTGTATATTGGAGCATGTCAAGATATCAAGGGTTCCATAAAGACATTTCCATGTCTCTATCCTGAGATAGAGAAGCCTGAATAAGGTTGAATGGACAAACGTATCTGAGCTATTCAGTGTTACTGCTAAGGCAATTCTTCCATGCTGAGCTAAGGAGTGTCCTAAGAGCAGACACACGTTGCTTGCTTTTCAGTGCTTATGAAAACATCTGTGGCAGCAACAGAGTGAATTATCTGTTCAGCAGCAAATGCTAGTGAGCAAGGGGATCACTATTAATCTTTTGCCTAAAGAGGATCTTTCTTGATCCAAAGGATTTTTCTTGACTAAGTTACATGGAATTGCTGCTCCTACATCCACACATACAGCCTTAACCTCCCAAAGTAAGAAAACAATAACACAGGGATATCACCAGGACATGTGACTTGACATGAAACCCTGTCTTCATTAAAGATAATGAGAGTTTTATATACTTCAATGGAGTAGAATTTCTACATTGTTCTTAATTCTGCTGTAAGTGTACTTAATAAACAGAAATATTATAAAAAAAAATATTTAAAAAAGACTCTGCTGGATATAAAGCATAGAACTATGGAAGGAAATTTAATTAAAAGCTAAATGAAGTACAGCTTTACTGTGATCTTCCTGTTATCTTTTCAAAGATGTCTTCTAGACCCAGTAAAAGAATGAGAAAAAAGTCACTAACATTTTCCTTCTCCTTGCAAAGTTATCCAAGTCTCATTTTCCTGTTCAGCAATAAGTAATATAGTAACAGCAATAGGAAATTTGAAACACTACTCTTAATTTTCAGGACAGCAAAACTCCTACCTTACATGATTTCCCTCAAATTTAAATGGCTCAACACTGTTTCTAAGTGGGTGGTGGGTTCTGAAAGGTGTTGAAAACCTCTCATTACTTCAGGTTTTCTATATTAAAAATGTGGGCAGTACTTGACAGTTCAGTGGTATATGGAAAGGTTATTTTTACCTTGTGCGATTTTCTTTGAGCAGCCTGCATGTAAATAGGAAAAAAGGTAAAAAACACTAACCCCTGCCCCTTTGTCTTCTCCCCTCTGAAGAAAAAAAAAAGCAAGTAAATGACAGATGTGAAATTAAGAATATAATTTTCACTGTGAAAGGCATTATTAAAGATAGATTAGAAATTCTTATTCCCCTTTGTGCACACATTGTGACTTGATGACATCATGACAAGTCTTCCATGGCATCAATAAAACAATAACACAAAGAATAAATTATTTCTATTATTAGAGTGCATTATAGCTTCATAATATTAAGTATTGTGATAGCACTGAATGAAAGGGCACTATCTTTCCCAAAGAACTGAACTAAACCCATGAAATATTCTCTGAGGTTTGTAAAATATGTTTTCCTGACTTCCCATGTGATTTCCTTGTTTCCACAGTTTTCTGTGCTCTGAAATCCACTTGTCAAAAATGGCAATACTGATGTTTAGGAATGACTTTTTAAAAAACTCACGCTACTTTTTGCCTTTCAAATATACTGCATTGCACCACAGATATTTTGGAGATGCAAATTCTCAGTATTTCTATTCATACTGTAGGTATTGAATAGCCTTCACTATCAACACAAAGTTCACTACCAACCACAAAGTCTTATGGTTGTTTTTCACTCTTTCCCTCAAGTGCCCTAGTTTCCTCATTGTCCACTCTACATATACTGTTTCCCACCTATATTGTGCATTGAAACCTGAGAATTAATTGTCCAAACTAGAGCCTACACCACATATCAGAGACAAAAAAGAATTGTTAGAAAAAGAGCTACTAAGATGCAGCAAATATGGCTGGATATCCATGTATTTGAAGTAGTATTGGAGGACTAAGAGGCAACAGAAGCAAATCGTAACATTTAAAGGACAGAAAAAGAAAAAAAAGAAAAAAGAAAAAAAAGAATTTCTGAATACTAATCTCAGTAGATTATTAGGGAAAGTACAAAGGAGCAGAGCAGGTAAAGGAAGATAAAGAATGATAAATTGAAAATTGAAACTGAAGCTGTGGTTTGAGTGGAAAATTCTTGATGACTAAATCTTTTTGTGGAAATCGCTACCAGGGAAAGGATCAAAAGCAATAACAGAAAAATTATCACAATTGAGTATTAGAGGTGTAATAAAAGTCTTAGAGAAGTCCTTGATAAATTCAGAGTTGCTTCAACATCAGATTTTAATGAAAAATGCATATCTGAACAACTAAACATTAACAAACTCCTACCGATATGTCTGCACACACTGAAAACGAGGCCCTGAAGAAGGAAGCAAGAAGACAATCAAATCAAGGCAGAAGGCTAACAACACTTGACAATAGTAAACCTGGTTCAATAAGGGTGAAAGTGATTGCAGAAAATCTGAAATCACAGTTGGAATATCAAAGAGTGAGCCTCCCAACACACAGAAAACTCTCTGCAGCACAATGCCTCACAGCATGAGTACAGATGCACCAGTGGCTGGGTCAGCTGCCCAGGTGTGTGTCAATGGCAGTGTGTGTCTCCCCACAGACTGCTACCACTCCCACAGTGACAACAAGCCCGGCATGTAGTGGCACCACCCAGACTCTGTACCAAGCAGTGCATCGCAGGTGGGAGGTTATAGTCTCGTTATTGTGCTACTAGCCCTTAACAGACTTTTCTTTCCATAATTTGCCGAAATACTTATTGATTCCATTCATACTTCCTTGTACCCAAAACATCCCTCAGCAATGAATTGTAAAACAGACCATCCTAAAATACTATTTCCTTTTGTTTTGACTGTTTTACTTTATGATTTCACAGAACATCTCTCATTCTCAGTATTCAGAAAAATCACAACTGATCTTTATGCAGCTTCTCTGTGACACTATTGATTAGATGTTTCTCTGCTATATCTATTCATCTCCCTTTCTAAAAGGAACACTGTTTACCTAAGTGTTCTAGAAAAGGTCAAACATTTCTACTTCTTTTTTTTTCATTTTAATGTTGCAAATGTAAAGGCAAATACACAATTACTCTGATTTGTGTTTTTAGTATGTATATAAGAAAGAATACAAATTCTTCATAACAAGTTTCCTTCTAACCACACTGTGAGTAGTAAAGACAAGTACTAGCTGTGTGTGCTGATATGCAACTCTAACAGACTGAACCATGGTCTCCTCACATTACTTTCCACACAGGAAGGAATACTTCTCCTTGGGACAAAAAAGAGTTATGTACACTCTTTACAGAGGAGCTGCATGAAAGAAATTTGGTTAAGCTTGGTCAGCCCCATTTTCTGGAGTGCACCAATGTAAGTCCAGAATTTCAACCTGATGCTTATCCATTATTGATTAGAGAAGACTCAAAAATTCACATGCTTAAGTCAATCTACAAAGGTGCTGATGCCACAAAGCCCCATTAAAAATTTCTCTGTGAGGGGCTGTGAAATGTGATGCAAGATCTAGAACCTGTAATTTCCGTAGTTCTGACGTTTGTTATGTAGGAAATGAAATGTTGAATTTTCTTACTTCAAAGATATTATAGCTAATGAGGAAGACTAGCAAGTCATTACCTTATCTTAAATTGGTACAAAGGGTATTTGGTCTACTATAACAAGTCCTCCTGTGCTATTCATGTATGAAATATAATTATCACCATTAGAAATGTATGAAAGAAAAACATTACATTTTGAAATCTCACAAATTACCACAACAGACTCTTTTTATTTGAAACAGAACTCAAACTCATTTTAAAAATAGTTTGTAAAGTAGAATTGTACCAAAAATTTCATTTACCACTAGAATTCTGAGTTTTTCATTACAGAAATGGCTGGTGGAGTGGAGGGGTTAGTCAATCTGCTCTCTTATCAGAAAAGTAATTTTCAGAAACAGCTAGAATTGCAGAAATAACTGGAGTGAGCTTTGTGATGCTGTTTCACTTATTACATAGCAAATCATTAGAATCCCCAAGGAACAATCTCTATCTCATCCCACTGAGGAATGAAAAGAAAGGGACTAGAGGATGAAAAGTAGAACTGCCTATGTGATTGTAACTATCTAGCTGGTAGTAACTTATAGACAATTTTTAGACCTTTCTGTCTCTCATTTTAAATGAACAGCATAACAGACACTAAAAATAGGAGTTGGAGAAAGAAGGTTTGTTTGTGTTTGTGTTCACAGAACACAGTGCTATTCTATATTCGTAGCAAATGTATCATTCTAATTTTCAATCAATATTCCATTACTTTCTAAGCTAATACATAATTGATAAAAAGAATAAAATTGCTGCAGTGAATTTTGTTGTTTACTTTTCTTAACCACTTGTAAAATAAGAAAATACAAAATGCATTTTATATCTACTTATTTGAAATTTTATTTTACTTATCAACTTTTATAAGCTAGTATTTTTCAATGAACGTTCATTATTTATTTTCACCTGATTTTGCTCCTTATTTTTCACACTTAAATGGAGGAACTTTTACATTTGAAGGGACAAGTAAGTTTTTATATATGATACTCAGAATAAAAAAAAATTTAGTAATGATGCTATAACGTTAATAGTTAATCATGTACTTAGTGTATTTACATTTTTAAATTTCATAAGAGCCAACAGAAAAAACTGATCTTTATAAAATCATCAGAGAATGTTAGACTCCCTTATGCATTACTTATGTTTTGAAGTATCTAAGATCTATAATAATTTTTATTTACAGGGATAAAGATATAGGTTGCAGATGAGCAACAAGTGAACAATTCCATCAGGCTAAAGGTAATTACTAATTCTTTTAATAATCTGTTTCACAATATAGTAAAGTTACCCTGGCTCTCTTAAGACAGACAGAGTAGGTATGTGATTTGTATCATGACTAAAAGAATTGAGATACAAAATTTTGCCATTGTTCACATATTATAATTTTCTTTTTTTGTATCCACAGAAACATGAATGATAGAGCAAGCTAAGAGAGAAATGTTTATCTAAGATGTTAAAATAGAATATTTGCACTTTCTTCCAGGCAGAAATTATTTCAGGTATTATGATTATGCCAAGATAAAAGTGAACACTATTAATCATCAATATAAGTAGGTTACCATAGACAGATTCTTATTTTACTACCTTTTCAAATGTTCTTTTAAGGAAAAGACATGTAAGTAAACTTCTCAGGGAGATGGAAATAAATGCAGATCAAGTACAGAGACAAGGACACTCAAGAGTGGGATTTTTCCATGTTGAAACAAGTATCCCATACAATAAAAAGGAATAGCTTATAAGGAATATCTTTTAAACTTGAACTTTCCCAATTAAAAAAAAAAATTCTTGCAGATTATTAAATTCTTTGCAGAAGAAGGAAAACTCTTGATCAATAAAGTTACAAAATTTTTATAAACACATGTATTTTGGACCATTTTTTACTTGTCAGTATTAGTATTTGACGGAGGTGCTTAACTTTGGCTCGGAAAACTTCATCTCTTTTATTTAAATAATTTAGCTCTAAATTTACCTTTTTCTCATCCAGCTACTCCTGTTCCTCTTATTGATGTCACATTTTACACTCTGGCGTAAAATATCTGACAGAACGGCAACAAATGTCAGCCATGGTTTGCTGGCAGCTAGAACAAAGGTTTCTTGACAAAATTAAGATTCTGAGGCTTTCTGGGAGCTGGTGTGAGCCAAGGGAGTCTGCATGTGCTGTTCCCTTTGGGTTTCTGCCAGAGGATTCAATTAAAGGGCCTACCGTATCATACCTAAAGTTTTGAAACTTTCAAAAGAGAATCTGGCTTTTAAGAGGTTCTCAAGTGCCTTTCTTTGCTGCTTTGAATTTTGGGCTGACAACTCCTCCTTTTCCTAGCAGTTAGCACGTAGGTACAATTATTTATATACTCCCAAAGTTGGCTTACCTCGCTTAGCAAAATAAACTGAAAATGTGAATTTGGGAGATTTACTATTCGCAGTGATTCCTTCTTGGAATGTGGTAAACAAATGACCTACTTACAAAGGGAGGAAAGAGGAAGAGGAGGTATCTCACATGTATGATTATCTCATATATTTAGAAGAGAAAAAGCAAAATAAAGGCCTGTTACAACGACTTAGACCACCTTTGTTCCTGGAATCTGACATTTTCTATTCACTAGGAATCTCTGAAAGTCCTGAAACAGCTGATGAGATGCTCTGGCTAGAAACAGATTATGAAACCAAGACATGTATTTTGACCAGAAAATTATTAAAAATTTCTATCTTATTTTTAGACTTTCATGAAAAAAAATCCATTCTCAAGTGAATCTAAACATTTCCTTTGAAGCACTGAGGTGACCCTCAAGACTTTAAGCCTGTGGTGTGAAAGCAGTGAACCAATAACTTCATAGGGTGTGGGGAATAAAATTAAGTATAGAATCTACAGCTTTAAAACTGTTACCCAGCCAGTAGACACCCCAAAACTAATTGAGAGGCTATTCTAGTCTACATCTCAGTAGAAATATATCAGAGAAAAAGTGGTAACAGCGTGAAGATCTTTCCACCATGTGTCTTTATCTCTGGAAGTATCCAAACACAATACACTCAAAAGAAAGATTGGAAAGAGAAAAGAAAGATTGGAAAGACATCAGGACCTGCCAGCTTAGCAGAAATAGAACACAATTTGCTCTCTTCAACATTTCTGAGTTTTGAAGGGTCGTAGGTTGTGACACAGCAAGCTCCATTATAAGATACACAATATACAGTTATGAACATCAGATCTTTATCTCTTTCTTCAGAACAAGCTATCAAATCTTACACCCCATGCCCCTCAAAAATGACTGCGAAAAAAAACTACATCAAAAGAATACAAGATCCTTGAAATTCCCTGTGTGGAACTGGGCAAGTACAACAGAAAAAACCCTACACCTCTAGATCATGAAAAATATTTTCAGTTGCTGATTAGACCTTTCTAACCCTCAAGAAGTCAAACATAGGACACATCAATTTATAGCTCTTTAGATAAACTACTGGACATAGGATATGGGGAAGGAAAGGAAAAGGAAGGAAGGGAAGAGAAGAAAGGAAGGAAGGAAGGAAGGATGGAAAGAAGGAAGGAGGGAAGGAAGGAAGGAAGGAAGGAAGGAAGGAAGGAAGGAAGGTGTTTTGTTACCATTATGTTTATACACCTTTACATTTCTACAAAAAGTCTCGACAGAAAATGAGCACTCTCTTTCCAGGTGCCTCTTTGCAAGCACAGTAGTACTAATGCCTTTTCCTCCAAAGGGGATAGAACTTCTCTCTGCCTAAAAATAATTTTTTAGGAAATAAATGTGAACAATGTAAAGAAAATATTGCATTATATCAGATTTAAAAGGAAGATGGAAGATGTTTCTTTCTATAATATGGGGAAGGTGGGGTGGGGTGAGGGGGTGTTGAGTAATTCTGTGACCAGTTGACAACCAAGTGAACTGATCCTCTAGTAACCCTGCAGAATATCCCAACCAGACTAAACAGATCATATATAGTGAAAGGTAAATAATATTTAAAATATTTAAAGGATGAGACAATAAGTCAAGATTTATAGCATTAACTTACTCTAATATATCTTTCTCCAAATTATATTTGAATGTTAGTCTAGCCTGGCAGTCAAATATTTTTAATGATATATTTTCTGGCATTATATAATTAAAGATTAATTTGTAACAGAGTAAGACAGAAAAGTAAGACAGAGCAGAGGATACTCCTTTTAACAGTCTTTACATTAATGAATCAAAATTTTTGCCAAGATGTTTTGTATTAGATTTTGATAAGCTTTTTCCCACCAGATACTTGAAAAACAAAAATACTATCTACTTTAAATAACACATGTTCCTGTTCAGAACATTAAAATTAAGTGCTTTAGGGGGAAAAATTAATGCAACACCACCAACAAAATTATTTTATATATTTCCTCAAAAAACCCTACAACTGTATTTCAAAGCAAAATTGATCAGTTACAAATAGCTTTGAGATTGTCCAGTCATTTATATACTCTCAGTGTTTTACTATGTAGCAAATAAACACTTCACAACCTAGAATCATCATACCTGAAATGGTTTAGAACTGCTGATGTGGAGTGTTTGTCTGATCCATCTGTTTTCTCGATTTCCAAACTTGTACCACAGCGGCCATCCCCTAGCATTACTCACAGTTCTTTGGAAGACTGACAGCTTGTAAACTTGTTTTCCGAACATGTGATAATGAAAGCGGAAAACACAGGTTCCATTCTTAGAAGGGTTGAAGAGAGGACTAAGCAAAACTGCTTTATCTTGGAATTGGCGTGGCTGAGAGGCTTCCATGTAAATGTAGTGTCCCCTGACTGTGCCTGTCGTGTGATCCTTTAAAGGGCCTGTATTAACCGTGGGGGTTGGACCTTGTATTCTGATCCAGTCAAAGTCATCCTTTACACTCTGCTCCCAATTGCACAGCCCATTTTCAAAGTTACACTGTAGGTCAGGGTCTGAAATGTAAACAGAACAGATTGTAAAAAAATACCAAAAAGCAAGGGGGATAATGCATTAATTAATATTAAAAAGATATAGCTTTTTATCTTTGCAAAAAACCCTTTCAATTTTATAGAAAAAGCCCATATCTTCTCCTTGAAAACATTTGTCTGAAGGATAAATATACATTTGTCTGTACATAAAAGAATTACCTTTTCTTTCAATACACATCTGTCAAACTGTACATAATTTATTGAATAAACCGAACTGTGAAAAGCATTTTATTATCCATGCTATTAATTTCATGTATTATTACAATTAAAAAATGCAAAGTTCTTTAACTGAAACTGAACTGAGTAAAGGAGTTAAAACTGAGCATAATTGAACGAAATAAACCACAGGATACAGTCTTGTAGGTATGTGTAATAAGTGATCTGATATATTTTTGCATGGCAGATGTAGCCCTAAAAATGGGTTGTTGTGATTTAGATCTTTATTATCCTCAATAATAGTAGCACAATAGCTTTATCAAAGCTAAATTCAAGAGCGGTCTTTATAACACAACTGCATTTTTTTATTTGACACCAAAGCAAAATATTGATTAGCACAATTACTTCTAATGTAAAACAATAAAATGTGTCAGGGGCGGTGAACTTGCATTCCAACTTTGCATGTGCTCTTCAGAAACAGTAGCTGAAACTATAGCCAATTCTTTTTTTTTTTTAATTAAGCTGTTATCTTTAATGATGCTTAAAACTGCAACTCATATCTTACTGTGGACCTCAAAACGGGTTATAAAGAAGATAGACATTACACAAGGGGGAAAACTGAGATAGGAAAGCCTTCACTTTCTTTTGAATTCAGGGCAGTTTTAATTTAATAGTTGGCAAATATCACTGCAGACTTATAACCCCTCAAGCATGTAAGGTATCTCACGTTTCTCAAACTGATTGTGATTTGCATAATTTAGTTACCTTAGGATGTGATAAAGTAACTGCTAGTTAATTTTATTTTATATTAAAGTTCTTGAGTTCTTAAAATTGATGAATGCATGCTTCAGGAAGAAAACCATCAACAGCACCCTTCAGCACTGCAAGGTGAGTGTCAAAAATGTGAATGACTCATGGCTCTCTTCGGTACTTACAAGTTCTTTCCTTGAAAGGGATAATTATGTCCAGCATGACTACTATCTTTAGTACAGATATTTTAACACTTTTTTGATAGTAACAGTATAGGTCATAAGAAAAGATAGGACATACACTCCTCTCAGTCCATCAGTATGTCTTACACTGTACTTCCATCAGTATAATCAAAGATAGCATGTTGACCTAAATCAAGTGGCAGACTGCAAATCCTCTCTTTTAAAATAACCTTGTAATGTGTGTTTATGTTTTACATGAGTTAAAGAAATATAACTGGTTTGGATGAAGGAGACTGAATTGCATTAACCTTTAGTTGTAACTCCTCATACACATTTAGGTTTAAAATTATCATTCTGTTTTATCAATAACTATATTCAGTGGAATCATCACTGGCTATGACATTGATAGGCTCTAACAGTTCTGTGTTTTTTCACTCAAGGGTTGAACTGGCAAGTTAATTTTTGTGTGATGCAAAGTAAGCAATAATGGAAAGTACTTACTACAGTTGTCTTCATCTGATCCATCCCCACAGTCATCCACAAGATCACAGACCAACAAACTGTCAATGCATGCTTTTGTGTCTCTGCACCAGAAGTGATTTGGACCTTCACAACTTAATGCTGGAGGTGAGAGAGCACAGTTTTCAAATCTAATATCATCAATTGCTGAGACGCCATCATAAAAACCCAGACTGATTTTATCAAGTGAAAATTGGAAAGCATGTGGAAGGCGTCCAAGCTGAATGACTGCTTTCAACCATTGATTTCCCTCGTTGTAATATGTCCTCCAAAGGACAGTAGGCTGTTTCAGCCCATCTACAAGCAATTGCAGCTCTGCTGCCCCAACTGACTGTCCATAGTTGTAATACCTAAAATGATAAAAAAAGAATGTTAAATGGGAAAATTATGAAAATGGACCACATCAGGTAAAGTAGATACATACAGTATATTTTCTGTTATATCTCTGTTACATATAGGAAGTCCCTAGTGCCTATTTCCAGTTTACTTGTAATTCAGTACATTTTCTGAATGATGGTAAGATAGACTGCTATATCAGTCCAGGTCTCATTTCAAGAATTGTAGATTTTGAAAGGAGAAGCATGCTTCATTAAATTAAACCCCGTAACTGAAGACACACATTTGCTTTCATATTAAGCAATAAACACTCAGATGCATAACATTTTTTTTATTAATTTAATTCAGTACATAATTGTAAATTTTCAGAAAGGAAAAACAGAATACTTAATGAATGCAAAAGTACACCTAGTATCTATGTTACTTATGGTTGACATGTTGCCTTTTACAGCATTTTTGGAGGATCTCAAAGCATTTAAAAATGATAAATACTTAGGTTGGCAATTGTACAAAACTGGAAGCAGAATCAGAAATACAACCAACAACTTGAAATTTCCAAACCTATACTCCAACTTCAAGTCATAAGTCTTGAATAAAAAGACATTTCCTCTTCCTGTGGCAGATGTATTTGATACTACTGAGACAAACTGCACTTAATAACATCAAGGTCAGGCCAAACATTTATTTAAACAGTAGTACCAATTTGACCTTAGTAAACAAATTATCACAATTTTTTCTGCCTATCTTTGAAAAGATTGCAAAAAGTCTGAGACAAGACAATAACCGAAAGTGTTTCTTTGGGTTTGGTTGTTGATTTTTTTTTTAGTGGGTTTTGGGGGATTTTATTTGGGGTTTTTTATCTGTGTATATAAAAAAAACAATTGAAAGCAAAACACCTATTCTCATGCTGGAGCTTTTGCTTAAAAATGATGAAATCTAATTTTGGATACTGCAGGTGACTCAAGGACCTGCTAGATTTTTCAGTCCTTTCCTGTCCTTGAATAAAATTTCACAGTTTCAAATTTATTTACCAAAGAATTATTAGCAAAAATACTGTAGTATTTGTCCATGTATATGCAGGCATGAGCCTTTACTAAAACTTTGCTAAGAGCCTGACAACAAAGTCATTCCTTGTTTCAGTTCTGTTCTCCAAGTGCTTCTGTTTGTGTCTGCATCCATATGATTATAGAATAAAATGAAACAAATACTTCAGAGGAAGGTGCATCCATTGCAAACTATAACCTCAATTTCAGTCCGAGAGAAGAAATGTGAGATGATCAGGAATTTTATATGTAAATTATTTCATACCAAAAGGACAGTGTGCAATTTGCTCCAGTTTGCCTGAACTTTGGGCTTCGTAGCCGAGCTATTTGTGAAATGCTGTTGCTGTTCTTCAGAATGAACATAAAATGACCTATTTAAAAAAAACAGAAAACACCTTTTCAGACTGAAGAAATAAAGGGTTTCTAAAAGCTTTTAAAACATTCATGGCTTCCACTTAAAATTTGGTTAAAGAGGAGGTGTACGCATTCCATTTCTCTGTTTTCTAGGCCTGGCTTTTCTTACCTTCAGATTTGTTGTAGGTGTGATCCTGTGGAGGAGCTTGCTTCTGAAACACAGGTGGAAGAGCACTACTAGAACTTCTCACCCAATCAAATTCATCTGTATTTACAGTTTCAATCCAGCCACAGCTGTCTCTTTCGAAGTCACATATAGCAGCTGAAATGAAGAGACATTTTATTTCTCTATCTGACATTACTAAACAAGTTTTTCCAGTATGAAAAGGAAATAAAATGTTTCTAATACTTCAACAATATTCTAGAAATACATCCAAGAAAGGGACATGGAGAGGCAGAGTATGGCTTCATATCAGAGATGAGGTATTTGTTTAATAACAGCTGAGTAAAACCACAGTCACACAGGAGCAACCAAGCCATCATTATCTGCAATGTGTTCAATAAAACATCTCCTTGTCTCTTAAGGTGCTGCAACCAAAGCACTCAGAGGAGGTGAGGAAGTGCTGAGAACAGACCTCACAATCCTCATGTTACAGAGCAAGAGCATAGGGCACAGAAAGCAGTAAAAAACCTTCAGCAAGATCTTTTAGGGAACCAATAATGGAACTAGAAATCAAACCCTTGATTTCCTGAATGTCAGCAAGTATGCTAATGGCAAGAAACCCCTTCCTTTATTAGTAATAGGAATTAAGTCAAGCATCAAGCATTACTGAGACACTATGATATTGGTAAGCCCTGAATCAAAAACTCTGCAGTGAAAAAGATCTGAAAAACATATTGAGGTGCATTCTTCTATTCTTCACTTCGAAGAGCAGTGATATTTTAGAAAATATGTATATTCCAAACAAAGGAAAGAAAGGAGTTGAAGGGTGCCATGTATGAATGAATGTAAATTGAAAAATATTGATTATGTTATAATGAATAAACAAAGAATTATAGAATGGTTTGGGTTGGAAGGGACCTTAAAGATCATGTAGTTCCAAACACCCTGCCATGGGCAGGGACACCTTCTACTAGACCTGGTTGCTCAGAGCCCCATCCAACCTGGCCTTGAACACTTCCGTGAATGGGGCATCTACAGCTTCTCTGGACAACCTGTTTCAGTGTCTCACCACTCTCACAGTAAAGAATTTCTTCCATACATCAGGTTTTCCTCTTCTTCATTTTATAAGAAATTCTCATAAAATCATAAAATTATATTTTCAAATCCGGCAATTATAAGAGGCTTTTAATGGAAGATATTAAGAAAACTATTTAAAGATTTTTAAGCAATGATTTATCAACCATATATATAGAATAAATAAAAAAAATATTTAGGCATGACTGTCAGAATTCTATCATTATTTTATAACTCTTATCACAACTTTCAGTGATCATATTATGGTATAAATTATTCATAATTCAGAATCATATGAAGTCTCTCGGGGAATAGGATTATATCAGTGTTAATTTATGGAAGATATGGGAGGATTTTTTTATTCGTTGCTTTTGGTTTTGTTTTGTTTTGTTTTCCTCTTTAGAAACTGTGTCGCATTAAGTTATATGTAATTTTTTAGAAAGAATAAAAAATTAAAAATGAGGCAAATTAGTATTATTGTTGTCTATGGCTTCTAAAAAGACAAGGTTTTGTGGATTATTAAGCAAAGCACATAGAAATCCACAGTTAGTCAAAAAAAATCATTCCACAAATATGAAAGACCAAATAATGTTTAAGAGATCAAAGAAAATACAATTTCGCTATACATATACTCTATGCAGGTCTGAAATGTCAACGATAAAATGATGTAGATCAAATGTGACTAAAAAACAGAAGGAAGAAATTTTTTGACAGAATATTTTGATAGAATAAAATGAAGACAAAATATACCTACACATATTCAAGGACCTAGGCATGAGAGAATTGACTGAAAATCCCCTGACAGAACGTAACGAAAAGAGAATATGGAAAGCTATTTTTGATTTGCTTTTTGCTCGATAGAAGAAACCATTCCATATTCCCAGCAGAACAGCAACAAAGAATATGACAGACCTTGGACACAGATGGTTACACCAAATGAGGCAAATAAACAAGATAAAACTGTTAAGTCTGAGCCCAGACTTCTTGCATCTGTAAGTTGTAACACAGACAAAACACAAAAGAAAGGATGCACCAGACCATTCAGTTTAAGCATGGATGAATACACTGAGATAAAATAACCCTGAAACTTTCAACTGAATCTCAGACCAACTATTTAATAGCTAGGGAAAATACAAGAATAGAGCAAGTTGGTAGAGCCTGGGTGAAATGCACTTGAATGTTGATGCTTGATAACACTTCAATCACCTAATTGTCTTGTCCCATAACTTCTTTGACTGGTACTTCCATTTTGGACAGATTGTCCAGAAAAAAAGGCTGTTGCTTGTATACTTCTATAGTTTCTTTCACAGTAAACTCACAAACTAATCTGCATTTTCTCCTAATACTTTAGTTTTTGTTTTTCTTCTATTTTTTATTTTTTTACATGTTCTCTTATACTCTAACCATCACATGACCCTAGGGACTCTATGAGGCTGTCTTCTTTCAGGTGTTTGATGAATTTATTTTTAGTGTTTCTTAAACTTCCTCTCATCTTATTACTGCGTTTTTGCACTTAACCTATCAAAATTTGTAATATTTTCTTTTTCTTTTAGACAATACTTCATCTATCTTATGCTTCTAACTTCTGGTGGTATACATGCCACTTATATGGATACATTTTTCTTTGCTGTCCCATTTAGCCTCTTTTTTAACAAGCTCCCTCAATAATCACAAAGGAATTAGAGAGATACTGCGATAGCATTAAAGAGTGGTTGGCTTTGTTGATGCTTTGAGAAAGCTGCCTTTACATCTTCAGCAGACTTAGTTTTCTCTGAGCTGACTTGTTACCACAAGATTCCAGATTTCTTTCTGATTTTGGGCTCTTATGCAAAGTGCTGTGTCCTTTTCTATTTGGGGAAGCTTTACTCAAAGTCCTTCTCAGATCAGATATTCATCTTCTCTGTAAGCTGAATGATGCTTAACAGGAATTTAACAAACAGTCCTGCTGAAAACAATATTTTAAAAATAAATGTTTAAGACATTAGCACTTCTTTAAGACTGGAAGTTCATCAGTATCTACAATCCGAAAAATCTCTCCTTGTCTCTCAGCCCATGTAAGCCTATACAGCAGGCTCCATAAAAAAAAAATCCAGGTGAAGAGATATCATGACCATTACTGACTTACAACTTTTTTTTTTTTACTTAAAAGCTATTTTAAAATGTTTTAATATGCCAATAAACTTTAAACTATTTTTAATCAGTAATTTTAAAATAAATGTAGGAACTTATCACTAGATGGCATAAAGAAAACTATCATCAAATCTCGGAACCAAAACAAGTTTAACTCTGGACATACTCATCCTAAAAAGTTATTTTAACCCCCTTTATAATACAAACACACTGAAAAGTGTTACATCTACCTTCTCATATTTATGTTTTCTATCCCAGTTACCATTTAATAATTTCTTGATATACACTCAGTCAAATAAGACTATACTTTGTAGGTCAATTAGTGTAATTTCTACAGTGAAAAACTGAATAGAGGTCAATAAAAAAATTATTGCAAAAGTTCATCATCAAGAAGCAATGCTAACTGGGAAAAAAACCAAACAAACAACAAACAAGTGAAAAAGCAAGTCACTATTTGAAGCTCAAATAAGTCGGATCTTCCTTCGCTTTTGATCTCCCAATATTATCTGCTATCATTTTGAAAAGACAACAACAAAGTTTAGGACAATCAGGTATGGTAGTCTCCTCTACAGATGGCTCTACAGAGGAAATAAAACACTCCAGAACATTTTCTTTTGCTAATTTCTGTTGGGAAGTCCATTTCAATAACCATGAAATTGTAACAGACCTATTTGTGATTTCAGTCATGTGGGCTTTTTTACTAATAGACAAACATATCTTGTACATATACACTTTGGTGTATATCTCTTGTGAAAAGAAAAATAGCTTTGTGTATAAGACAGGCAAAATATGCAGAGTAAAAAGATTTTGTTATAAATAAATCTAGTGATTTCACTGTGCACCTACATTTTTAAAAACTAACTGAACTACTGCCTCCTAACTTAGCTGTAGGAGTTGCAAAGATTAAGATTTTTACAGGGAGAAATAAAAATCTGTAAAAATTCTATGCAACTGAAGGGAAAGGTCCTGGTTTTCCTGAACTATACAAAAATAAAATCCAATGGTCACTATTCAGACCATCTTTTTATTCTCCCTGTTTTCTCTGCCACTGAAGCTCATGCAATATTTGTTGTCACAGTGCATAATTTGCAAGGAACTAAATAGGAGGAACTAAATAGGAGGAGCTATACAATGAGATATATTTTTTGCCCAAAAATACTATGTATATATTTGCTGAAAGAAGTAGAAAAGTTAGACTTGTGCCTTCTGGGTTCCTAGACATTCTGAAAATGTGTGGTCTCTGTGAGAAAAATGCCTTTGCTCTTTCCTCCATGCTCTTCCTTTCCACAACCTGTTTCCCCTTTTACCTCTTCCACAACTCTTCTTCTCTGACACCTTCTCAGTCCTAGTATCACTGGAAAACTGGAAATCCTCATTCTCTCATCTCATTTCCCCAAATAGCTCCTTGCTCCAGGTCTTCTCACCTAGTTCAGCTCTCTCTCACTTAACTACACATTTTATACTGATCCCTCCCAAAGCATCACTGCTCCAGTGTACTCCAATGAAGAATGTAGTCTTCATTCCCATTCTCTCCTTGTTTTCTTCTCTCTTACCAAACTTTTCATCCTCCATTGTTATTATGTCTCCTGACACTTTATCACAGGCACCTTGACCAGCTGGTCTTAGTCCTTCCTCCGCAGCAACCTAGGTCCCTCCTGTCCTGGCTTCCTCCAGCCCCCCGTTTACTTCTCTCCCACACCAGCAAGCCCAAGCAATGCCACCTTTCCAGACATTCTTTGCCACTGTCAAAGGTGTTTCCCCCTCTCTGTAAATGGTATTTTAGTCCCATCCCTTCACCATTTAACTTCCACAAACTGATTCTAATGCAGTTGTCTCAGCACTTCCAGTATTAGGTACCTTCTCCAATTTACAAGCTGACAACCTCTTCACTCCTTGAACTTAAATCCATTTTTCTGATCTGGCTGTTGTTTCTGGTCTCACCTTTAAAAACTACTTATTTTTCTGGCTGAAATGGAGTAGCAAGCATATGAGACAGAGTTTTTGGCTTGCAAGTTTTGACCCTAAATTAAGATTTAGGAAGAATTAACTTATAACCACTGCAGAAGTTTTATACTTTGGCAAGATTAGTCATGGGAAATATGGAGAATATTTCTTAAAATACTGAGGAGATTTTTATTACTTATACAAAGATAGCCATTAGAAACCAAATAATATTTATCATTAAACAATTATGCGACAAAAGTAGTTTTTACAAAACAACACGTGCATCATTCTCTTTACTTGCCTTCTAACCCAAATTAAGGTACAGAAAACTCTGTAAAAACATATAGATTATTTGTGGTTTATGACTCAATTTAAGACTAACTTTAGCATGCTTGTGCTGCCCTAGTTTGTACACCACAGAAATAATAACAATTAAATGCATCTTTCATTTAGACATAAATACAAAACAATACTATATTTATATGTGTGCTGCTTTGGGCTGCGGTAGAGTCAACTTTCTTCATAGTAGCTGGTGTAGGGCTGTATTTTGTGTTTGTACTAGAAACAGTGTTGATTATTCAGGGATGTTTTAATTATTGCTGAGCAGAGCTTACAAAGACTCAAGGCCTTTCCTCTCCTCACACTGCCTCACCAGCAAGGAACTTGGGGATGCACAAAAATTTGGGAAGAGACACAGTCAGGACAGCTGACCCCAGCTGACCAAAGGGATATTCTATACCATATGGTGTCATGCTCATTAATGAACTAGTGGGGGATGTTTGGAGTGATGGTGTTTGTCTTCCCAAGTCACTGTAATGAATAATGGAGCCTCAGTCTCCTGGAGATGGCTGAACACCTGCCTGCCCATGGGAAGTGGTGAACAAATTCCTTTGCTTGTGTGCACAGCTTTTGCTTTGCCTGTTAAACTGTCTTAATCTCAACCCATGAGTTTTCTCTCTTTTACTTTTCTGATTTCTCTCCTGCAACCCACCAGGGGAGTGAGTGAGGAGCTATGTGGGACTGAACTGCCAGCTGGGATTAAACCATGGCAGTCCCTTATGTCACTTGGGCCTCGAAGGGTTTGAAATAACAACAGGTTTGATTGGAATGTGTTGGATTGAATTTATAGCTGTTTAGATATTAATTGGCCCACTCCGGTGCTTGCCATGGGGCTTGCTTTCCTGACTGTTTATTAGAGCCTAGTGCTCATTAGTAGCTTCTTTTCCTTTTCATTGCTTCCTGTACTGCTTCTCACCTTACCCTACTGTGCCTGGGAACATTTTGATAACAACACAGGAGATGTATCTTCTGGCAGATGGCCAGGTCATCGCTGCTGCTGTACTGGATGGAACAGGCTGGAACTCCAGTGTGAACTCCCTTAAAAGGGACTGTGACCTGTGGATGAGGCCACATGGGATCAGGACACCCTGGAACAACTGTGGCTGAGAATAAGCCCATGCCAGAACAGGTACATCCTGATGTGTCTGTGGCCACGGTAAATTATTTCATATTTACTTTATATATAAACCCATATAATTATTCCTGATAATCCACACCATAAGTAGACAGAGAAAAAAAAAACCCAAACACAAAAGATAGAGTGTAAGGGAAAAATAAGCAAAGGTCAGACAGAATATCAAGAATACACTCATGTTACCAGATTACTTTCCAATGTGATCTTATTCCTATTCCGTCATCATAGTTCTTAGGTCGGAAAAATGAGCATTTTTCCAATGCATAGGATATAGACCACAGAAATCATGCTGTACGTTCATCTTCCAGAGCACAAACACACAATGTGACAGGTATGGGGGGTCACTGCTGTAAATCTGCATTTTGAAAAAGGCTGTCACTTTTTTCTTCTGCTTTAATGCATGGAAGTCATGTACAATAGCTTTATGACCATAGTAAATTCTTCATCTGTAGAAGAAAACCTGGGTACCCTAGTCAAGGGGAGCAGCACTCAAAAAACCCCCAACATTCAATGTCTTTTTGGGTTTAGGACACGCATTTTTATAAAATGCAACTGAGAAACCTGGAAGAAAGAATAATCTCATCTCCTGTCAGTATCAAGAACATGAATGTGGTTCTAAGGCCAAAGGATCAAAGTAGAGAATACAAATTCACTGAAAGCCTTGTATATAAAGAAAAGTACAGAAAGTTTCTTGCAAAAACTGTAAGCTCAGAAATCTACTTTTAGGTAAAAAAGACAGTCCGAGAAGTGGAAATTTTCAACTGAATTCTTTCAGGCCTGACAGAAAAGAACAATGCATTTGAGGGGTAGTGAAAATCAAGAGATGTCTTGAAGAATTGATGTTGTGAGATAAGAAAATTTTGTGGAGACCCTGATTATCAATGGACTTAGCAGATCCAAGCATCTAAGGAAATCATCTTGCTGGAATTTAAGATAAGAGGATTTAAATTAAATATATTTTGAAAGACCCATGTAATATTCTTGCCTGGTTCTCATACAAAGAGGGAAAACATCAAGAAGGTTAAGATGCAAACAATCATTATTAGATTGAACATCATGGAAAAAAATGTGAATATTGATGAAAAGAACAATGTAGTTGTTAAAGATGAAGTAAAAAAAAAATCTGTGCTCAGCCAAGTTCAGAAATTAGGAAAAGTTTGTGAGAAAAATGAAATGCTTGCATCCAATTGCAAGAATATACATAACAAATATAGAAATTAATGGTGTGCTACATAAGCATGAAGATGGTGAGATAACATTTGAGAAGAATTATGAGAGCTGTTATAAGAGTGCTGTAGACTACCAGAATAATATGCTGAAAGGCAAGTTTATTGCTTGGAAATGGTCAACTTGCCAAACTACTTGCAAGGCCCTTTGTGTACTTAGATTCTGCTTCCCACTTTACGAGCTGTAGTGCTAGGACACACTGAGCCAGCTCAGCAATAACAATGATTTATAAGTCAGCAACATATTTAGAGCAAAGATCACCATAAATATAAAGGCTCCAAAGTTTAACCTTTAACATGGCATTGTTAATGTATTGTCTGGACAACTGAGACTTCGGTATAACAAAAGTTTCTTCAGGCATGTAATTAGAGGAAAACTTGCAATTAAGGTTAGTCTAGGGCTGGTTAAACACCAACTGGACATTTGTCTTCACCTTTAGGTATAATGATGAAATGAAAACACAGGCTGAACCGCTAAAAGGAAATATAAATGGCAAAACTCCCCAGTAGATCTTAATTTTCATGATTAAAAGCTACCAGTTCACTGCTAGTCCAGAGCAGTGAAAGTTGCATGTGACTAAATCTATTTAGACTGTTTTTAATTACACTATTGATTTGGAAGAGTTATTATTTTAACAGAGAAAAAATACCCAGTGTCTGAGTTTAAAAAGGGTAATGTGAGAGCAATCCAGACTATCATACCCATTATGTGTAAGCATATTTTGAAATAAAGTAGAAAAAAACATGAAGTAAATTAAACAGCAATGGAGTGTCATAAGAGTTTTAATATGAGTACCATGGACAGGGAGGAAGTAAAGAACTCTGCTTAGTAGTGCCTGGAGAAACGAGAAGAAGCAACAGGGACTTGTGGTTGTACTGAAAGGGTGATCAAACACTGGAACAGGGTGTCCCAAGTGGCTGTGTAGTCTCCATCCTCATAGATATTCAGAATCTAAATGTTGTGTAAGGTTCTGGACATCCTCATCTGCTTTAAGCAGGGTGGGGTTTAACTAGATGATCTTCAGGTATCCCTTCCAACCTCAACTATGCCATGGTCACATCAGAATTTTCTTTACTCTGGCCCACAAGAGGAAAGATATTCTGCTTAGTGAACATTTAATATTTACTTCTGGTTTTAACGAGTCAAACAGTTGTCTAATAAAATAAAATGTAGTTTCATATCTTAAAGGTCTGTATATTTTGGATACCAATCTTTCCAAACACCTAAAACACTTGACATGAGTGCTCTATCCAAGAAAGATAGATACTAAAACTGTAGAGAAATTGCATTAATACAAATAGAAGCTGTAATTATTTCTTTTAACTGCTAATAGTCAAATAGATTTTTGTTTAACTGAACAACAGGTCTCAAATATCCTAATAAAAACTATAAAATATAGGCAATGAATTTGGATTGTATTAGCATCTATGAAAAAGGTTTTGCTTTGTGATGCATAACACAGCACAGAAAATAATTGGAGGATCTTGTCTACAATATTTCTGTTATTTTTGTGAAAACCATCACGCTATATTTTTTAAAGGAAGTTTGTATTAAATAGTGCCCATGGCAACTCCCTTTGAAAATGTATAATGACTTTTATAGCAAAATTGATAGTTCAAAGCAAGAGACTCATTTTCAAAAATATGACTGATTTCTCATGCAGAGCAGGCAACTGAATGAATCAAAAAGACTTGTGAAGCTACATGTTAGAGATCCTGAAACATTTCCAAGCTCCCTGCTGACTGTACAGTGGAGAGAGACTCTGAGATGCATCACCTCCCTCTACTTTCCCACTTGTTTGTTTCAATGCAGAGAAAGCCTATGAAACCTTGACAGGAGTCATAGCACATCCAAAAAGAAAATGCTGACTCAGCTTAAATAATATTTGTGAGCATGTTTGTGGTATTGGTGACAGCTGTGGCATCTTCACATCATAATTTGAACATACAAGACATACAACATACAATTTGAATGCCAGTCTGTGACCACTGCATTAGCATTATAAAATAAAATACTGTCTGTTAAGCAGTAGCTTCTACTAAATAATTAATCAAAAACTTTTTTTCTGGTTTTAATACTAGGAGGGAAGTAGTTGCTACAGAAAATAAAAGGGGAAAAATTCACAGAACAGAATCAAAGTGAAGTAACTATTTCTCAAGAGCTTTTACTTTTAATTAAATTGCAAGATTTATGAGGTCATGAAAGCATTGCAAATAGAACAAACACAGTCACGGGAGCTTGACAACATAGATTTTTAAATTTTCACTTACGGCACTCGGCTTCATCCTGGCTATTTGAACAGTCAGGTGTAAAATCACAAAATTTGTCAGATGAAATACATTGTCCATCCCCACATGAAAAAAATCCCGGTGGACAGTAAAAAGATGAAGCATTAGCATCTGCAAATTCTGTTTTCCCTTAAAATCAGAAAAGGATATATAAGTAAAAACGCACATATCATTTTTTAAAATAGCCATGTACTCAGTGTAAGAAACATAGCATCACCCATGAAGCGTGCTAGATTATATCACAACTTATAAGAAACACAGCTGATCTTAATGTCTGATGCTCTTATACTATATATTATTCTCCACAATATTCAAACTTTTGTGTGGAAAATTACCAAATACACAGCCAGACTGTTCAGAGGTGAGTGGCTGTGCACAGATGCCTACTCCTTCCCTTGGAGTAGGGAGCAGGTGGATTCTCTGTGTTCAGATCACAGTGGAAGCTGCACCACTATTAGCTTACACCTCAACCTGCACATTAGGAAACACCCCAAATTTCAATGAATGGGGAAACAAAACCCAGGGTCTGCTGGTTTTACTTCAGAAGTTTTCTGGAAAGAGAGCAAGTGAGAGGAATGATGAGCTGCTTCTCATCTTTATTGTATAACTTAACTTTTTTAAATACTCTTGTTTCTATACAGACAGGGTTTTTTAAAAAAAATCTGCTCCTTTTTAAGAACAATATCTGTGTGACTAAGGGGTAAGTGGGGAGGGAAAATAATTAATGTTTCTTTAAATACTTAGCTACCATCAACCTGTATATAGGGATCAGAGAACCCTTAAAAACACAACACTGAAGTCTTCTATTATGCCCTTAAATTTTTCAGTAGAGAAGAAATTCAGCTATCAACTGGGTATAACTCATCAACATTACCCCTTACTGCATATGTGCCCGTGCCATTTTTGAAAAGTAGCCATTATTATCAAGAGAACTAGAAGTAGCTGTCTGACAGAAGGTAAGATTATTTTATATTTCCATCTGTTGGCACTTCAAGACTATAGAACGTGAGTACACAGATAAATATGGTGGACACTTATTATAATATGTTATATATTTAACAGTAATAATGGAAGAAGCCTTCTGTCCTAAGGGTAATGCAGTGGAATTTCCTCTCCAGTGCAAGACATAAGATGCTTTGCTTCTGCCTTTGCATCCAAATGTTTATGTGAGTAGGTACTACATAGTAAGTGGTATCTGGAAATTCTCACCACAGTTCACTTTGCAGAATTAGGAAAAACTACTAATAGCAGCTACTGTATAAAACAAGGATGAGAGCCTTCATTATAGAATCACAGAATGGTTTGGGTTGGGAAGGATGTTAAAGATCATCTGGTTCCAATCCCTCTGCCGTGAACAGGGATACCATTCACTAGACCTGGTTGCTCAAAGACCCAGCCAACCTGGCCTGGAACACTTCAAGGCAGATGATTGATTACAGCATAAAGACTTTTTTTCTCAGATTATCCTCCGCTTTATTAAAGGTGTTTTCAAGTTGTTGGACAAATCACAGTTATACATAACAGACATTGGGGAAAATGTATTGAAAACCACAAAACTTGCCTTCACTTTCCTGGCTGACACCTGGAAGTGGTTTATTCACAACTACACATTCTTCTGTTATACTGATGTCATCAATAGCAACAGTAGCATTTGTTGTTAGAATAGTACCTCTTAAAATAATCTGTAAAGATGAAAAAAAAAGGTAGTTCATTAAAAGTGACATGATAAAAAGACATACACATATACATACATACATATGTATATATGTATATTCCATTATAATTTACAACATTTGCACAGGAAGTAAATACTGCCTACAATCAACTCTAACAACCAGCAAGGAAAAACTACAATTGAGATTTTACCAGCTTAGAAATTTGATCCTAAACTGTCAAAGCCATAGCTACCTTTACCTACGGCAAGTTATGCAATCCAGATGACCTTGTTTCAATCGAAACTGGTAAAAGGCATCGCTGTTGAATGAATGGTCTTCCTGCTGGAACAGCTGCAAGCTATATATATTCTTAAATTAGCTATTCAGAGCTACCAAATATGATGATTTACAACTCCATTTAATTGTGTTCATCTATACTATGCCTGCTGAAGTCAACAGCATGTGGTACAGTAAATGTGGAGATTGTACGGATGCATTTGTAAATACAAGGAAACACTCAGGAGATCATAAAAGAGAGTAAAGTAATTAATAAATTACCAATAATGTCCTTTCTTTTTGATCATTTTATAGGTAAGACACAAAATGAGGAGACCAAAAGTGGAATTTTGATTCACTGGATCCTTATATTTGAGTTGCTGATTTCCCCAACATGTCCATTCTAGGTTTAAGCAAAATGTAGCCTGAGATTACGTAAAAAGAAAATTAAACTTGAAAACTGTGATCAACGCTGCAAACTGTAGTATCTTCACTGTCAGTCTCACTTCTGTTCTTGTGAAGATCAAGGGACAGATCCTCCTATAAATTATGCTAAGTCACACGGAGGTCAGGGAGGTGATTCAAGATAACCAGCGCAGCTTCACCGAGGGCAAGTTCTGCCTGAAAAACCTAGTGACTACATCGGTGAAGGGCTATGGATGTCATTTCTCTGGACTTCTGTAAAGCCTTTGACATGGCCTCCGCAATATCCTTTTCTCTAAACTGGAGAGAAGTAAATTCGGTGGGTAGACTGAAATTAGGCGGATAAAGAATTGGTTGGATGGTCACATCCTAAGGGTAGTGGTCAAAGGCTCAGAGTCCTGATGAATGTCAGTGACAAGTGGTGTCCCTCAGTGATCTGTATTTGGACCAGTGTTATTTCATATCTTAATTAATGACATACATGAAGGGATCAAGTGCAATTTGCAGATGACACCAAGCTGAGTGGTGTGGCTGACACACACCTGAGGGATGGGATACCAGAGAGACTTGGAAAAGCTTGAGAAGTGGGCCCATGGGAATCTCATGAGGTTTAACAAGACCAAGTGCATGGTGCTACACTGGGGTCAAGGCAACCCCCAGTATCAATACAGGCTGGGGGATGAAGAGATCTAGAGCAGCCCTGATGAGAAGGACTTGTGGGTGCTACTGGATGAGAGGCTGGACATGAGCCAGCAATGTAACTTGCAGCCCAAAAAGCCAATCATACCCTGGTCTGTATCAAAAGAAGCTGAGCAGCAGTTCAGGGGAGGTGATTCTACACCTCTATTCTGCTCTTGTGAAACCCCACGTAGAGTATTGTGTCCAGCTCTGGGGTCCCCAGAACAGGAAGGACACTGACCTGTTGGACCGAGTCCAGAAGAGGGCCACAAAGTTGATTAGAGGGATGGAGCACCTCTCCCATGAGGAAAGGCTAAGAGAACTGGAATTGTTCAGTCTGGAAAAGAGAAGCCTTTGGGGTAAAATAATTGCAGCTTTCTGCAAGGGAAGCCTACAAGAAAGATGAAGAGAAACTATTTACAAGAGCCTGTAGTGACAGGGCAAGGGGAAAGTCTTCAAATTGAAAGAGAGTAGATGCAGATTAGATATTAGGAAGAAATTCTTTACTGTGAGGGTGGTGAGGCACTGGAACAAGTTGTCCAGAGAAACTGTGGATGCCCTTGCCTGGACCTGTTCAAGGCCAGGCTCTGAGCAACCTGGTCTAGTGAAAGGCATCCCTGCCAATGGGGGTTGGAATTAGATAATCTTTAACATCCCTTCCAATCCAATCAATGCCAGGATTCTATGATTCTTCTGCCTGTAGGCAACATAATTAGGCCCTCACTCTGAGGAGCAGCTTTTATAGAAAGTTCATTTTTTAAAAGCTACTACACTATTGCTACTTGATGTTTATTACAAAAAGTTATTCTAATGCATAGAATATTGAAACAATGGCCATGTTCTTTAGTAGATGCACCTGTAGAAAAAGCAGAATAAAATTCTTTTTCATATGAGCATTAAAGAATAGAAATTCTGTTTTTACATTTCATCATAAAAGTAAACTAATTCTAAAGGCCATACTAGAGTAACTTTTTGAAAGCAATGTAAATGCAATTTCTAATTACCTGAAAGGGTAATTCCTCAGCTGCACTTTCTACACATATATTCCCTTTTGTCCACTTCATCTCAGGCGATCCTGAAATGTCACATAATTTTTCCAAACTTCCATCCAATGCAGTTCTCCTAAAGACAGAAAGCTGGGATCCCTGAGATAACCTGTACCAAAATCTTACCTGTTGAAAGAGTTTTTAATGAAACACTTAAAAAAATTACATAATAAATCTAAAATAAGTTCAGCACGAATTCATACATGTACATTATAACATGACAGGTCTAAACATAGATTAGGCATAAAAGAAAGGGAAGTATGAAATTACAGCATGTTGAAGAGCAGTATCATGTTTAAAGATAAAACCATATTTAAAAGTAAAGCTTATTTTTACAACTTTTAACTTGTATCTATCAACTGATTCAGACTGAATGACATAACTTCCTTTAATTCTTTTTAGCTTAGTAAGTCCTTAGAAACTTCTCAAAGATTATTTTTCTTTTTTAGTGAGAATCATAGTTCACTTTCTTCCCCTGCAATACAGAGTAAACCTGATATGTTTAATTTCTTTTTTTTTTCAATAATACCAAGGCAAAAATTCAGTTGGTAACTGCAGAGAAAAAATAAGATTTTCAAAGACTAGTTTTTCCTTCCCCCTGAGTCCTTCCTGCTTTTTCACATAATGATAGACTAAACTTTCTTCAACTGCAGTATCATTATTTCCCTGCAAAAGCCTTGATACTATTTGAGTCTTCACAGAGGTAAAACCAGAGCTGGATCACTGGTTAAGAAATATTCCTGTTAAAACACGCTGCTACTATTTAATATCTTCTGGCTTCATGGCTGGTGGACTAAGTCTCTCAATTTTCCTTGGAGTTTCTTTTTCCCCCATGCATGAAAATCGTATCTTATATAAAATAATCTTGTGACTTATTATTAAAATGAAATACTTTTATGTAACTTTTTTCCCAACCAAAAAGCTTAAGAAATAGAAAGCAGGAGGTATAGAAACACTTTTCAAAATGAGCTGTTTGAAGGACTACACTCTGAACAATTTAGATGGCTTTTGTCTATTAAGCTTTTCAAACAAATTTATGTTTTCATTACGTAAGAAACAAAGTTGCCCTCCTTCTCTATGTCTACATGTTCTGCTATACAATTACTGTGCCCATTAAAAGTCATAAACAGAGAGCTGGGACTAGAAATTTGCTTCTACAACTCCAAACCCTTGAGCTAAATGAAGATGTTTCTTAGCTGACATCTACAAAAAGACTCAGCTACAAGAAGTTGCAGAAAGAAGTTACTTCTAAGCTTAAATTAACCAGAAAAGCACAATATAAATCTGTTATCCTTCAACTCCTATTTTCTTTCTTTTTTCTTTTTATTTTTTTTTTAAACAACTGGAGCCAAAGAACTTGTAAAGCTATTAATAAACACAGACCTCTTTATGTGGATCCTTTTATCCTCTCAGTGGGACATCTAACAGAGGGCATCATCTCACATTTATACGCAGAGAACATAACACATCCTAATGAACAACCCCTACTCCTTGCTCTTTCCGAGAAATAAAAGTCTGCAGGGAAAATGTGGCAGAAAGCCAGGCTTCCAGGCTTCACAAACACTCTCTTTTCAGACATATATATCTAGGTAAGAACTTCCTCTAGATTTTGTTGAATCTGAGAACTTCAAATGCATTCAAAACATATGTACTTATAATAAAAAGTGTTTATTTTCTGCCTTTGAACTGGAGAAAAATATGTGCATCCCCACTGCATTTGTGTTTATTTTGAATGCAGACCAAACTCTGAAATAGATCTAACCAGAATAATTCATTGATTCACATATCAGTTGTGCCCAGTCTGCCTTAAGGGTTTCTAAGATAAACACCTTTAAGGCACAGATTAAGTTATCTACTCAGCATCAAAGTCTACAAAAGAAAGATGAAACTGCCTAAACAATGCACAGTGGATACAAAGTGTGTTGGGTGTCCCAGGAGTAATGCAACATGCAAGGCTTCAATGGGGTGCTGTGAGGCCTTACAAGTTCCCTCCAATAGCATTCTGCTTGATTTTATCCTGAGTCTATTTAATTTCTGATGCTTTACAACACTAAAAAGCCATATGAAGATTAATAACTGAGAAATTGCATAAAACAACAGCAAGGAACTGTTCTTAAATTGTTTAAGAGGCTTCTACTTCTCAGCTGCAAGTTGCAACTATTCAGATGAGATGTGATAACTCATTGATATATGTAGTCCAAGTCAGCTACAGTTTCAAGTAAAACAGATTTAGCTAAGCCAGCACTTGCTTCAGGTCCCTTACATGAGATAAAACCTAAGAAGCCTAGATCCTGCTGGAATAAAATTCTGCTACTTGTTGGGCCTTCTAAGTACAGTTCCTTCTTTTCTGAAATTTTTGTTTTCAAAAAAAGTTTTCCCAAGTGCAAGTACATTTTCTGTCCTACACTGTGTCTGAAAAATTAAGCAATGAGTCTAAATTTTATTTTGTTTCTCTAAAGCCTCTTTTTGCCACTGAACACAATAAAATTATTTTGGCAAGCTTTCTCTGTCTTTTCCCTTTCTTCTCTGTGATTTTTTAAATCAGAAGGCATTATGTAGTAGGAAAAAAAATTAACATCATAACTACACAACTTAGCTTCTCCCCAGTATGGCATAAGCTTTGAAAAGTTATAGAATAGAAAACAAAAAAAAGCCTCTGGAAAAAAAGAAAAAAAAAAGCTTATAAAACTTTACAGTATCTATTTACTTTATTCATTGGCCAATCCAGTTGGGAATGTTTTCTTGCAGTGACGAGATGTTCTACATATTTAATATATTTCTTCAAATTCTGCTTTACATGTTTTGTTTAAAATTACAACACTCTAGTTACAAAACTGTGTTTTCATTTTTCATCTATTACTTTTGTGGGTTTTGGCCCTTCTGATCCATTTTTTTCAAGGTGCCTTTCTAGATCCTCAGATCAAGTTCCATCCTGGCTGGTTGTTTTTGCATTTCTCTGCAGAGCCACAAGACGTTTGACAAAAGAAGCATTTCAAGGTAACTCTCAAGTACTGCACTAATCAGCTCAAAAAACATTCTCTCAAACCATCAATTAAAATTTAGTACATGTCTGGAGCATGGTACCGAATTCTCTCTGGTCACACCAACATAGCTAATGTATATAACAACTTCAAATCATAGGTTTCCTATTGTGGAACACTGTTTATGTGACTTTCCTGCCTACAGACAACGGAGTGGCTATTTGTTATGGCCCTGTTATTTATTGTTGTCCAGATAGGTTTGTCACAGCATACAAAAACCTGAAGGGTATCCTTAAATCTGAGTCACCTGCTGGGTGCTTTAGAAACAATAATAATAATAATCACATATAAAAATTTTGCAGCAAAGCAGTAAAATGTCATCTCCCTCCTCCCAAAGAATTTGTTTGTAACTGCTTCCACTGGTCTTGAAATAGAGTCCTCAGTAACAACACTTACAGCATGAAGAATACCATCTCTGCTCATCAGGTGAGTGATAGTTTACAAACTTGGGGACAGTTAATATCAAACTGTTACCTGACAGCAGGAGAGCCCAGGGGACGGCTTGACAAGAAAAGGGCTCCCCAGATGAGACATGGCCATCTTTGTGTTCATCTGATGTGATCCACTAAAGTAAACGAATGCTCCTAAAAACAAATATATTTTTTAAAAGTATGAGGAATATGTCATGCTCCAATGGCAAATAGCTACCTCAGAGAGGTAACTATGCACTCCATAAGGCACATAAAACATATTCATAGATGAAAACAAATGAAACAACTTTGCCATCAGTTCAGTCTCTGTGGATAACGAGGAGGGTGTTGTAACAGGCTGCAACAGTGTCTATGTGGGCAAAGGCAAAACACAATTGCTAAATGCTCCTGCCTCTTCCCTCTTGCAAAGTTATCATGACTAATTCCAAAGACAAGGAGAGAGGGAGAAGGAAATAAGGCTGTGTGGGCAGCCATTGCTAAGGTTACCCTGTTGTGGTGTCTGCAAGCAATTAAACCTGAGGAGGTGAATATGGAGCACTCCAAAAGAAGTTCAGATGTTGCTTCTCTGAGGGCTGCACTGTGCAGACCCATTGGAATTATTTTTTATCTGCTCTCTTCAAGCAAAAACTTAAGATCTCCAACCTCCAAATACTACAACTACTTCCCATCACCTTTGCATGATGCCCATCTGCTCTCAGCATGGACTGGGGAGAGCAAAGGAGCTGCAACACAGAGCACCCTGGAGATCAAACAGCACAGAACTCAGCCGAGATCCCTAAAGGACACATTTTAATTGGCTTAAATAATGTTTCAAACTGAATTTAAAACAAAAATTATTTCCTTTAGGGTACAGTATTCACTCTCAGCACAGCCCAGCCAGTTTTAAGCATGCTAACAATGTTGCAGACCCCAGGAGCCAATGGAATAAGCTATATTTCTCATGGGGTCCACAGACTTGACATTGTTGTCTGTGCTAGTGGGGATGAAAGCTTAATTAAAGATCTAATCTGAACTCTGGCAAATGAACTACGTTTGGATTTGAACTACAGCAGATGTGCTTCAGACAAAGTTAGGGAAGGATAAACATTTTCAAGGGGCCTTAAAGCAGCATATTTTGAATGCCGTCAGTGCTGCCTTTGCTGAATACTGAGACTTTTTCACGAAGGTCTATGCAAAACAACACTAAAGGCTCAGTCTTTTTTGCACATTGATATTACACATATTGCCTTACATCTTGGAAAATCAGCTATTGTGCTGCCACAGTCATACTCCTTAGCCATTTATTTCCCATGGATACATAATAAAGCAGAGGGTTAGGTCCAGCCCCACGTGAATAATGGCATGGCTTTAGCAAGGTTGGCACAAAGAGGGGACCGTTACAGCTCCCTGTATAAACAGGCATGCTGCGCTCACAGCTCAAGGGAAGCTCCCCTCATTGGAATGCAAGGGTACTTCAAAGGACTCTCTTTTAATTTGCAGCTGAGGCTCTACACTAACCTTGTTAAGATCTCAATTAATCAAAATTTGCTGCTGCCCTCCCCAGGAGAGAAGAGACATGAATGCTTTGTGGTACTACGAGGAACTGTTGCAACCTGAAGAATCTTTATTTAATGTTGGCAAAAACTTGCTCAGATTCTTGAATCCTAATTCTAAAGCTGTGGCTGTAACAGGCACAGTGATACAATGGTAAAGAACACCTCAGAAATACCCTTTCAAATAATTTGTATTGGAATGCAACATTGCTGGGCTCAAGAGGTAAGGCATGGTAACCTCAAGATCTGCTTGAGGCTTCAACCTGCAGCAACACTGAACCAAACTTGTGATGATTCAGGTATCAAAGCAGCTTAAGTGCAAAAGCACGTAGTTCCATATGGGCAATTTTAACATGCTACTTAGGCTACAGAACAGATGTGCCTGCCAGTAGCCTTCCTTATGACCACATTACACCTCAGATCTCACCAGCACCTAGAACAAAGACACAGGCAGATCAGTGCTACGCTCTGGGGCTTTGAAAGTTTGGAAGCTGTAACACAGTAGTGTTCACAGACAATGCAGTAATGCAGATCCAGTGTCACTCTACAGACACAATAAAATTAAATATCAAACAGATACTGAGAAAAGTGAGCAGCAACTTCATCACAGGGGGACTAATGGAAAAACAGGTACATGACTGTGCAGTTAGAACCATTCTATAGCACGCACGCACATCCTCATGTTTGCTCGGGTGAATTTTAACCCTAGAGTTGCTCTACCTTTGAATACTTGAGGTGGAATACTTAAAATTTCACATTCCTTTAACATGAACATGGGAGAGAAATGTGGAGGTCTGATTTTAGATAATATACATCATTAAATAAATTTAACTTAAAGGGCCATTGGACTGTAACCCAGATTTTAAAGTAATCTGATCTCCACTGTAAGCAGTGCAGTACTTACATTTTAATAAAATTAGTCACAGAATACTTGCCAATATTATTTGACAATGACAAACATGCTCAGCAATTTTATGTTATGCAGTGTGCCATAATAACACTTTAATTTAAGAAAAAAATACTTTAAAAGAGCCCTCTACTACAATAAAATGTTTTTCCAGCTGAATTCATTGCATGGCAAATATGGGCTGAAGGAAGAACAACTCTTTAAAGGATATTATAGTCATTCTATTTTTCCCATACAATGTGGATTTATTTTAAATGCATTCTACAAAAAGCTACAGTCATAATTTGCCCAAATAATATTTCCAGGAATGGCTTCTCTGTGCATATAGGGTAAACAATGTGTATGATACGCACAAAAAAAGTCAGCTGTCAGTTCAAAGGTCAATATCTCAAAAAACTGCATCAAGTTGCCACGTCATTGATTGTCCCACCCAAAAATGAGGGTTACAAGGGCATAGTAACCACATCCCAACTAAGAGCATCCCAAACAGATTAGCTTTCTGTTACACACTAGTTGTGTTATATACATACTATGTAGCACCTATTTCAAATTAGTTTTTATTATCAGTCTTTGGTCATCAGTAAACGACCATTTACAAGCAGGAATTTTCATGGTCGAAGGAGGAAATAAGGAGGAAATAATAAAGAAAGAAATCTCACCATGCCCCGTATTAGTTGTATGACCTCTGCCGGGGAGTTTCCTGTCCAGGGGAGCCTGTTCTTTCATTATGTTCCAGTCAGCATCACCTACGCTCAGTGGCCTCCATCCACAAAGGTCAGTCTCGAAATCACATAAGGTGTAATTAGCTGTTGTAAGAGCAATAACAAGAGATCAATAAGTTGAATTTGATGCAGCATTTTAATGCCACAACTATGACAATTTTTATTTAGATGTACTAACAGTCTTAAAGAAGCACCAATATATTTCACTGCCAGATTATTCAAATGGACAAAAAGTTCTAGAATATGGGTAACAGATAAGGCAGATCTTTCCTTTCTTAAGCAAACTCAGAACCATGAAGCAAACTACCTGCAAGAGAACAAACTATATCATAGTAAAGATGAGACCTGTACATAGGCTGATAGATTATGAAAGTAATGTTATGTATGTTTTAAAGATGAATTGTACTGGAAAGTTAATTATGAATGTATGGGGAAATCAAATGTATTTAGAGTTTAAAATACATGGAAAGTGAAGATGAATTAAGCTTTCACCTAATTTATTTTTGAAAATGAGATTTAAATTTATGAATTATTCAGATCTCCTAGAAATTTTTATTGCAAAGTAAAAGAGCGTTTTCTCAGTTGGTATGGATTAGACCAACTTAAATTGTATAACAATTTCACAGACTATTTCATTTATTGAGTACAAATAAATATTTTGATAAGAAAATTGTATACTCTGAGAGGTTTTTTTTCCTGGTCCGGAACAGCTTCCCAAAGCAATACACTTAACTCTTTGGGTCACTTACTGCAATTGCAACCATTACTTTAGAACTGTATTTGTCACTTTCCACTTTCATGGCACATTCATCTGATCATATCAGCCTCAGACACCATCATATATATTACTCCAATTTTCATATTGTACAAAATCAAAATGAAATGCATCTTTCTTTGAGCACTGTGGTAGCAAAGCTCTGTGGTAAAAGACTCCCTGGAATAAAGAGGTTATTTGAGCAGTTAAATCTTAAGGTACAAAATAAATCACAAATATCAGTATCTCTTATCTGGCTTCACTATATGCAGTAAAATCTAATCGTGCATGCTTTTCTGTGCAATGCAGTATATTTAGTTAAACAAGAAACTTGGTTAACTTGATTACAAAATTCTTGTGCTTTTGACAAAGTATCCTTTAAATTAGGCTTCAGTTGCTAGTACATTAAGGCTGAATATGCAAATTGATATCCAAGACTAAGCTGTTTTGCTGTTCAGAAATTAATACTGTGTGTAGGTATTGTGCTTTCCTTAGCTAAGCAGTCTTGAGAGAACAAATGTGACACAAAAAGGCAAACATTCTTTGCTTAAACATCTCTTTCTTCTGGCCTCCCTAAACCCTGTGACAGATCTGCATAAGCAGCTGGCTGCAGAGTCTGCATAGTAATATCCAAAAAGACATAAATAAATGACTACATAGGAACAACAAAAAAAAAGTTAAATGGTTTATATATGAAACAGAAATCAAGATGGTACTAACGATAAGATCAGGAAGGTATTTAGCACAGAAGTATTTTTTATTATTATTTGCTTTTAGTTAATCATTTAATTTTGATTTGCTTTTAACTAATCACAATAAAACCAACATCTTTCATGTGTTTAGACAAAGCCCATCACTGCCCTTGGTGTTCAACAGGAAGAAAGGTGTGAAATAATGATTTCTTACATGGGTAGTCACTAGTACAATTTCTTCTAACACTATAGATGTAGAAAGAAGTGTCCAAACATCAAATTTTGGGCTGAATAGATAAGCAGTGGGGGAAAAAAAAAAATGCACACACAAGAAGATACAACCTCAAATTGGTTTTGTTCAGTGATTTTTTCAAACTTTGTTCAAGTATGAACACAATTATAAAGGTAGGAAGAACATTCATGGTGGTGCACTTTGGGGTTTTTTTGTTGTTGTGGTTATTGATGAGGTTTTTTTTGGGGGGGGGGCTGGGGAAAAAATAAAATATGATAATGTTGACCACATTTTAGATGCTACTTCTTTTTTTTTCATTACACCTGTCACTTGAAATTTAAAACTCTATACAAGCACCCAGTCCTGCAGAAACACTGGGCCAGAGTCACTCAGCAAACCCAAGTGTTCCACCCTATGTAGTTTCTGGAAGTCCCTTCCTAATGCAACTTTTATCACCAGAGCTTATGTCTTTTATTTCACTAGGAAGATTTCAATCGATTCAAACTGCAGAAAGATTTTCAACATTTTGAACGGAAAACAACTCAATTCTCTGGTTTGTACATTCATCTATTTATAATTCAGCAAAACAGAAAGGAAAATAGAAATGAAACAACAATGTCCTTTCATTTTAATAACAAGCCAAATTTTTTTTCCATGTGGATATATTAGAATATCTCAATTAATCAAGAAGTAAATTATTACACCAGTTCTACAAATATCAATGATGCAACCGGGGTAAAAAAATGTTCCCCAAGCACTTGAATTTCAAGAAATAAGTGTAGCTTACTAAAGCCATAAAATACACTGGAAAGATTTTTCAATTAATACAAACCATTTTTCCACATATTAAAAAAAAAAAAAGGAAAAGGAAGCAAAGCACATATTCCAAGAGCACTGGGAGGTAAAATGGGAATATTTTTTTTCTTTGACTAGCTTACTCTTTCCCAGCTTCTCATGATCCTCCCTGGGGGAAAACCAAAGTAGTTCTCTTAACTAGGCTGGGTTACCAGCAAATTAATATTCTTTCAGCATTGCTAGCCTGAAACTGCATGAAGGTTTTCAATCCTACTCTGGCAGTTCAGTCAAATGAACACAACTGGCGACATTCAGTCAGTCTCTGCATCGGGTTGGTGTTTACCCGAGTAAGAGTATGGAATGAGAAGGACTGTTACCCTCAGTCAGTGTGGCAGCACCTAAGCTTCTTTGGAATTTGGGGTATAAACTATCTGTATGGACAGCAACAGAAATGGACAGTCATTTCTGGCAAACATTTAATGCAGTTTTAGGAAAGTGAAGGGTTACACGTATACCTTCTTTCTGACTCTCTGTGTACTTTTCCTACCAGTTTGTGATTAGTTTTATTTATCTGGAATTCGTTAAATGATGCATACAGAGACATCACAGATGACCATAGGTCATCTAGCCTGAACTTCCATATGTCATAAGTCATTAGACAGATAACTCATAACTCCCTGAGGTGAGATGGCCTCATCTCCTGAATCTACCCAGTTACCTTGATTAGGGTTAAGAGGCATATGGTGTTCAGAGAATCTCATGTCAACCCTTGGTCTGCAGAGGTTCTGCTGACTTTGCCTCTGGGTTTCACCAGAACCATTAGCTCAATGACACACAGTCATTGCCTGTGAAAATAATATGAGTGTAGCTTCTTGTTCTCCACATGCACATACAAGATTGATGAACAGATATTGACAATTTCAGAACAATAACGTGTCACAGAAAACATGTAAATGTTTAGTAAAACAAATGTTTCATACTAAAAATTGCTCTTTCTACTTTAAAGTTGGATCGTAGTAAAAGGATTTTCAGCTGTGCTCATCTGCTGTGGAAGGTTTCAAGGATTTGCAATTGTAAATTGCTATACTGTAAATGAAATGCAGTAAAAGGTATATGGTTTTGAAATGATACAAGTTTCCTTCATCCTACATATTTTATGTTCATAAATTATACAAATCCTATGAAAAGCTGAGAATATTTAAGCTAATACTAGACAGGTTAAATTAAAAGCAGAAGAGGTAAAGACAGGTATTTAAAAAAAGCTTTTAATTAGGCTAAATGGAAGGTGATGCTCTTTCAGAAACAGCCACAGGATGTCCCCTCCCTACAATAATTTCTGGCAATTTCCAGAAAGTCTACTGTCTCAAAGTGTGATATTACTTGAAAATAATTAATTTTTTAAGGCTAGGCTTCTTTCTAAGTTGCTAGGATTGGTAGCTGCTGATTAATTTGTGATGTTTTTATATGTGTTGTGGATGTTATGTATAAATAATGTAAAATAATAGTAGGTATAGTGTTATTATTATATATAATAATATAAGTTATTTTTCACAGTATTTAGTGCAAAACTTCCTTTATCTTTGGTAGGAAGTAAAGAAAAAGCATCAGCATGAAAGGGATCTTTATACTCCTTTAAATGAGGTAGGTACTGCATTTCACTTTCTGTTTTGAATATATTAACTAGGTTTTGATAGTTTGCTGTCAGTCACTGTGAAATAAATTTAGAAGTGATCACAAATAAGTGATATTCAAAAAGACATAATGAAAATGGAGAATTTAATATTAAAAACATTAATTTCATAATTTGTCACTTCATTAGATTCATTGATTTCAACAAAGCTACTGAAATAAAGGTGTTTGTTTACTCATGTTCATAAGACAAATTCCTACTTTTTGAATCTTTTAAGTCTCATATACGTAAATATATATTTTTATAAATAAGCAGAGATTAAACAGAAAGATTAAGAAGCATTACAAAACACATAGGTATTTGTTCTTGTAATAAATTGTGCTATTAAAATACCATTCATACCAAGTAAACATGACCAAAGAGAGACATTATTTCTAACTTCCTTATTATAATGAAACAAAGAAATTCTTAAGAGAAGAGGGACATTCTTCACATTGTCAAGTAGCAGTTGTCTGCCTTTGTTTTTATTCAGTATGGAGATGTCAGCTTTTTCAGTACATGAGAGTACTTCATCAAAAGAAACTACTGAGGATGTGTTCAAGGACAGATGCTGAAACAGTGAATAAAGGCTAAAATGTGCATTATTGTACCAGATAAAATTTTTACTGAAAATTAGTGTGACTGAATATAGTGCACTCTAAACATCACAGACAATTTCAAGATCTTGTGGAAAATGGATGTAATGGGAATAAAAGAGCAAAGGACAAAGATAAAGAGGATTTTTTTCTTTACATCTCTTTTATTCAAAACTGTGGAAAGTGTTAGAAAGGTGAATCTTCTAAGCTGACTAAACCATTGAATAGCTAAATTCCACCATTAGGGTCCTCTTTCCTGAAAAGGAGTGTGTGAAGTATCCAAGACAATACTATCCATTAAAATAGACCAACTTTAAAAATGGTTATTGTTATTTTAAAGATGACTATTTTTTTTTACTTTTTTTCTTCTCAGCCAGTAGTCAGAGGAATAAGGAACCACTATGGGTTACTTATACTTTAGAAAATAACCTTTCTTCACCCTTTTTTGAGAGCCCAAGTATACTTTGTGCACTGCTCCAACAAAATGATACCTCTTTAACCTCTGACTACCCCAACACTTAAGCAAACAATCCCTATACCTCAAGTTCAACTGAGTGTACTATTTTCTTCAAACCGAAGGGAGTTAGTGGAGAATCAGTCCAAAAGGTAAACCCAAGTTAACTGCAGAGGCACCAGCAAAGAGCAGAGCACTATGCAGAGCAATTGAAGAGGGTTTTGCACTGACTGCCTCTCATCAGTCCTTGCCCCAGCACATGAACTCTGGAGACTCCACAAAGAACAGTGTTGAGGCTCACAGGCCATTCTGATTTTTCTTTCTTCTGCCCACTCTCCAGTTTTTCTGACCCATTCACATCAGCATGATGGAAGAAATATTCCCAAGAGACCCACTGTGATCTTTCTTTAAAATACTGACTATATCTAGGTAATTCGTTAGTCTTTTGGTCATCCAGTGCCAACGTCCAGTGTCTGAGGCACAGGGGTGTACCTGTAAGTTTAAAGTTATCTTTATTTTCACTTTGTACAGTATGGTTAACAGCTACCCTTCAACTGTGACAATTATTTTTCATCCTCTTTTTAAACATTGAAATTATTCTTTTATATTCCTAGTCACTATTCACCACAATTCTCTCCCATTGTTATGAAGTGAGATGGCAAAATTGCTGAGAAATACAGTCCAATTTTTAAAGTACAGTTCAATTTCATTCCATTCCTTGTAAAGAACATAAGAGGACTCTCCACACTCCTACCAGCAAACACACAGAGCTAGCAGCATAGGGTCAAGTCTTGTAAAAAAGGAAAAGAGATCTCAGAGGGAGACTCTGTAGACTTTAATGTTTGCTTAGATTCTACCTAGGGATAAAACAGTGTATACCTTCCTATTTAAAATGTTGTTTCAGCATTTGCATATATTACTTGTTTCAGAGATGGTTCCCACAGGGTTATTTAAGTAACTGAAAAAAAATTGAAGATTTAGACTGTGAGTTAAAAAAAGAGCTCGTAGTCACAAATAGTTCCTAAAGTCTCATCAAGCAATTAGAAAATAAAACATTATCAGTGTTTTTCATCCAGCTATCTTGAGCAATACACAAAATTTTAATTGGTACCTCCCAGCAGCAATATATATCATCACCGATATCTCAAATATGTGCAGAGTTTTTATCTGCAACATACATTTAAGTGTTATGACCACAGGCAAATATACATACAGATGTACACCCTATAATATTAATTTTAGAAGTGATAGGGTCTCTAAAGTAGTTTTCACGGGAGATCTAAAATTATTCAGAATTATTATAGACATTTTCCAGTAATTTGAATTATTTTCTTTTACTCTTGTTTGTACAGTAAAAATTGTGGCTTCTAAGCAAAGTTACCTTCAACTGTAAGTATAATGAACAAGATGTAGCTTCTGAACTGTGGCCCATTTGTATGGTGATTTGTATCACCATGCAAATATCATGTCATTTAATGCATTTTCTGACAGTAATTCACTGACAGTCTAAATTAGAAAACTGTTCTAACAACAAATCCCAAGACAGATTTCATTCTCTAGCAAATTAGGGAAGTAGAGGTTATAAAAGTGGTATGTAGGGAATACATATAAGTAAAAATATGCTAAATATTTTAGCGTATTTAGCAAACACTTAAAAAAATTACTATCTGGATCTAAAACATAATGCTGAGGCCTGACAGAGAAACAGAAAGTAATGGGAAGAAGAAAAATGCATAACAGAAAATGCTATGAACATTTTCACTAACCTGAAAGTCATTAAGTATTCTGAGGAAAAGAAGCCATAGAAATTAACAATATTTTTTCTAGTGATTTGTTATATAGAACTCTTTGGGTTTCACAATATTCTTCAGCACAGTGTTCTTCTAAAACAATGAGATTCACTTACAGCAGGCTGCTGGGTCCTCATCGCTGCCATCAGAACAATCTGGGTGGGAGTCACAAGCTGATGCAGGTGCTGTGGACTGCCCATCCCTGCAGGTGAATTCTTCTAAGGAGCAGAAACCTGGTGGCTCTGATGGTGCAATGTCCAAGAGCTGGATGTTATTCAGACAAATGAAACCTGCCCTGCTCTGGAGTGTTCCTTTAAACATAAGCTGTGGATTGTTACAGTTAAAATATTTGTGTTAACAGACAACAAACTGATTTTTATTTATTTAAAACAGTTCTAAGTGTAAAAAGCACTGCATACTTTCCATTACAAAAAATCTGAAATTTTGTTTGACTATCTCAGGTTGAAACTTCTGAAAATTTTCATCTAAAATGGTTTGATGAACTCCAAGAATGAAGTTAAAAAAAAAAAGCCTATTTTAAAGAAAAACTCATAATCTCATAAGCATTTAGCTAAAAAGTTGTAATGCCCCTGTGCTTTAGCTAAAAAATTGTAATGTCCCTGTGCTTTAGAAAAGTGTAATATCCTAAAGATTCCATCTTCCTTTCTGAAGTCTCTTCATAACCTCATTTTGCAGATGCCCAAGAGAAAAATTTTCAGTTACACTCACAGGTGCATAAAATGGGCTGGGGACTGTCCTGAGACACCAACTGGCATAGCAGAGCCTAACAACTCATACCTGTTTCATAACTTAAGATAAAATGGATGCACCCAGTCTCTGTGGTGAGATTGGTCCCTACTTGCTTGTAATCCTGGAGCTGTTCTGGGCACTGTCTGGGAGATGGCTGATTTGCTTGGGTCAAAACCTTGCTAGGGACCATGCTAATGTTTTAATTATATGGACTGTCACTCACCAATGTTGGGCCTGTGCCCTCACCGAGCTTATATTACTGCTATTGACATAGAGAAATTCAAGAGCATTTTTCTTTCTGACAGAGTTCCCTTGCTCTGAGCAGATTTAGCACAAGCTGATTTATGGCAATGAAATTTCAGATGAACGTCTCTTGCTCCTGGCCATGGAGGAGCCCACCTCCGTTGGGCCTCAAAACAAGGAGATTACCCCACTTGTGCTCTCCAGATTTCTTTTATCTGAGTTAAAGTAGCAAGCAGGATATCAAAAAGATGAAGACTGCAATGAAAGAAAGCACTGAAAGACTGGAGGAATAAATAGGAATAAATAAAAATGGAGTTGTGGGGTTTGACCAGCTGGGACACGACCATAGTGTGTCTCAGAAAGTAGTTACATGCAAGAGTCAGAAAGCACAGTGTAAGAGTACCGGACAAAACAGAAGGAAATAGAACAGTTATTTTTTTTGGAAATAAGCAGAAAGCAGAAAGGTCTATACTCCTCAAAGCCTGGGAATTGGAGTGAAATCTCAAGAGGCATTTTTCTTTCTAAACAATGAGAATGTTATATGTCATCATCTTACACTAGAGACAATTTCTTTGCAATGACAAAAGCCTTCTAACACTCTCCATTCTCTATTGGTTCAAATAACACAATGCTGTGCAGAAACCATGACATAGCCGCATAATTAAATATAATATCTTTCCTTTCCTAAGTACAAGTGATCCTTGCAGTCTTTCTACAAGAATACATAGTTTTGGCTCTACTTGTATACATACAACTTCAGCAGGCTTTTTATTTATTTATTTATTTTGTTACTATTTATTTGTTTATTTATTTTTAGATACTATAGATAGCCTAATTACACATCTGCTTGTTTATTCACACTTGTCCTTCTGTGAAAGGAGAGGCGAGCAACAACATGCACTGAGAACCTACTAGCTTCTTGAAATGCATTCATTCTAACATCTGTCGAAACATCAATTCCTGCAGTAGGCTTAGTCTTTGTCCTTTCACAGAGATTATATTTTCAACTGATTGTTGAAACAGTAAAATATGATGGTTATTTACAGAATTACAAAAAAAATGTAAATTAAAAATTACTTAAAATGAAAATTTGTAAATTAATATAAGAATCGATAGTTGCAAATCAACATTCTTCTCTATGCCTGTAAACTCAAGGAGGAGGTATCCTCTCAATTAGTAGTTTACATCATTTCACTGATATCCTGCAAAGATCATTTACATAATCTCACACAATAATATATATATTTTAATGAGTTAGTAACACCTGAGATGTACTCAGATGACTAACCAAATCAGGTGAGATTTGTATTCATTTTCTTGCATGTTATTAAAGAACAGCAGCTTCCGCATGTGATGCTCGTGTAGACGTTTTGTTGAGCTACAACCAGATATTTACTCATATTGAAGAAACAGCAAGATATTCAGGATGTATATAATTTTAGCAATCTTTTCATTTTCCCGGAAGCTCTATAAACAATAAAGTAAAGCATCTCCAAAAATTGAGCATGTACTTTTTTTCATTCATACCTTCAATTTTTCTAGTCCTCTTGGTAGCTGTATATTTACTTTGACCCATTCCTTCTTAGTCATGATGTTGGTTTCCCATAAGACATATTCCTCCTGTAAAATGTAGAAAACAATATTATAAAGATATTTTTTGTTCCTCTAGAAATTATCAAGGCCATTTTTTTGTTCTTGATCTTTTCATATCCCAACCAAATGATCAATATATACAAAGTTGCTCTATGTGAGAAAATAGAGCTTCATATATTTGCAGTCTTTGTGCTGAGGTCTATGGGAGAGGGGGGGAACAAGACGTTCACTGTGATTAAACAGACTAATATAGTTATCAGGAGTTGGTAGAATTAAAGTTAATTAATATGCAAATTAAGCCATGTTATTGCTGAATTTAACAATATCTTTCCACGGTGCTCTCTATGTAAGTTTCCTGTTCATAAATAACTGCTTATATTATGTTGTGTTAGATTTAGTTTTCTTAGAATTGAATTTGGGGTCTGTCAGTTGTGCTAAAACTTTTTTTTTAAAATCTGTGAAGCAAGCACACAGAGTACAATCTGACAACTTCTAGTCATGTTCTGAGTTACCTTAATCCCCATTTTCACTCCACCTCCTAAGGATAAAAGCAAGACTGCTAAATATGGTAAGGCTGCCTTTATGCAAGTACTCAAAGCCCTTTTGATTCAATAATCTGGCAAAACCAGCTTGTGCTCATCCTGCTTCTGGTCATGATCCTGTCTGGAATATACTGAGGCCAGTATAAAGAAAAGAAGGTAGCAGTTTGAACTTCATATACCTACACAGAATCTTTTCAAGAACAGCTTCAAAACAGACCAAAACCAGAAGGACAGAAAAAACTTCTGGAAAATTTAATATAGGCTATACATACAAACAGACTTACCATTACAGATATCAATATTGAGACTCCTTTTAGGAAATATTGGCCATAATTTTTCCACAAAAGATATTACAGAATTAGTGGCAGTTCAGAAAAATATTCAAAGCAGAGTAAGAGAAAGGGAAAGTCCCTTGTATGAAGAGAAATTGAAAGTATAAAACCAATTCATCTTACAGGAGACTAATAAATGGGGTTATGATAGGAATGTGAAATGTTATCAATACTATAGATGAGGACAGTTATCTTCTTTCCTGTCTTGAAATATAAAAAAGAGGAGAAAGATGCTGTCTATTGCTTGATAGGCTGCGAGGTCTGTGCCAGCAGAATTACACTGATATGATTTGTGATATGTAGCCAATTAATGTTCTTTCCTTACCAATCCTGTTCTGACATACTAACAAAACTGGAAGATTAAATCTCTATTGACTATACATTCAAAGATCAGAGAAGTGCAAGAAAACTGCAAGACAGAGCCAAGGCAATACCCTTATTCCAAACACTAAATTACAGATGAGATCAAATTTGGATAAACCACATGACCTACTTAATTTCAGAACTAAAAGTCAGCTGTGAGTTTCCACATAAGTATGAGATGTATTTGTCCACTTGTTCATGTAACAGATATTCAGCAAAAGTCTTTCAATATTGAGAACACCTCATTCTGTGTAAAACTTGCTTCATTTTCCTAAATAATTCAGCTTCCAAAGGAAATCTATTAGCCTACAGTAGGCACATATAAGACACAGAAACTGATGATGTACTAGGAACCATACCTCATGGTAGGTAAAAATCATAGCCTGTGGTTAAGTGACTGTTTTAGCTACTGTATTCCCCCACACCCACACATATGAACCCTCCAAACACATTCATATACCTTTTGGGAATACTCTACATTTGCTGTGTCTTTCACTGTATGCACCTGGATACTATAACTTTGTTTACATTCAAATAACAGCTGAGATATCCAGCCCCATGACCATCTTTCTCCCAAATTCATTTTAATAAGAACAACTTGTAGCAGTAAACTTGATTTTTCTGTGCACATGTTAGTATCCCGACCTTCTAAGGCAGTTTTTTACACTGAAAACTGTAAGTCGCCTCAGATGCACCAAAATTTTAAACTGACTATTGTTCCATGCAGCAGACTTTACCCTCTGATTTCATACAGCTCTAATAAGCCAATATTATTATTTCCCTTCCTTACAATATTTCTCTGCAGTATTCATCCTGTTTGTCAGATTCTTCCACCTCTTTGGAACAAATAGGTTAACACCTCTAGCACATTCCTTGCATCAGTAGACTTCTTTTGAAATGTGGAAGGTATTGCTTTTTCAGTACTTTCCTTCAAGATTTATTTCAGTTATGCAGGGGAGCAGTTGCTCAAGATACCTTCACTCTATTCCCCTTATTGTGATATATTACTATCGATAAACAATTTTTTGTAAAACTAAAATGGCAAGAATTGTTCCTTTTCCCAGCAATGTTTTTTTCTGAGATAACACTAGTCAGATTTGAAGGATGGAAGAGACTATCATGACTTCTGCTAAAATACTCCATTTCTGAAATAGACCTTTTTCTTTTTTTTTTTTTTGATATTTCTTTACAGATACATGCACTACTGTGCAACTGTACCCATTATTTTGTTCCTGCTTCTCTCATTTCAGAGAGCAATTTGGAACAAAGATTTATCTGTTCCCCTGCAATGATTAATGGATCAACTTTGACTTCTGCAAAGGAGTGTACTTATGTGGTTTTTGCAAGTGTTGGTTAACACTCAGAAAAATTTTAGTTCATTAGGGTACAAATATGATTGCACATATAAACATTAGTTGAAATTACCTTTTATTGTCTAATTTCCATCCGTTTTTTAAGCCGTACAAGATGTAAAGATAAAAGGAGGAAGTATAAGCCCATTACTCAGTGGGAGAAATAAACAAGTAATTAATAGACTGAAATTAACATTATCCTATTTGGCTTCAGTTTTCACAGAAAATTTTAAAATTTATCTGACAGTTGATATTGTTGATTGTATGGACAGACTGGGGAACAAGACACTGGAGAATATCGCCAGGGAAAGGGATCTCAGGGTCCCTGAATATGAGTCAGCAGTACCCTGGCAGCCAGGAGGGCCAACTGTGTTCTGGAGGGCATCAGGCAAAGCATCGCCAGCCAGGCGAGGGAGGAGATTGTTCTGCTCTGCTCTGCACTGGGGCAGCCTCACCTTGAATATTGAGGCAGTTTTGGGCTCAGCAATATGAGAAAGATATTAAGCTGTTAGAGAGTGTCCAAAGGAGGGCAGCAAAGATGGTAAAGGATGTTAAGAGGAAGCTGTATGAGGAGCAGCTGAGGGCAGTTGGTTTGTTCAGGCTGGAGAAGAGGAGGCTGAGGGGAGACCTCATTGCAGTTACAACTCCCTCGTGAGGGGAAGAGGAGGGGCAGGCACTGATCTCTTCTCTGTGGCGACCAGTGACAGGACCTGAGGAAATGGCCTGAAGTTGTGTCAGGAGAGGTTTAAGTTGGATATTAGAAAAAGGTTCTTCCCCCAGAGGGTGGCTGGGCACTGGAACAGGCTCCACAGGGAAGTGGTCACAGCACCAAGCCTGACGGAGTTCAAGAAGCACATGGGCAATGCTCTCAGGCTAATGGTGTGATTCTTGGGACTGTCCCGTGCAGGGCCAGGACTTGGACTTCAATGATCCTTATGTGTACCTTCCAATTCAGCATATTCTATGATTCTATGAATATTTTATGTTAGTTGAACAGTTAATATTGCCAAAAGGGAATGCAAACAAGGCTGAAATAAAAGAATAATGTTACAAATATCTATAAGCCATTAAGTACTGAAACTGGAACGGAATCAGGAAGTTTTAAGTAAAGATTACATAATGAAGGGAATATCTCACTATCAACAGCCAGCTCTGAGAAACTGAGGAGAATGTGCGGAAAACTAGAGAACTGACACGACAAAGGACATATATTATAGTTAAGGGAAAAACACAGACTATGCAATTATAGCCAAGTTGCTGAAAAACTCTTAAGACAATGAAGAAATTTACTAACGGCAATCTTGTAAGCAGCTAGAGAATGAGAAAGTGAGAAACCTACATTAGCTGCTTCTGATGAGGAGAGAGTTGCACTCAGTGAGTGTAATGCTTGTGTTTTTTTTCATCAAAATAGACTTGAAAAAGTAGAGGTTACTTCACTTTATGAAGGCTTTTAACATAACATCATAAGACATTCTTTAAAAAAAAGTGAAGATTCGGTGTAGATGAAATTACATGGGTGTACCAATAGAAATGTGAGATTATTTTAAAGAGGAGATGTCAATAGTTTTCTATCAAACTAAAAGAAATTATAATAGAGCTCTGCATAGGTCTGTTCCAGGTCCTGATATAATTATAGTGCTGACGAACTTACTGGAGAGTGTGGAGAGTGGAATGACAAATTTTAAAACAATGTGGATAGACTAAATTGGGAGGAGTTACAAGAAATCTGAAGGACATCATTAGAATTTAAAATCATCTCAGTATACAGAACCCAGTTTCAAACCAATAAGACGAAGTTCAAAGACAAATGAATCACAGTTAAGAAAGAAAAATCAAATGGTCAAATAGTAATGTTTAATGAAGAGCAACTTCGCCAAGCCAGCAATAAAAGAGGAAAAGCTGCAGATTATAATGGACTGCAAGTTAAACATAAGTAAACAATAGATTTCTGTTGACAAAAGAAGTCAATTTTCCCTGTCCTTCTTAAACCCAAGAGCAATTCAGATTTCTTGTCTTCCAATTGATGCCATAATATCTATGTTAGACAATACGTTCACTCTTCTTTGCTCTCTCTATTGAAAGGGTGAGGAAGGCCAGGGATACATTTGCAACATCTGTGGTGCTTCTTCTCTAAGAACAGTAGTAAAACTGTACATTAAGTGTAATCCAGTCTCCATTTGCGTCAGGCCTGTCAGTGCTGGGACTTAGCAAAAGTTATTTGAAGACAAGTGGTTCTGATCAATAAATACAGTAATAGGATGTGCAGAGAAACTGCATGGAACATACAATTGAGAAGTTGTCTTGAATGACAGCCTCTAGGACAGCAGCTCTGTCGTCTTCCAGGGTCAGAACCAGCACTTGTCTTTCACTTCTGTTTCTCAATATTGGCTAGCTTTGAAGATTTGTTTCATTCTCATAAACAATCTAATGATTTAGTAGCAAAATGTGTAAACCCCAACTCTCCCTTCTTTTCTGCTTAAGAAGTTTCAAATATGAGTCTGTATGGTTTTGTTTTTGAAACTATCAACAGAAGTTTCTTAATGTTGTTCTGGCAAATTTTGCATCAGCTTTAAATAACTTTATGTGCAATAAATACACTTCTAACTGAAGGTAACTAAAACATAAAAGGGCTAAGAGAATCTGTGGAAACAGAATGGACTGACCTGATGTAATAACCACCAAAAATATTCTTCTTATGCTTATGTAAGGACCTGTTTATAAATTAGTTGGTTTGATCTAGGCTCCCAGCTCTATGGGAACTCAAATATCAGTTTTCTTATGGTTTTGGCTCAAATAATTTGCTCTATTTTCAGGAAAAGAAAACTCTTAAATTGGGTCCACTGATCCTACTTAGGTGAACTACTAAAATCAGTATTCAGATTCTGTCTCAAGGTTGGCATGAGTGTCATACCTGGGAATTTATTGGTGAGTACTATGGCACAAATCTCCATGCATTCTGACCAGAACACTGATTATGTTACAATTCCCTGGTACAGTAATGAGTCATCGAAAAATACAACTATTCTCTTTTATAAATTAAACACAGCAGAAGCCTGGAGCTGCTTTCATGAGTACTCAGAGCCAGAAAGAAATAAACTATTTCCATTACCTGTTCCTATGTTTAGACCTCTTGGTAGTGTTACCCTTCAGGGTTTTTAGCACCTTATCTTTGTGAATGAAGTAGATCTCTTTTTAAATACAAATGTATTGTTGGGTGAAAAGAATTCAACTCCAACACCAAGATATGAGAGCCATTAACTTAATGAGACCAGCTCTATTGCTCTTGCTTTCATTAAGTAGCAGCACGAAGCATCAATATTAAGCTATTAAACCAGACTTTCAAAAGAGAACATCAGAAAGCCTCTACAAGTCAAGGGAGGTAAAAAAGATGGAAATAGCATAGCTCAACTGGGATTGTGTTTCAGTTTGACAAGGTTGTTTTATCTACTAATACGTAAAAGAATAGGAAAATTACTTCTCTAAGACTCGGGTAAAACAAATCAAGTATCTAATCAAGAACTTTCCAGTTATCCTGAGTCAACAACTTTATTTTTTTCTGTGTCTCCATAGACAAAAGCACCTATTTTCATATTTCCAGAACAGGAAGAAGTCTAGAAAAGCTGTTACTATAGATTTTTCCCCTGAAATCTTCGATTTATTTAATTCTGTAATAGCTTGGGGGTGTCCTTGAAGTCTTATTGCAAAACATTCACCCATCAAATTAGTTTATGGCTGAGATGGCAAACACCCAGGCTTTGCAATTGCACAGATCAGCGGAACAGTACCAAAGTACTGTTTTGCACAAACTATTTCAGGGGGCAGGCATGTAATAGCAGGTGTATCTTCTTGCATTTTGTCTAGTAACACCTGTGTTGCCATGCCTTTACCTTTTGGAAATGAATGCATGTTTCTTCTCACCTGATTAATAGACAGTACTGCCTTGAGAACGCTGCTATCTGCCATGGAGTAATGAAACTGAAAATGGCAATTCTTGCTGGAGCAATGACACGTGGAGTTGTTTAGATAAGCACTTTCATATAATGCATTGTCATTAGCTTCTAACCATTCAAAATGGCCTGAAAAATGAAAGAAGAGAAAGGTCACTTTTTCACAGAACATTCTTTTTTTTCTCAGTCTGTGAAAATAAGGACTGCTTTCACATAATTTAACCATAGACCCACCCCAGCAAGAATTGAATTTGATCCTCAGGCTGTTTATATGACTTCGATGTCATCTAAGTGTTTCCTACTACAAAGATAGATATATGTATCTTCATTTTACTCACAGATAGCCCCAGCAACCAAAAATTATATCAATTGGTAGTATCTTGAAGTTACTTTACGTGTTAAAAGCTGTTAAAGTCCCACATTCAGCTCAGCCTCCTTACATTCACAACCATTCAATCGTAACCTAATGACAAATATATGTGGAAACTGGGCTTTCTTCCTACTTCCACTGTGGTTTCCAGAAAATATGCTTTTTACACCAATACTTAAAAAATAAAAAAGGTATTCTCCTTTATTGCTACAGGAGGCAGTCACATCTCCACCATGTAATCAAGGTCTTTACTTCTCAGCCAGAATTTCTGCAACAAAATGTTGGAAGTATATTGTCTTTCCACCTGAAGCAGAAAAGCAATTTGTGCTCTTCTTGACCTACTGCCCCTTATAAAAGCCTTCCTACTGAGATCTAAAAGAGTACTCCACCCCCTCAATAGTGTCTTTTAGTTGTCAGAAATAAAAAGCCTAAATACTTTTTACTGAATATATCAGCTCTTTTTTCCCCCTGCTCCCGCGCCACTGAATGTTTGCTGCCTTCCAAAGCAACTATTAAAATAGTAAACAAGAACTGATTAAAGGTCTTAAGTCAGCAGTTTCTGTGTTCATTTCTCTGAATAAAACTTATCTCAAATGCAGATATTGCACAATCTCAAGGTGAAGGGAGAAAGTGTCATTTCACAAGGAAAACATTCATTATTTTAAAGGACAACATTCTTTTCCTTTTGTTGCCAGTTTACTCTTTGTGTTAGGTAATGATTTACACTGAAATAAATAGTTGCAATTTCACTGGAATTAAGTTTGCAATTTCATACCACACAAGTTAATCTCATGGTGAACTAGTATTATAGATTTAACCCAGCTTTCTGTTTGACATATATCAGCAAAGCATCTACACTTCTATACTTTCTTGTGCATAAGAGAAATATGCAACAGCACTAGTAGTTATGCTACTGCTTCTTTGTCTAACTTCAGTGTTCTCTGATGCCATTATAAAACCAACCCAGTTTAGTTTCTGAGCCAAATGATGATTAACATTCTTTTCCCTTTTCATTTCAAATTCCTGAATCTTTATAAACAGGGCAAAGTGAAGCTGACATGGTTTTTAGAGGAGAAAGCAAGTGAACAGCACTAGATAAACAGAAGTTCTATGAAGCATCCAGAATGATTCTGTGTCCAAGAGGCATACTGAGTGTTCTTTAGAGAATGCATTTTATGCAAGTATTGTGAGTGCTTCTTAGACAAATTGAGGCCTAGCTTCAGAAATGAAGACTACAGAAACTGAAAATTGGCTTTTTTATTATTTTTTTCCCCTCTTCTCTATAGCCTGTAAAAGCAGAACAGTGGTCCCCTCTTCCAGGGATTTTTTATTATTATTACTTTTAGACAACATTTATCAAGTAGCTTTCTAATGACTAAAGGTAGTGGGAAGAGTTTTCTTTCATTTGTTGCAAACTTTGTACCTTTCAAACCTTTAAGGTCTGAATTTCCCTCAGTGGAGACACTGCATAGCATATTACTGTGTTTATGCTCTGACCTTCTTTATGACTTGTTCTCTTAAATTTTCCCAACTTGCTCTTTCTGAAGTGCCAAACTTCCCCTTGTTTTTAAAGGCAGAACAGGTCTTTTATTTTCTCCACATGGCTGCTTAATCAGGTTTTAGCTAAACAGTCTTGTTTCTTTCAACTTTGAAGGAAAATTTTCTCTGTCATAAGTAAAATCTTGGTAGTCCTGCAGAAAGATCCGCCACTGACTACAGTGGCGCTCAACTAAGAAGCAGAGCTTATGATTTACTGCTAAGGTGGTCCAGCATCATCTTAGAGCTGAGGTGGGCTAGTGAACCTGCCAGAATCCTGCTATGCTGAAAACTAAAAGCCTAGAAATATTTAGCTAACTCCTATCTTAGCCATATTCTGACTCAAATCTCATCACTCCCACTTAAATCCATGGGATTTTTATTTCACAAATGACACAACTTTGAATCTGTGTTACTGGTTTTAGAGTAAATACTGAGCTTTCAGTTTAAACTGAGCCACAGAGTGGGACTTTTCTGACAAGTTCTCTTCCAAAGCAGAGACCTGTTCAGTCTCTGAACCAATGCCCTGCAATAATTCTCCCACTCAACCATTTACAGGAAAAAAGAGCTCAAATTGTCATTGTTTCTACTCTTTTAAAGTGAATTTTCATGAACTCAAAAATCCTGGGTGAAACCTTTGAATAAAAAAAAGAAAAAGAGAGAGAAAAAAGGTAATGAAATAGAATCACATAATCTAATGATTTCACTGTTTTTTCATGTTTTAACTTGAGTGATTTTTATGACTGGTTATCTGAAATGTTGGATTTAAAAACTTGGCACTTCCTTTGTTTCATTAATTTTTTTTATTAAAGAAGTGTTACCCTAGATGTAGGAAACCAACTTAATCCAATGGAAACATGAACTATGGAAACTACACAGCATGCATGAAATATTAATAAAGAAAACAAGAAGAAAAAAGTATTTTCTGAACAGTATTGCAGGGGAATATAAAACCTCTGTAAGAACTTTTGACACTAGAGAAATCAAGAGAAAAAATGATAGAGAAAGTGCCTACAACACTGGAGAAAAGCAATAAAGGAACAATGAAAAAAAGTCATCCAAAGACAAAGTATTTTATTAAATTTAAGAACATGAGCAAAGGAGGATTATTCAAAGACTATAAGCAATCCTTTCTTTATATATAAAATTGTGTAGACGTCAACTTCATAATTTCGTTTCTTACCCCTCTTTCTATTTATAGAAGCAAAACCTTTGATCAAAATCAGAAAATAAACCTTAGTCAAGCTCTATTTGCATTGCAAGTTTGAGACCTCAAGCATGGGGTTTTTTCAGCTTGCATCCCATTTCTTTAGTTTTTAGAATTTTAGTTAATATTCAGCCTCTTCATTAATGCCTCAACAAATCTGCATGAATAGAAATAATGAATGTATTGAGAGGCAAGCAATCACAGTTCATATTTTTCAATACTTTTCAATGTTAATGATGAATTAAATTCTATGTGTTGTTTTGACACCTGTTTCTTCTCACATTTTACTTTTTCCTTGATGACAAGGAAGCACAAGGAATGTCCCCAAGCAGCTGTTTGTGTTACAGATTCAGCCTACTAAGCTACCTATGCATATTCATGCAATAACGCCCAAGCACCTATAGAGTGCAAACATTTCCAGATATGTTCTGTTTCTATAGACATTGTTAGTCTAGTCCTAGACCTAGTCCTCTGAAAGCCACTTACAGTATTTCAGTATCTTTTCTGTTAGCACAATATTGCCATAAAAGGGAAATCCATACCCATTATCAGCCCTTGAGATGTCATGTTAAAGTATGGCACAGATAGAACACCTTTCAGAGAAGTGTTTCAAATAAAATAAAATTAAAAGTCCAATTGGAAATTGGAAGGTGGTGTGACTTTTTTCCTCACATTTAAGGAGGAAAAGAAAAAAGTCTACTTGACTACTCTATATGCTCTCCATTGTACATACATGCAAAAATTCATCTTAACAGTGTACATGCTCAGGCACTTTTGCCAGCTATAATTTGATTTACAGTTACTGGACCATGTTGAAATGAATGCTAAAATTTATTTTAGGAATCTTTCTGTAATAAAAACAATATCTAGCATTCATTCTGCTTCTGTCACTAAGATGTGATCCATTTCTGTGGGTTCAAAGTTCAAGCAGTTATCTCTTCACTATCAGTCCTTCAAAGCTACATCACAAATTATACTGTTACAACTAGCCCCACTTAACCCCTCTGAAGGCAGTCTCAGTAGACAAGCCAAACACTCACCTGGCAAGATGATTCTATTTCACATTAGAACACTTAGAGATTTACATCCATTAAGCTTTCAAAACATGTACTACACAGTTCAAAAACAAGAGATGCTCTTTACTTCTGAAAAATTGGAACTGGACAAATTTTACTTTAAAAAAAGAGTGAGAAACTATTTTGTATAATATTTGTTTCTTTACAGTTCCCCTAATGTAAGGTTTAAGATGAAATTCCTGATTATATGTGCAGAGTAGTCCTACACAAGTAAAACTGCCAAGTATCAAAATCAGAACGAAACAGAAAAAAACCCACACACAAGGACTTGGTTTAAGTGGATTTAATTTAATTTCACCAAATTCTTACACAGTTCTCATAAAGAGAATTAACTGGAGAATAAATCAGTTATTGGATTATACTGGAATTCTTACGTTACAATGTTTCATGAATACTTGAAAATATTAATTAATTCTTATGTTAAAATTTTTCATGTTTTACCAGCATGTGTCTTCATGGTACTCTTAGCAAATGGTCAAATCAAAAGCTAATTTAAATACGAAATGCGTACAATTACTTTTGTAGTTTTGTTCTGTTTCAGTATTGGGTCACAATCTTGCCCTAAAAAGCACCATATTCTTCATGACACCCAGTAATTTTGAATTAACTTTAATTCCTACCTTCAATATTGTTGCTCCAATCCTTCAGGAGGGAACAGGAGGCAATCTTGTGCTCAGCTTGCAGCCGTGCCTGCCGAGAAGGCTCAGCCAGCTGGTCAGAATGCCACTCACATATGTCGAGCTCAAAACTGGAAATCTGTGGTGCTTAAAGACAAAGAGAAGCTATCACTTAACTTGTTAAGTCATTATTTATGAACCTATTTCCCATCAGAAACACGCACTTATTAAACTACTTGACAACATTTCTGCCTCTTCAAAAAGTTACTTTAAAAGTATTGTGTATCCCTGATTGCTCTCCAGTATTTCAGGTTGCCATCTTTAACAATACCATTCTAAAAAATCATTCCCTCATGATGGATGTTTCTTTCAAAGCAATGGAGTGGTATTTATGTTAGCCACTCATCTCAACCTTTGTGAATTCACTTCCGCAGAGAGAGTTGCCAGGTAACATAAAAAATGATGTCGTAATAAGAAATACCTATTTACTTTTCTAGATGATAGCTACAGAAAAATCACTTCTAACTTAGAGGTTTAACTCAGCAGCTTCTCCAAAATACTTGTAAAAGAATGCTTCTCTTTAGAGACAAAAAGTTTCTGAATACATTACCACATATTTTCCAGAATTTTTTTAAGGGCACATCACACCTGACTAGTTGCCTTCAACAGTGGCCAGGATTTTAAGCAGGATTGCACTATGATGATGGATGTATCATTTCTTAATCATAGAATCACAGAGTCTGCTAGGTTGGAAAAGACCTCCGAGATCATCAAGTCCAAGCTATTATCCAACACCACCTTGTCAACTAGACCATGGCACTAAATACCACATTCAGTCTTTTCTGAAACACCTCCAGGGACAGAGCACCAACACCTCCCTGGGCAGCCCATTCCAATGCCCAGTCACTCTCCCTGTGAAGAACTTCTTTCTAATGTCCAGCCTAAACCTCCCCTGATGCACCTTAAGACTGTGTCCTCTTGTCCTGTCGCTGGTGGTCTGGGAGAAGAGACCTAACCCCGTCTGGCTACAACTTCTTTTCATGTTAGTTGCAGAGTGTGATAAGGTCTCCCTTGATATTCCCCTAATATTATTGTGGGGGAAAGGTAATCTCCTGGTTAAGGCAGACTTTTAAATAGCAATTAGGGTGTCTCAGAGAAAACACAGAGATTCCTAACTGCATGGAGAAAACAATTTCAGGTCACTACAGATAGATGCTACTTCATCTCAGAGAGACTGTATTATTCACATTACTGACATCTCAGTGAGATGGCCTGTCCAGCTAGTGCTACAAACCTTTCATGTCTTCCATGTTCCAGTGATGTGTAAATATGCACTTTTTTCAAACCATATGTATTATGTGAGGAATCTCAGGGAACATGCAAAATTCCACAAGGGAAAAGAATGGATTCTGTTAAATTTCAACACTTAAAAAAAAGTTGCAAGTACAGTCAAAAGGAATCAAGTTCTTTAAAAACTTTTGAATTATTAATACAAAATATTTGTACTCATTCTGCATTTTTTCACTTTAGTTTTAAACATTTTTGATGTTTTGGGGTTTTTTTTGACAAAATACCCATTTTCCAGCTCTTAATTCCACAGCATGTCAGACATCAGTAAGATTAGTATTTTGGATTTTCTGACTCCCATCCCTGTAGCAGTTCATCTCAAAGACCTGTGTCTGTAATATTAAAGGTTACATCTTTGCAGGATTAGAATTAACAATGGAATTAAGTCTGAGATTTTGTCACTTGAAGTATTCGTACTGGATTTTTGTCAAAATTTATGCATTACAAGTAATACATATATAATTACTTCAGTTTTCCTGAAAAACAGCACAACTTTGCAGAGAAGCTGTGTAACTTCTGCGTAACAAGTGACTTAAGGAGGACTAAAGCCTCCTACTCCCTTGTAGCATTCCACTTTCATGCCTTAGAGCTCTTGGCTTTCATCTCTTTGGAGAGATCAGAGAAACAGTCTTAATGGGGTTCTTCACATACATAATTCTTATGGGGTTGAGAGGGAGTTCTGCAGAACAGCCACTTAGATAAGAATATGAGGCCTTTGAACAGAAGGTCTACTAAAGGTATAATTAAAGATTTTGTGTTATGTATGTTTCAGAAAATAACTTTAATATTTTCTGTTTGACAGCTATTTTTTTCTGCAGTCCATATGCAGTTGTAGAAAAAAGACCTGTGGGGGTTTTGAGTGATAACAAGATATTTGGCAGCTGTTGGGAAAATTATGAACTGTAGAGTATTTCAATTAAAATACTGAAGATAGAGTTTTGGTTGTATTTTTTAAAATGCATTAAGTTTAGTCTTTAGTGGTACTGGACAACAGACTGAAGGGGAATGGTTTGGGAGACGGGAGGAATAGAAGTGAAGAAAAGACTTCAAGCATAATGAAACTACATTTATATTTAACCATCACAGGTTTTACCAAGAAAGTCCTGACAGCAGAAAAGTGTAAGATATTTTACTCATGGATCTAAAAGCACAGTTATACTAATGAATAAAAATGCACAGGTTATCTCTTACATGCATTTACACTGGGATTAAAAATCATGAAGTGTACATTAAAAATGCAAGTTTTAACTAGGAATTTCATGCAATTGAAGTGGTCTTCTTTAAAAGTCTACTTATTCAGACATTCCAAAAGGACTGGAGAAAAAATGATTTCAAATTCAACCAACCATTAGTCTGACCTTTTGTTTTAATTACTGGAAAATGTTCAGTAGTAACATTCCTCTCTCGGGGACAAAATTAAGATCCTTTGACCCTGGTTTTGGCTGCTGTGAGCCATTTAAAAGTCACCTAATGAAGTTGACTTTTCTAATGGGGAAACACAGGATAAGAACTGGCTCTTATTAGAATATTCTTGATGTACTTAACAGTGCAGCAGCTCAATCTGTAAGCCACAATATACAGTTTAACACCTGCCAATGTAAGATTAAGACCTGGATTCATAAGTTCTGGTGAGTACCTGTGTTTCCATTTCCCTTTTTTCCCCCATATCTTTGAGACAGTATTTCATCTCTATAGCTGATTAATTTTTTTAATTTTTGTTTGTTTTAGGAACTTTGCTTATGAAAAAATTCAATATATTTTTACAGACAGATCTATATCCTCCTGCAGGAACTGGTTAAACAATTACCTAGGTCACTAGAATTTAGCAATGCAGGGGTTTTTTTCCAATTTATATCACCATTTTACATCACCATTTTACCTGCAGAAATCCTCCAAGGAAAAGAAAGAAGCTGGGGAAAAAAAATTCACATCTGTCCTCTTTACATTGGAGACAGATTTCAAATTCCATTTCAAATTAATTTTTTTCAGACTAAGTGCACTCTACTGTTTTCTTAGTTCATAGACAAGCATGCTTGAAGTTTTAAATTAACATCCTGGCTTATTTAAGTAATACAGCTGAAAATGTCTACAAAACAGAAAAGCAAGATGTGCCCTGGCATGAAAATATATTTATATAACATTTACTTCTATATCTCTCCACTGTTACAAAGTTACAACACGGAGAAACTCACATGATCAAGTTTAGTTACATGAAACTTCATTTCCCTAATATAGACCCCCTTTGAAATAAATATGTATGCCTGCCTGCACCATTAAATCAAGACTTGTATGTTGCTCTTAGAGTGATCTCCCTGCAATTGCTTGTTTCTCTAACATGTTAATAACCTCGTGCATCTCTTTTCAATACTTTTTTTCTTACTGGGAAATATAGAGAGCATTATTGTAACCTAGTTTGGTCTGTGTCAAACGCTGCTTCCATACCTGAAGTTTGAAGTCTGAACCCTCAGTGCCTGTGCTAAGAATAAGAGGAAGAAAAACAAAAGAGGTATTTTGACTGTGCTCAACTGAGGATGTGACATGGGTGCACAGGGCAATACTCTTGTGCAATACAGCACAGCAAGCAATTTAATTTATGCTAGGATGGGTAGTATTCCTTTCCCATGAAAATACATTGGGTTGAAAGAGAAATAGGAAATGTTTTGCTAAAGAATCCTGACAAACAGAGATGGTCTGACTGGAGACATGACCGGCCTGACATTACAACTCCTGGGTGTAGCAGAGCAGAACAACACAGCCGCTCTGCACAGCTGAGGATCAGGACCTCCCCGCGTTTAGAAATACACACAAGTGCCTTGGGAATCTCCCTAAAGTCAGCCCCAAAGCTGGCTGAACACATCAATTCTTCAGCCAAAACCAGTAGACCTTTTTTGCCCACTGAGCCTTACATTCATACTGTATCAGATTTCTTAAAGTATTTATTGTCTTTCTTTATAACTGCATTTAGATGTGAAAAGACAGATGATTGTTTAGGGAAATGAAAATGAGCCAGATGAAAACACTTTTGGAGTTTAGAAAGCCTTTGAATAGCAAAAGGATTTCCATTGTGTTTTCTAAGGAAATCTAAGGAAAAGACAAGTAAAATGACCTGTCTCCTGAAAAACAGGTAATCTTACCATATGCCAGGGAACATCCTTCACTGAAAGTAATATCATCAATGGCAACAGTTTCATCTTGTCTCTGGGTCTCCACCATACCCCAAAAGATAACCTAAAGAGATCAACAGCAAATCAACAAGAAATCAAATTTACCAGTGTCATGGACAAGATGAAACACCTTACAATATATGCCAGTCTAGTCCATGGAGTTTCTATTGGAACTATGAGAACTTAAATCCCACACTTAACAATTTTTGAGGATTACCATCCTGGCTTTTTCACACTTATGTGACTTGTCAGCACAGATATATATACTAATTGTCTTACTCAATACTGAAGTAGCTTTTAACAAGAAGGATCTGAAAATCACAATAAAATGCCTTAAATCAAAGCAAGAATAGTGACAGTAAAAGATCAAAACACAAATAATTTTGTGTTTCATCTAGCCACTATTCCACCAGGGGCTGGAAATGTGAACATTTTCTGGTTGGTTTCATAATTTATCAGAGACCTGGAGCAAAGTCAATCAACAAATACCATTAGTCAGATGCCTTTCATCAAGTTTTTAGCCAAAAGAAACTGTGAGGAGTACTTGGTCAACAGTTATTCTGCTCTAATGTTACAACAGTGATTTTTTTCTGCCCCTAAAAAAATCTTCTCTACACAAGTTGTTACAAATATTTTATATTTCATCTTAAGGGCAGATTTCAATCTGCATTTGTAAATGCACAGGTTACTACAGGTTTTCTGCAGTGATGTACAAGGGGAACTGGCTGATCAACCACAGTCCTTGGGAAAACCCAACAAAAAGCACACCAATCAAAATACCCCCCCCCAAAAAAAAAATCAATCTTATGGATAACATTCCTTAAATTATCCCCTAGACAAACCTTGGGGATGTCGTAGCTCCAGGATTTTCTGTAGTCTTGGCTGGGTGTACATTCTAGCTCTTAATAGCGAATGCACAGTGTTAGCAATATTTTTTCAAATATTACCTTGAGAGTTCAGCAATGATTTTCTGCATAGTTTAACAGATTGTAGCAGAAAACATGCATTTATTCTATAAATTGCAAAGAATATTGTATTTCACTGTACAAGATAATACAACTTACCTAAGGATATGACCATTATGTTACAAGTTGGAGTTGTTTTTGAGGGGTGGAATTTTTTCTGTTTTGTTAAAAGTTGTAGTTGGCTTGCACAAGAAGTGCAACAGCCATATCACATGCAAAAATATGTTTCTATGAGTGAAATGCAGCATCTTGGAAACTTGCTCATTTGATTTGTTTCAGAAAACAATATTTTGAACTCTTGAATTCTGCTGCAATGATACATATAGTTAATGTGTACTTTCATGACATCATCAGTTGAAGGACAGTGTATTCATGTTTTCTTTTTCTATCATTACGCGGTTTTAGATGAGTTTCTAAAACAATATAGTGCACTGTTTTATAATTAGAAATACAAGAAATATTTTTAGTATCAAAGATTTGACAAATACCTAACCTTTTCAGAGTTATGTTACATTTTGAAGTAAAAATTCAGTTATTAATAACTTAATTAATAATATATATTAAACTGTATAATATAGCTTGCAGTTAGGGCCTCATAGTCACATTTTATTTAAAGTGAGATAAAGTGATTTAGACAATGTGAAAGAGGGGCTGTCTCACTTTGCTGGTACAAAATCAGAGACTGCTTCAAGTTCATATTCTGCTAGAGCACGAGTCTGTATTGACCTGTGTTTCCCCAAAACTCACAAACAGTAAGTCTTGTCCTAACTTCCCCACTTCCAGAAGAAAATAATGTTAGATGCCTCCACCTGCTCTTGTGTCTAAAAAAGATTAACCAGTGAACTCCAACCCTAGAACCATTTCTCTTTATGAAGTCTGGGAGACAGAAATTTGTTCTCAGCAAAAGTAGCTTAGGAGAGCAAACCATGATACAGTTCTCCAAAACCCAGCCAAACCAGCCATAATGATCTTGCCTTGTGTTGAGTAGTTAAATCACTGACAGTCTTTGTATTTCAGAATTCCCTAAAATCGAGATTTTTAAATGCTGAAACAAAATCCCCTATTCCATAAAGATAATCAAGATATTTTATTTTTTTTTAGTAGGAAGAGACTAAGTATTTGACTAATAAATATTTAACATCAAAATGAGAAAAAAAACAAAACACTGGAGGTTCAGAGATTAATTTTAATTAAAGTCTCACTTCAAGTGTTTTTGCAAAATAGCAAAGACATTATAGCACCCTATTTCCAAAAGATTTGTACACCCAAATAAAAATTATTTGTTTCTCATAATTATTTTCCATAGAAACTTTAATGATCAACATTTTATCTTGAAAAATTCCACAGATATCCCTGTAGGCTGAACATCTTGTCATACAAAAAGAAAAAGTGCAAAAGGGCAAGTGAATTGCATCCACTTATATGACAGTGATGTCTTGCGAATTTTCACTGGAGCAAAAAAGTGCAAAGAAGAAATTTTGCTCAGACTCTAGGTTTGGTGAGGTGCTGAGCTGTATTTCTTAAGCCAATTGTAATGATTACTGCAGTAAGTTTGACACAGGCCTTTTTAAAACTGGACTGCTCATATATTGAACAACAACAACACTGATACTCGAGTTAGGTACTGTAAGGTTTGAGCAGGTGAGTATTACTTCAAAAATTCAGATCCTGTTGGATGCTTTAGCACAATATGCAAGTCAAGTAATTATGTTACTCATATGGTTTACTGAAATGAGGTCGTGCTTCCATGCCTTCAGACTTTTATGCTAACCAACTTCACAGTTAACTGCTGCAGAAGGAAAACCCTCTCATTTTCTTCTCTGCTCCCCACATTCTCACCAGTATTATGCACAACAGTGAGTATACATCATCTACAATATTATAGCCTTAAGTTACATATACTGTACTAATGTTTTTTGTAAATGCACGTGTAAAAGCATTTAAATAGCCTATGACATTTGCATGGCAAAACACCCCTATAAAACAGTATCTTACATTATAAAATGCTGTTTCTTATATAAATGAAACCTAGAATTTATCAGTACAGTTAGACTGAGGCTAAGGGAATACTGCATTGAAAGTTAAGATCACAAGTGTATCACCTCTAAGGGCTGGTAGATAATTATGACTCAAAGAGACCAATTGTTTCATTTAAGATACATGCACAGTTTAAACAAAGTTTGGTATTAGTTTTAACACCACTAAGAGATAAGAGCAAGCAATATTTTTTAAAGCTAAGTAGGATCTTCCAAATGGCTTTTCTCTTATTTACCTCACGATAATGCTTTCTTTCCATTTACAAAATATTTAGTTTTAACCTATTAAAAAGACCCACAATTCAGAAACCATTTAACAAGTGTCATTTACAGTAACCTCAATTTACTAACCTCAAACTTTTCAGTGCTATTGATTGTTATGGTATTTGCTTTCCACTGACTTTGTAGTTCTCTTGAAACTTGCCAGATACTTGTAACAGTATCTTCAGAGTGCTTTTGAAGTCCCACCATCAATGTTCCACTCATTTGACTGACCCAGTAATGAAATCTAATCTAGGACAAAAAAAGGTCAGATTATTCCAGGAAAATACTATGATAAACAATGTAATACAAAGACTATGCACCAAAATACCTGGCAGACACGTTCTTCATCAGTTGGAAGGAAAACATTTGTCCTTAAAGTTGCAGAAGAGGATTGCTTTTCAGGGGACAATGAGAGGAAATAGGCTATTAAAAGGAATAAAAATAGAAAACTTAGAAGCTTGGGAAAAACCCTAAAAAACAATAAAAGAAGAAAAAGGCACACGTACAGGTATAAATGAATAACTAAAAAGCCAACTAGATTTTTTTCCCCAGAAAAAATTAACACTTGCAGCCATTGTGTGCCAAGCTTTTTTCACATTAAATATTGTTTATTTATTATTATTATGCTCCATGTTCCAGCTAAAATTTTAAGTAAGGTTCCAAAATGCTTCATTTGCTGGTGCATACTCAAGTTTGAAGTGCAAAATTTTGGGACAAAGGGAGACTAATTCAGCAAGTTGATCAAAGGCTTTAAATCGCAATTATTGAATAGATCACATATTCCATGCCTAAACATCAAAGAGCTGAAACTAACTATACAGATTAATCATAGATTTATCATGACAGTTCAAGTCTTTAAGGAGGTGGTGGGAAATGGGAGAGGAGACTGTAGTGATCTTACAGCTTCTGCTTATGTTCAGATAGGTGTCTGTTTTTTGGCTGCTCAGAAAATTGCCTCACTGCAAAGAGAAGGTTGTGGTATCCCTGTACACACTCCCAACATACACAACTGTCTTTGGAATTTCAAAGCTACCATTAAAAATACCATTACCTTTCCATTTATAAAACAAGTCCTTGCTTCCCTTGAAAGTGTAACAGCTCAACAAGAGTCAGTAAAATATGGCTGTTGCCATACCTTTTGACTGATCATGTCTCTTCTTGACAATATTGTTTTAGATCTTATAAAAGATGGAAGGCAACCACCCTATTTTAGGATAATAAATATGGCTAGTCAAAATTTGGCTCTTTCTGAACACAAAGATTTCAGAGATGTTAGACGTTAAAGGATGCAAGGGGAAAAATAAAGAACAAAAAAATGCTCAATCTCCTTTTTAATTTTTTTTATTCCTTTCCCTTCTCTCCTCCTTCCCAAACTCCAAGCAATGTCAAGTAAATTGTCATTCTCTGACATTAACATGTAAATGAAAGGAGGAAGATGGAGGAGAAAAAGTGGGACTCAAGGAATAAAAAAAGTCCCAAAAATAAAGATTGCTACAGAAATCAGATATCAGAGGAAATGTCAGAACATCTAAACACTTCATTTATTAAATCATCCGTCTTGACCTTTCATCCTTGTGTGCAACTAGAAAGTCAGTGACCAAGCACCACAAGCCTAGCTCAGTGCTGGAGCCAGCTGAGAATCCCCCACAGAAAAGCATTTTGTAGCCTGCTACCAGAGCAATGGCCATGCTCCCCCCAGGTTTTAGACCTTTTGTGACTGCTCAGGCAGCACTTTCAGAGCCTGCCAGCTGCAAGGATATTCTTCCTACCCACAACAGATGGCTTGGTGCCTCTGCAGAGCCCTGTCCCTGACTCCAATCTGTTCGACTGGATGTTAACTTCCATACATTTTTGAAATTTTTCTTTTAGTTTCCTAAAGATAGATGTATCTAAGACTCAAAAACTTATTTTTCACCTGCCACAGGAATTTTAAGTTTTACACAGATGGGAGACAAATAATAATTTTAAGAACTTTGAATAGTGATTTCACATTAGACATCTACATAGATAAGAGTTTCATCTAGTAAAAACAAGTTGTGTCTTATTTTGGTTTTGTTTGTTTTTTTTTTTAAATGACTGTCACTGGTCTGTTCAACTACCTTTTCAGTGAAAAAAAAAAGAATCATGAGAAACAGCACTAAAAAAACATGTTGGGTTCTAGTAAATTATTACATAAATCTTCAAAGGAGTTACATCTACCAAGTGATCTTTGCTCTTCTGCTAATGTGCATGTATTATTCCAATGTCAGGAACTCTTCCCTTTAACACTCTGCCATAGAGCACACTCTACTCAGTTGTCACCACACAGAATCATTTCCGGGTTTTAAGCAGGAACTAACATAAAACTGATTACATAGTTTCTTGAGTCACCAGCCATGGAAAACTCAACTAACTGCCATAAGAAGATAACTGTTTCCTAGGTGATTAGCATTAGCAGTCAGGCAATGAAAGTACAGTTTAGACATTCTCCAGGCAGAAAACCAAATTAACTAAATACATTTAAATCCCCTTAGTCATTCAGTTCACATATCTGAGTGTGCAACCTCTCAGAAAGCTGAAAAGGTACAAGTATTTGAGCTTTTTTTTACCTGAATAAAATAACTTGGATTAACATGGCTACCACACAATTCAGACATGGAAGATACAACAGTCACTGAGTGACCAAAAAAAGTAAATGTGACTGAACTGTTCAGGTGACTAAGCAGTTTGCTTTGTCTGTAAAAAACCCTTCAGGTTGATGACTCTCAATATTTTGTTAGCTTTTGCTGTCTACCTAAGTTAAATTTTCTGCTCCCCACCACTTCTTTGCAAGATAAGGTAACCTTTTTTATGGTTATAAACAAGAGTATCTTTCCGGTCTTTGCTACATCCTGATGTGGTGTGTGCTACCAATCACGCACAAATCCTAGAAACTTCAACTAGAGCAAGACTGTTGCCTGGTTAACCAATTTTGATTCTAGCCAAGAGTTGGCTATATTTGTATTCCCCAGTACTTTTGTACCTTTTTTTTTAAAATTGTGCTTCTTGATGAGAAGAGCTGTTATTATTTTAAAGATAAATTGTTTCACAATGTACATACTTGAAATAAAGCTTACATTTATGAAAATGTTTGGTAGTTGCTCAAATTTTTTTGCCAACATCAGTTTAAATCAATATTTATTTAAGAGCAGCCTTATTTTCAGAAGCACAGTGCACAGAGCAGGATGTGCTTGTATGCTACACTCAAGTAAAACCTGAAGTTGTTAAAAAGCACATCACATGTATAAAGTTTCTTAATTACAAAGCATCATGAGAATTGTCCACTGTGAAATAAGAACTTGCAGGAAAATGTAGAGTGGGGTTTTTTGCTGATGTTTTTCAGTGAGAATAATTTAAAGTTGTATTCCATTTTCATTTGCTTATTTCTAAGCAAGTTTTCCAGATGTTAATCTTGAAACCACCAGCTCATACTCATCATTACATGGAACTTCTACCTGTTTGGTAGTTTATGCAATGTGTAGGAGATGCTGCTTTCTGTACAAGAGCACAGATTTCCAGACTACCAGATAAGCACAGTTTGGAAGAGAGGTGTAAAACACCTGGGCTAATCAGCCTCACAACAACACGCATCCCACGTAGTTGTGTGCTTATACACTCCCAACACTGCCTTCAGGTGCTTGCACTGAGGGCTGTCACAGCACTGCTTGTACCCAGGAGAGGTGAGAGGGAGCAGGTAGAGAGGAAGAGAAAGAGAATAACAGAAAATATGGAGAAGAGAACTAAACAGTTATTAGTTCAACCAGCTCACCCCTTTACCATGAGATCAGAAGTCCCCATCTATTCTTTCCCTACTTCCTTGCTTGCTTACAAACAAGCCTTCCAGCAGCTTTGGAAAGCAGGAGAAGGCTTGCTGCAGCTAAAAAAAGTGGCTTGAGTTAGCTAAAAAGTTATGAAGAAAATCATGTATTACAGAAGGAAGAAGACAGGTTTCAGAAAGCAGGATTAACCTGGCAATAGGAAAAGTACAAGGGATATATGTCTGAGGACAGAGAAAAGGAATTATTTGAGAGACAGTCTTCAAGGCAAAATGGAATTGGAATAAGATCTAGAAAAAAACTGGCTCAAACAGGCCATCAATGCTTACCCTGTCCCCAGATACAAAGCCATCTTCTCTCAAAACATTTGGAGCATTAGCCACAGATAACAGATCCACACACTCCAGGCATTCACCAATCCAAGAAAAACTGAAAATACATCTTAACATTTCTAAACTTTGCAATCATCAAGACTGACTTTATCACCTCATATCTCCAAAACAGGTAAAGATTACTCAAGTAGATAAACACTACGCTTGTAACTGATTACTTGTTCCTCTATGATAACAGGAATTGCTAAATGGAATATTGGGTTTTCTGTTGTTGCTTTTTTTTTTTTTAGTTCTAGGTCTTTGCAATTGCAATCACCTAAAAACCTAGACACAAGTCCTCAGAAAACATGTGGCAGAATACAATTGAACTATCAATAAAATAGCAAAAATAAGTAAATAGAACAGAAAACTACATAATTTGTAAGAGTCCATGGTTTCTGCAAAGAACATGAGGATTCTTACTGCTCTCATTCCCATTGTAGTCGGAGTATGGCGGTCCTATGCCAGATTGACCATTTCTTCTTATCCATCCAGGTTGTAAATTAAATTCATGAAGAGCTCTACATAGATTGGTTTCAAAATCACACTTGTCACAGGAGAAACCTGAATTGAAGCAAACAAACAAAAAATTAAAAGCTCAAGAAAAGAAACAAAAGGATATGTTTTCACCATCACTTGCTGTCTAATTAGCACACAGGAAAATTCCAAACAGACTCCTGAAAAAAAGCAAGAAACCCCAGAACTTTTAAATCATGAACAAGGAGAAGCAGGGCAGTGGAAGTGAGATGAGAAAGAAGAAACATTGAGAAAAAAACAAAACAGACCACCAAGCCCTCCTTTCACCAAAACAAATCCAAACTAGTCTCTTTATATTATATTACTATAAGATATACTTTTTTCTTCACTTATATGTGTGCAGCTACTTATTTGCAGGAAATTCTCCAAGCTAGCATAGTTTATATGCAGAGGCTATTTTTAAAATACACTGCAGCTATTATGTGAAGTACATGTATGTTCTCTGTTTGTCCAGGGTTCTTGCATAGAAAAACAAAGACTTAACACCAGGAAATAATCAGACAGCAAAAATATTTTTTTCTATTCCACTACTATTTATTTCACCATTTTGCAACATACATTTGTTTGGAACTTGGGAGGTAAGCCCATTCCCAGAAATTCCTCCAAGGCCTAACAACAGAAAGGTGAGACTCATCATATGACATACTCCAAAGTTTGCCAGTGCTCATGGTCTTTAGAAAGTTGTTGTATTAAATTAGAAACCACATAATTTAGAGAAGAGGTGAAATGAGTCCTCAGAATTACATAGTCTCCCCACTTGCCTTTCCTCTGCCTTATTTCTTGCAGTGTGTGTAGCAACGTGGTAAGGATGGATCGTTTTTACCCCTTCCACATTCCTCTGTAGGGCAGCATAGGTTAGAAAAGGGAGGCAGGACATGTCTTTCTGGCGCAGACCCCAGTCTGTTGTACCAGTTCATTCAGGAAAATTGAGGAGAGTATGCGACCAGATAAATAATTGCTTACTGGGATGGAGGGACAGAGGTTTGTTTCTGCGTGGGTGTCAGATAGCCCTTTATGCATCATATCCAAGCTGAATGAAAGAGCTTGCATGTGCCTGACAGGCTGGACAGATCCATTCCTTGAACCATTTATTGCAGTTGTAGAAAGATTTAATTTTTAAAAAAAGCATAAGCAGATGCATCTGTGAAGAGCAAACATATTGCAGCTTCATCCCAAACAGAACAGCTGGTAGGTGGCACTGTCTCCAGATTTCATGTGTTATATGGAAACTTTCACCCTCCTTTTCCCTTACACAGCGGAGGAAGATGGGTTAAGACCCTGCTTTCTAATTGTGATTCTGGTTAGACATGAGCTACAATGCCTTAGCACACTCTCTCAGGTTGGTGCTTGCTCTAGCCCCTGTAAATGCTTTTGGCTTATTCTATATTATCATAGTTCACCAAGAGTTTTAAATAAAGTTACCACTGCAGCATTTATAGTCACATTACAATGTTCAATTTCATGGCTTTCATATTCACATCAGTTTACTGCAACAATTAATCACAAGGTGAGAGAGGGGAAAACAGAAATAATTCATGTAAGCATTCCAGACTCAAGTTAATGTGCAGATTGGCTGATTCATCAACCAACTTTTTATTGCTGCTTTAATTCTTTAGCTCTTAAAGTGGTTGAAAAGCGCGTCAGTGGTTCGTCAAAAGCACAAACACTGCTGAAGCACATCTGCTTCACATTGCACGAAATACATCAAATTATATTCCATATTTCCTCAGGAATTTTCTCATAGCTGAAAAAACAATTACAAAGCAATATTAACAAATAGCAGGAATGCTACCTTATTTAATTAAAAAAATAAATCCTTGATAATTCATTATTATTTTCCAAAGCAGTATTCATTTTCACAGAAAATACAACTTGAGAAGCAAACCAAAATAAATTTGCTGGAAGTTTGACTGACAAATGTAAAGTCACTGCTTAGAGAAGAAAAGTCCAGAAGGAAGGAATATGTGGGATGTTCTAAATAATTTCTGCGGAGTTTCCTGTGAACAAAACAAATATTTAAAATAACCTCTAAGGAAAAACTCCAAGTCTCAGACGAATAGATTACAGTTTAAGGTTCTATTTCAAGTGTGCATATGTATAATATCTCAGTTTGTGATATTCTGGGAGCAAAACATTTTTAAGAGTAGTTAGTTTTCATTCATTCCCTGGTGTTTTTGCAATATGAAGACCAAATAACAATAAAAACTGAAATTCCATCTTTTATATATTTTCACTGCAGATACTGACTTAAACCTGAGTAGAGCCCAGAGAAAAGAGCAGAAACCTGTCATCAACACAAGATCAGGAGCTGAAACCTAAGTGGAAAAATAGTTTTGCAATAATCTCAAATCAGAAGAAAGTGGCAGCAGGACGAATCTTCAATTTGATGCAGCCTGATCTATATCTTTATATCTGACAGCTGACTTATCTCCTGGAGTAACCCAGAGAATTATCCAAGCAGTTCCAGCACACAGCCTGTCTCTCAAAGCTTAGTTCTACACATTTTCCTCAGTCCTATTAAAATACAACATAATTTAATATTTAGATCTTTTGCAGAGCCCATAGGCTCATTTTTCTAAATCAGTCTTTGGAACAACCTTTAATTCTTTATTTTCATATAAGCATTTATCTATAGCAGTATTCCCTCAACAAATAGATGCAAAAAACCTCTGTAAAAATTAATGGAAGAATGCATCTCTTGTTCTATATTCTACAATCATAACAGAAAGTGCTGCCTGGAGGAAATACCCTTTCCAGGGAAACCAAGACCAAGCACAATGAGGATTTCAAAGCTATGCAGTGAAACTTAGCATAATCACCTCTTGTGCAAATAATAGAAAAATACACCAGCCTGAGATGTGTTAGACGTGTCAGGGAATTCAACAGACATAATTTCCAACCATTGCCATTTAATACATTTTTGTACAGCACAATAAACTTACACAAAAAGGAATTGATATCCAATACAATCTTAACAATTGTCTTATTTGCAGAGAAATAAAAAATCAGTTCTCCTGGAGTTGATTCTAGACTCCTGTCCCAAACAGATCTCTGCATACTATTTGGATAAAACAGGGAGTCCTACTGGAGGAAGAAAAACTTTGTGTAGGTGAGCACACAATTTGAAGAATCTGGATTTAAGTTACTGTTCTTTCTCACAGATTTCAGCTGCATTCAGTGGTAGCTGACATGATCTAATTAGCATTTTTCAGAGTGCACAGAAAGACACAGGTTCGTCCATGGACAATCTATTTCATACTTAAAGCGAAATGCTAAAATACCGACAAATATACTTCCTTTATTGCACAATTAGAACTTATATAAGCTTTTTAGGCAGAATTAGAATTTTTGATAAATTTAAGCTCTTCTTTGGACTCCAGAACCAGAATCTTCAAAAAGGACTATCTTATCCATCCAGGCTGTAAATTAAATTCATGAAGAGCTTTGCATAGATTGGTTTCAAAATTACACTTGTCACAGGAGAAACCTGAATTGATTCATCATATGAAATTATTTGCAGCATCATTTTGAAGTACAGTATTCTGGAAATACTAGAATTCTGATGCTAATTTACTCAGACAGTGGTAGTTAAAATGCACTCTCACTGCTTTGATCAGGAAACAGCAGCAACTGTTTTTGTAACCTCTGAATGTGACAAAGATTAAGCTAGGATAATCAGTTCCTGAATTCAAGAAAATTTCCACCCTTGTCTAGACTTATGAAAAAAAAGGCAAAAAAAAAAAGCTGTTGCTGCCTATACCTCGATCTAGGTATTTTGGATTAAACCTGAATTCTATCAAACAAATCTATTGCAATTTAAGGAGAAAGGTATTACTTGCTGAATCTCCATTGAATTAGGATGAGGAAACGCTTTGCTATAAATATCCGTATGAAGATTTATGAGAGACTTGCACTTTACAGATGTTGAAAATTAAGCAGAAAAAATCAAACTGAAGACGGAAGAAACTTTCTTGAAAAATTAAATGAAGAAGAGGGTAAAAAAACCCCAACCAATCAAACAAAAAAGAATTCCCACATATTTTTGAAACATAAAAAATTCCTCTCTAGTTCTCTCTGTTGACACGTTCAGTTATCAAACTATCACACTTATGCTGAAGCCCACTCAGACTTACCTTGTTTCTCCTCACTACTCTCTCCATACTGGTTGGTGGAAATGCACATTTCTCCAGGTGGAGCAGAGGAGCCATCACCACGTTGGCACCCATTTCCTATGGATGACTGAGTATCTACCAGAGCAAAGTAATATAACACACAGAAGTAGGTGAGTCTGTTCATGGGCTATATTACTACCCAAGCTTTCACTTGGAAAATAATTACTTTAACTGTCTAGTGTTGGTCATGAAGTGTCTTTGACCAAGCTGTATTTACACACATCTCTCTGAATGATGTTTTTAGTACCTCACTTTCTGAATCTGCAGCTTAAGGGAAATATGGTTTCTGCTTAAGCAGTGACTTTCAACCCTGTGTGTCTTGGGATAATATTTAACTGAATTATAACATTGTTTTATGACTAAAAAAATTTGGCACATGTTATGCAAGTCAACTGTATATCATTAACTTACTGATCATATTTATTGCCCAATGGTTTGAAAATATATTAGATAAGAAAATAATAGGGAAACAGAGTAGAATTACTAAATGACCAACATTCATAAAGATCTCTCTTTGCTCAGAGGGAGGTGGTAAATGCTTACAAAATATATGAAGAGTTTGTGCATCAAATGTAAAAAACAATTGAGAAATTCAAAGTTGATTTTGCATCAGAAGGATTGGAAAACTTCCTTCTCTTGTACTGGTGGGAGTCCTTTCGAATGAGGATGTCTTAGTAATGTGTTTCACCATGTTTTGATGTTTCACTGAAACACACTGGTTCTGGCAATGCTTTTACACAGATGATGTAAGGATCTTCAAATGGAAGAAGGGGAGTGGGGATAGAGATCCAGACAATTGAAAAAAACAGCCTTGTAAGAGAATATTGAATCAACTTGTTTCATTCAGCCTAGAATCACATGAAAACAAGGAAATTATATTAATTAAGTACCTTAGGCACTCTAGGGGAGACCCAAACCTAGGGGACAGAGACACAGTAGAAAAAAGAGAAGTTGACTGTAAAAGTTAAAGGACAGTATTAGCCCAAGGCAAATGACAGTAAGAACTAGACAAAATTAGATTGACAATCATGTAGGGCTGGCATTCTTTTAATAGGAATAGTAGGATGAAAAAATTATAACTCCTTTATGACAGACTTGTATTACTTTACTAAAAGGATCATACAATTTCCCAAGTGACAGCTTGTAACAAGTAATTGATGCCAGCAGGTTTGGAGACTTCATCACCTGCAAATTCACAAAATCTATTAGGGGGAATGCACATTCCACTGTGCATAACTACAATTTTCCTATTATTCCTGGTAAGCAGAATTATGATATATCTCTGCAACTAAAACATGCTCCTTGGAAAGCACAAGTGCTACACTATCTGCAAAGAGAAACAGGCAGCCTCTGCCTGGAAGCTTATCAATTATTGCAGATCCGTATTTTCATAATGTAAGAAATCTCTTGTCAGGGTACAAAGATGACTACTCCAACATCGCCTGAAGGTGAGTAGTGCAAGATCTGTTGCAACTTCCTATTATCTACAACACCAGAGGCAGGTACATGTTTATTGTAATAAAGGTTCCTGTTCTGCCTAGAAAGCATTTTCCAGTTCATTTAGTTCAACTCCACCCTTTTCATCACTATTTCTGTGGACATAATTTTATCTGCTTTATTTTAATGCTTTTTCCTCAGGTCATAGAGCTGTTTGGAAAACATCCTGATGAAAAGCAGAACTAAGAATAAATTAATTAAGACTTCATATATATATATATATATATATGTATATATATATGTGTGTCTGTGTATGTATTCCTCAACAATATGCATCATTGAATTGTTTGTTTCCATTCTGTAAGTACAGCTTAGATTAGGAGTTTACATTACAAAAAATAAATTATGCCATATAATGTCACATTACTACATTTGCAAAGGCTTAAATATTTGTGCTATTCAGATGCTTTGTTTTCCAATTGATTTTCTCCAATATACAATAATTCATCTTATTTCTTCTTTTCCTCTATATCTTCTAAAACTGCTCACATTGATGCACTTCACAATGACAGATTTTCCCTGTCTTTCAGTTTTCTACCATTTTATTAAAACCCTTACTGCATTGTTCTAAACTCTTGTACTGCTCTGCCCATAATATAAATCTGTATACAAGTATTCTGAGTCAAAGGGTAATTTTACCAGAAACTGGTATTCATTTCCATTGTAATATGCTCTAAAACATTAATAAGAAGAAAATTTGCATAACCAAAACAAGTCAGAACCACAATAAAATCCATTATGAGTGGAAATAAATGAAATATGCATCAAATATTCAGGAAGCATTTAGGAGGTTACCCAAGGATCATTAGTGAAGAAGGGAAAAAAAGGTATTTTAGTGAAGGTCTAACAGAAAGTGCAAAATCAAAGAAACCTGTCTTTTTTGTTGTTGTTTTGCAAGTGTTTGGCTATGTACATGTAGAGAGAGTTTCCTGATGAGTGCAACAATTCAGCCTTCTCGTCAACTAACAATAAGAACAACACAGTTGTTTATAGTTCTGAGAATCCTATTAAAAGGGACAGAAAGAAAACTCAAAAGCAAAGGACTTTCAGGGAAAGTTGAAAGGACAAACAATTCAAGTGTGGAACTGCAAGCACCATGAAAGCCAAAAGAAAAACCAAAAAGGAGAAGCAGAGAGAGAGAAGGAAGAGTAAAAACATGCAGGATGCCAGAAAAGCAGTATTGGCACTAATCAAAGGGTATTTTTTAAAGCAGCAGAGAAATATTGCAGAGAAACTGAAGACTAAAAGAAAAGCAAGCAGCACCATGCACTATGTCTATTTTCAAAGTTACTTTAGCAAACAAAGAGTTTTTGAAAAGGAAACAAAAAGTTAAAATAAAAACCTGCATGAATTTACATTAAAGCTGGATTTATCTGGCTTAGCCTAATTAATTTAATTTAAGGCAAGACAAAGCATTTCATGTAAGTGAGAAAAGATTGCCCACTCGGTCTTCAACTTGTTTAAGTAAATCAATTGAAAAAGTTGTAGATATTTAATTTATGACTTCTAAAAGATAAATTTTAGAAAGAAGTCCAAACAGGCTCTGAAATGGGGTCGGAAAACTTTTGCATTAAGTCCATTTTTCATGTGAACAGAAAGTTATTTGCTGAAGCAGAAAACAGATTGCAGTTAGTAATTCTCCATTAAGTTTTTGTAGAGCCAGTAATTATCGACAATGAAACAGAGAAAAGAACTTAAAAACTGAGATATGAGCTTCACCAACTGAAAACAATGTTCAAATTTTGCTGCAACTACTAATTTTCTTCCAAGGAAAAGTCTTATGAGTAGAAAACAGTCACACTTTCTGATAAGCCAAAATTTCATTAAGTTTAATGTAACTTTTTAATGGCAAGATGACATATTTTTTTTTAGTATGATGAAACTAGGGAGCAGTACTTTGCCAGTGTGTATATCTTTAACATATACCTCATTTTTTCTAATGTACAGTTTTAGTAAATGTCATTAATTTTAACACAATCCTCCAAATTTTTATTCAAGAACAATTTTAGCCAATCATTAATAAAAACACCAAAAGTTTATTTTTTAAATAATTCACAAATATTCAGCCAAGACTTCATTTTGAGAGCCCCTTCCCAAAAATATGCTACCCATATTATCGTATGACCACTCTAGTTTTTAATTGTCAAATTGGAATTGGAAGAGATCTGCACAGCAGCAGAAAGCCAAGCATTCACAGTTACCCCAAACTGATCCATTTTTAACAAGAATTGGCAGAATCCTTTACTTTGATGTGAAAGGCAATAATTGCATAGCATCTGTTTCCAGTTAAGTGGTACTAATTCAATAGTTATCTGGAAAGAGGACTAAGATACTAATACATTTGATCAAAAAGGATTCTGGGTAAGTATTCTTACCACTCATGTTCATTTGCGAAAAGAAATTGGTAAAATCAATTGAGAAGTTAAAATCAAATTTAATTCATTGATTGGTGTAGAGCATGAACACCACAGTTACAACTAGTGAAGGAAAAAAAGTCTGTAATATTAAGGAAAGATGTGATGAGCTAGATATAATCAGGTCAATCAAAGTCCTAGATCATTACAGACTAAGAAAACATTACACTTCAGGAAAAAATTCAGTAGCATAATTTCCATCTTTGTAATAACAGACCATACATATCATATTCAAGAGGAGATCCCCTGTGCTGATAGAGAAAATAATCAATGGGAGATACAAAAGATTCATTTAATCCCGCATGCTACAAATTGTCTCCACACTTAAAGTTTGGAGGAAAAAGATACTTCAATTATGAACTGTCAAGAGCTCAGTACAACTGCCCTTCTTTCTCTAAATCCCAAAGTAAGCAGGGGAAAAAAATTACCAGAAGTGCTTCTAGTCCATAAAGCAATATCCTATTAGAAGGCAAAACTATTAATTGGCATAAACTTTGATCTGGTCCCTGTAACTAATTTATCAAGTAGCACTGTCTCACAGGAGAGGGAAACCCATGGGGCAGAGGACCTGATACATTATGTGATACGAACTATTACATCATACTACGAAATACATTTCACGAGGTATTAAGCTCTAACCTCCAGACTGGTCCCATGGAAGAAACATCAGTGGCCAAGGTGTATTCGGTGTGCTTCTGGAGTTCATCCTCTGCTCTAGTCTCATGCAAAGGTATCCATTTCACACTCTCCGTGGCTGCTCTGCTTTAGGTCACACAGTATGCAGGAATTGTTGGAAGATTTCTTTCAATTAGGCACTCCTTATTGGGAACCAAAATGTTAATGTGCTAAGCATGCTTAATGGCTCTTGGAACAAGAACTGACCTTCCCTTCACCCCTAAGAAATATAAATAGATCTAGATTTCTTTCAAAGTTTGGAGAGAAAATAAAAATAAACCTGAGCCAAATTAAAGAGTTCTGCTATCAACATGTCCACGTGCCAAAGAGCTGAAAATTAGGCTGCTAAGGTCTAGAGGGAGTCTCAACAGAGTATAAACCTTAGTGACCAGGCTAAAAATAAATAAATGTATCCACCAAGTTTTCCCACATTATTAATTACTCCCATATTATTGATTTTGACATCTCTGGCATGACACTGCTCCTGAGGATTTCCCAGCAGCCATGCTTGCTCAACCTATTTCTAGAAAATATTCCCCAAAAAAGAGACAGGAGGTGTGTTATTACAAATCTTTCTTGGTCAAAACTCCCATTTATCTCAATTTCTTCATCTGTAAATAGGTAAGTCATCAGAAAATTTATGAATTGCTCTGATACCTCCTGATAAGTAAGACTAAATAGAGACTAATAATCCTGAGTAACTTTTCTCCACAAATTATAAGCCAACCTTCAATATAAGGGTAATATCCTCATATCCAAGGAAATAATATTTCACTAAAATAAGAGAGGGATACTTTCCAGCTCTGATTTTCAGAGATATGAAATGAAAAGGTGACATTCTGAACATAGAAGAGCTCCTTCAAAACATACTTCCAGTGGAATTATATACGAAGTTGAGCTTTATCCAATGAAGGCACATACATGGTTTGGGAAGGGTCCTAGGAATTAAAGCATTTGGGAGATTAATGGCAGAAGCTTAGCACTCACACTATGAAATTGCATAAAACTTCAGAGTATGTGCTCCATTTGGAAAAAAATATAATTAAAATGAATCACAAGGTGACTGTGTGCTATCTCAATAAAGCAGCTCCTGCCTAAGTCTAAAATGCTTAGTTATGGTTCTTAAATTAACCCAGACATACTAAAAATTCTATTTTGAGTAACCACTTTTCAATTGGATCTATGTATTACTTAGAGCTGTATCACACTTTAAGGAACTGTAGGAAATATTCTGTCATTGTTATTAATTTATTGACTATTTTTCATCCTGCCACTACAAATAAAAAAAAAAATGTAGATCTAGTGATTCATTTAATCCTAAAATCTAAGCTAAATGAATATGAACCTCAGTCTAGATGCATTATTGAGTTAATGTGAAATATAATATGTTCTTGTAGATCATCAAAAGGTAAGAACTCTCTTTACTGGTTCTAACAATGTGTTAATGTTGCTTTGTACTTTGAGTGACTTTGCTTACAGTGAGAGATCAATGGGACAAGCAAAGAAATGAAAAATCAGAACATACATTCCTATGTCCTTCCTAAGCTGGCTGCCACTAAGACATGGAAATTTTTCCACTACTGTAAAAACTCTCATAAAGTGGCAGCTCCAACTATAGCTCAGAAGCTGCTTCAAATGATATTTCTAGAACCACCCAAGATAGGGAAAGAATCATAAACACGCCATACCACTATTTCCATCTCCCAATAATACAGAACACCCCCAGAGCTCCTGACCACTTCTAGGAAAGGGCGTGTGGCTGGCAGACTGGACAAGTCCCAAACAGTTGAAGTAAACACATTATTCTTCCCAATTGCAGAAAAAAATATATTAGCTAAATGCCATTCGCAGCCTAAAACTCCCACGTACCTTAGTCTAGCATGCAAACTCCAGATCTTCCTGATTACCTACCCTTTCTCTACAGTTCTTACCCAGACTTCTGCTTCTCCCCATGATTCATCAGGTAGTAATCCACTACAGTTGCTTTAAAGCAAAGAGATTTCAGCTACTCTCCTAGAAAAAATCCTTTATGGTTTTATCTCCAAGCAGCCTAGAAATTTGATGGATTTTGTTTTCTTGAAAAAGCTTGAAGTTTCAGAGTACCAGTGCCAGAGAAGCTGCCACAGCATGGGTTTATCACCACGGGAGTTTCCTCTTGCAGCAAGCAAAACTACTTCCAGAGTTGCTTTGAGTGCAGTTGAGTGTATCAAAAACTGAGATTAAAAGAAATGTTTTGTCATCTCATCCCCTCCTCCATGAGATGCACCACATATTATCAGACTGCAGCTGACAAATCTGTGATTGATATTTTAAATCATCTGTTTCCAAAGTCTACATGGCTCTTGTTTTTCACAGTTAGGTATTGCCTAACTGCCATCAGCAGCAATAGTTTTCAGTCCATATCAAACTTATTGAATGTTTGCATTGAATTACAAAGTTTAAAAGGAATGTAGTGTTTATAGATAATGACAGGCTATTTCAACTATGGCAATAAACTTTTATTGCTTCTACTTACTAATTTAAAATTCTAGACAGCTGCTGTGAGTTAGGTATTTACCACATCAAAAAGACAACTCACCTGAGTGAAAAAATTCATATCTGTATTTTTTTCAACTGCATAAGCAGCAGCTCCATTAAACTATTCTGATGAAGCTTTTAGCTGAGTGTTATCAAAACATTCAGGAAAAACTTGAGTCTTGAGAATTTTTTATGTTAGGCCAAAGATTTCCCCAAAAAGAGAAATATTTAGATGTCCCCCACACTAAAAAGAGGCAGAATTGTTTCACCAACTCCAGTGGCTGTATTTCAGTTTCAAATAACCTAAATTTGAAATATATGAAACTGTTACACTCAAAATTTTGGTAATGGGGAAAAACATAAATATGAACCTGGGGATTTTAAACCATCTAATTTCTGTTTTAATAATCCAAGCTATTTCAGAAAATCATCATAAATCCAGTTGATGTACATGATGTACAAGTATCTAACTCTTTTCTTCATGTGTTCATCTCTGCGATGATCCTAAGTGTGTTAATATGAGCAACTTCTCATAGATCTCCCTCAAGAATAGGAAAGTATTGAGTTAAGTCATCAGCAACCTAAAGTCTTCATCAGAAGGCCAATACCACCCTTTTAGGGACGTAATTCAAATAGTCTTCATCTTTGGTCTAGGATGCATTTGGGTCCAATTTAGCATGTTTTCTTGCAAGAACTTTCTGCCTTCTCTCTGATTCCCAAGTGAAGTATGAAAGCTACCAGTGCTTCCCTCATCCTCAGCAGAAGTAAATGGCTATTTTTTTTTGAGGAAATATACACATTTTTCAGACATTTGCTGCAGATAGTTATCACAGAGTTTATGCTAAAATAGGCTAGGCTACAGTGAATTGATCAGTAGAAAATTGTTAAAACAAGCTCAAACAGAACAAGACAAGCCCTGATGAGTCCTAGGACCTGCACTGTCAAATTAACATGAAGGCTACGGCCTGTGACTATATATCAAATATCTTATATACTGGGTTATACAAAAAAAAATGAAGAACAATATAATATTTTGAAGTTTTTGTCCTTGACCACTTACACATATGTCATCTAGACCTATTCTGTGAGCTCTTTCAACAAAAAAGTGTGTGGTGCTTTCCACCACTGGCATACAATTTCAAATCTACAATTTCAAAATCTTCAAGATGCAGTACCTAACACTGAAACTCAGCATGTTCCTATTCTCAGTGAAAACCTACTGATTAATGAGTCCTCTGCTTGTCTTTATAAGGTCAAAAGCCTCACTGACTCCAACCAAGAATATCTGAGGACTGAAGCAATTTAAGCATAACCTTCATAGGGCACAAAGTCAGAAATCAGATAGCAATCAACAATAGTCAGAGCTCTACCCTAAACAGTTAATCTTCAAAGGCTGGTAAGTGGATATTAATTGATTTACTGCCTACTAAAATTCTATTTTGTAAAGAAAATTCCCAAGACACAATAAATAAATGATTGGACATCCATTACCTTGAGAAAATTACATTTTTAGCATGAATTATGTAGAAATGAGGTAACTTACCAAAGAAGACTCGCATAACTTAATATCAGGTAAATTTATGATTGGAGGAGGTAGAAACCCATTGTGATGTCTCACAAGCTGGTAGAAATTACTTTACAACAAGCAGTTAATTATTTTCTGCATATATGGTAAATACAGATGACACATTGTAGTCCATCTTCAATATTCTAAGATTAGGAGAAATAACTGTTAATGGCAATTCAATTTAAAATAAAAATAAAATCTTATTACAAGATCATAGAAAAAAAACACCAAAAGTTGAGATTAGACAATTAGTAAATTCAAATTGCTCTGTAAATATGTACCTAGACAAGTTTATCTTAAAATTAAAGTAATGTAATGGAAGTTTTCAGTTAACAAAAGAATTTAGAAAAAGTATCATCACGTGTCCAATGAAACAGACTATACTCAAGTACCATGGTGAACATTCAGCTTACTTATTGCCACACATGGGAAACAGAGGTTAGGAATGACTCTGAAGCAGATTCTCAAGAGATTTAAAATGCTCCTTTAGATTTTTGTCAATTTAGTTCAGACTTTATTGCTCTTTAGTTCCTTTGTTCTTCTGCTGAGGCTGTTGCCAGCAAGATGCCAGTTCTGGCTGCAGTAATTTCTGAGACATAAACCATGGATAGCTTTGACATAGCTGACTCTTTCCATAGGAGACAAGCAAACAGCAGCTGACAGATACTGATGAATTTCAGTCCCTGGTGGCACGAATGAAATGCTCATAGCAATGGCTGAAGATACGTACCAAGAAAGCAGGCAGCATAAAAGTCTGTGGTACAAAGCTACCACTGGAGATCTGCAGCATATCTGGATAAGAAGTATGTAATCATATCAATCAATGACTTGGGTAAAATTAGGAACTTCATTTCTACTCAAAACTCAAAAAAGTTTTGAATAAATAACTCCGAATCAAACAGGTCAACTCAAAACCTAATGCAGAATGATCAGCAGGAAATGAGAATGAGTGTCTGGATAAAGACAGGTCCTGCAGCTGGCTGGATGCAGATGCAGGAAATATTGGCAGGGATTAGGCATCTTTCTTAGACTATCCCTTGCGCGCAACCCTCTAGCAAATGGATCACAGAAAAAATAAGTACACTGTCAGAGTTATAACCCTTCCCTGGAGGAAAACCAGGCCATGCTGAGGGATTAATACTTACCAAAGCCTAGAAAGATAATTTGGAGGCAGAAAAACAAAACATAATTACCCTCTGTCTTCTAATGCTGTTATTAGCAGGTCCTGTGTTCTGACATCTCCTTTCATACAACGCACCATGTGAAATGTGTGTTCTAAGCATTATTATACTGGAAAAGAGCCATTCTGACAAAGAGTAAATAAATTTTTTCTCATATGTCTTATTGCCTGTGACATCATAATAGCAAAGTCCTTCCAACAAAAACTCAGAGAGATCATGGCAATGGTTAGTGTTTGTCCAGAGGAGTCCAGGGAAGTGACAGGAACAAAGTGACACCACCATAGAGCAAAAGCCTAAGTGAGAGAGACCTTAGATTTTCAATTAATAGTTGAAAAATACTTTATTTTGAAATTATAAGTTCTAGCAAGATAGAAAACAGTAAAAACTATTCATCCTGAAGTAAGATAGAAACTGCGGTTGTTTGCATCAAATACAGTGTGATACTTCCTATTCCAACATATGAACTCTGAGGAGGTTTTGAAACTAGGAATTTAAATGAAAACTTTTCTTGTTCTTTCTGGTGATAAATTACCTTCTGACAGTGTAATCCACAGCTGCAGAAATGAATTTTCTCTGGAATTCTTAAGAATAAAACAAAGTCAAAACCTGCTGGCAACATCATTCAGGCCCCACTTTCGAGTTTAATTTTGTGTTAAGTTTAATTTGGTGGAACTGGTTTCCCAGGGCTTAATAGACAAAGACTTTTTTGGGGAGAAAATATTTTGTTGGTTAGGAGAAGGAAGCTGAAAACTGAGCTGCTTGTTTCTAACTGCTAACTTGGGACTTTAAAGAAACTGAAATCCTTAGTATTCCTACGTGCAAAAGGAACATAATGATATGTAGCACCAATGGACTAATGCCAGTGTAAATTATTATGGACAGTCAGACCAGATGATTAGAGCAACCTGCTTTTGTCCTAAATTCTGTCCTCTACTGCTATCATAAAAGTGGGATTTATTAATGTTAAGACATATCTTTAAGAGGGAAAGACACTATTTACACCCATTTGACTAATGGTTTTTTTTCACTAATCAAGCACAAACAACAGAGTACTTCTGATGACAAGAGGCCATATTTCTAGCAGAGACTCAATGATACAAGAGTGGAAATGACTGAAGAAATAAAGGGAGTGGGGATTTTAAAAATCAAAGAGTAACAGAAAACAAAGCTAAGACTGGAAAGTCATCGAAAATGACACTGAGACTGGAAAGTCAGCCTAAGAACAAGATCTTATGAAACAAAAAAAAAAACAGATCAGTAATGTGCCAGAATGTACAAGACAGTTTGGGTAAGGGTTGCGATATCTAAGTTCCATACAAATGTCCAAACAAGTAAATTAAAACTAGTTAGGTAAAAGAGGAAAACACGTCTGCTAGCAGTTCCACCAGTAAAGGGCACAATGGTAGAATTCTTAGGGCTACAGTCTGCAGTTAATTTAATTTGTTAGCGGAATTACTTTCTGAAATTTTAAATAATACTGTTACATGCCTCCCACAGTCACTCACAGCTAAAAGTGCTTACAAAATGTAAGCACTGGGCAGCAAAATGAAAATAAATGTCACCCACAGAGAAATATACACATCTCCAAATTGATAGAAATGGGCTTTATGCAAATAGTTTGCTAGCACCACAACACTAAGCTTATCTTTGATTCAGTTCGCTTTTGAAAAAATAATTGGGATTTTTGTGGAGCTGGACTTTCCTAAACTTAAATCCCACTGGGGTTTGGGTGTAGAAAAGCAGGGTTAGCAGGCTGTGGCACAGCTGCCTCTACTAGAAAAATCAATCCTTTATTCTTGTTTTCTTAAATCTGTATGAAAGAGGATGGCTGAGAAAGTGTAATATTCCCTTTTCGTACATTACAAATGAAGTCAGTCTCCAGGATTTTCACCTTGCATAAACTGTCAGCTATCTTAAAGCCTATACTTTCTCCAAGTTTTTGTCCAGGTCTGGTAGCAGAACACCAAAAAAGAGAATGCAAGGGAAAATATGAAAAGAGAACTATGTAACTCATAGCAACAGCTCCTATGGCACCTTGAACACAAACAGGGCTATCAACAGGAATACACAACATATGCAAGTACGTAAGAGTTATGCTCAGGAGGCAGGATTTGGCAAACATGAGGTCTGTGGAGGATGGAGTGGGTGTTACCTAGCAATCTCGTGTCTGTGCATATGCATGTTTGTATATGATCACATGGAGTAACACTGGTATCTCTTACATTCCCAGATTTGCTCCCGAATGCAAACTTTATTCAAAGTTAAGGCTGCTAGTGGAACAAGTCCTACCACATGGACGAGCTTTCAGATCAAAACAGATGATGTGGATGAAATACACACAGTTAAAGAATCTTACTATCCTTTAGTAAAAAAGGTCTTCCATTTCTGTCCCAGTGTACTGCTGAGAAGCCTGAGCCAACTCCCCTCCCATCCGCAGAACTAAAATTCCTATGAAATTAAGCAGGATTAAGACATAAGCTTAATTATGACAATAAAAATTAACTTTTAAAGGCAAAAGTGTTCTTTTAATTACTGACAGTTAGTAAAATATGAGTGAATGTGGCATAAATTGGAAAATCATTCACTGTGTAATAGAAGCTCCAAATGGGCTTATAGATGAAAAGTAAATGAGCTGGAAAAGACAGAACAAATGTGCTGGGGATGCTGTTTTTCATATTATGTATTGTGTGAATCTGAAAAGATCCCACTGTACCAGCTTTTTCACTTCAGTTTGGATGGAAATATACTGGCTTAATAGAGAAACACATTTGCATTTCATTTCTTAACCCTTCTAAACATTTAAGAATATTAAATCATTTCCTTGCCAGAATTACTAAAAAATACATATTTCATTGTCAAAGTCATATATCCAGCATTATAATAATAATTTTCCCCAGGATCATTAATCTCCAGATACAGAAGATTTATTCATTTTACATATCAAAAACCACTTTATTTTACTGAGAACTGATGTGAAAGTATAAACATGAAAAAGAAATTAAGTCTTGGTTAGATCTGACTTTAAGAACATATTCAATTTTAACTTTCTGTAAAATTAAAGCCTTTTTAAGAGTAATGGGAAATGCAAAATAAATACACGTGGCAGAATGCAGCTAGCATCTTCTACCTCCTCAGTCAATATTTAGGCTTTAAAATCTGCTCAGCCAAAGGAAATGCAATCAATGATTTCAAAAAACTTTGAATCAAGACCTTGAGAATTCACCAGGACTATTCACAAGTAAAATATTACAGTCTACTCCTATGCTTACCTGCCTTACTAAGCCAGAGCATCATTCTGACACTGGTTGTAAACCATAAACCTACTTATGTCATAGTGGTCATCAGCCCATAGCTCCTTAGTACACTATTTAACTGGGATAACAAATGCTTTATCTTTCCTATTTTCCTTTCTCTGTTCATCTTTCTCATTCAGGTATTGAATTCCAATATGCAAATATAACCCTGTAACTAGTGCAGGAATGTGAGTCTGAAAGTTCTCCCACCAGTCTCTCTAAAGCTTTTCATTACAAGAAGATGATAATGTTTTCAGATTGACATGCTTAAGATAAATGAGATTTTTATTGAGATCAATGATGAAGACAGTTAAGACTCCTTTTTCTTCCAGCCCCTCAGTGAGTAAATTAAGACTGTGCAAAGCCCACTTTTATCATACTCATAATTACAATTCCATTACAACCATCCCCAGATTTTCTACCCAAGTGAATATTGGATGAACCTGAAACATAGACAAAAAGTGAAAGGCAAAAACGAAGCAGCTGTCAAAGAACATCATTTCCTGAAAGATTAAAAAATCATTATGGATTAGGCAGCTTAACTTTACATGTCTGGGTTTTTTGGGGGTGGGGAGTTTGTTGGTTTTTTGTGGGTGGTGGGTTTTTTGATGGGTTTTTTCGTTAGTGGTTTTTTTTTATTTACCTTGGTTCTGCTTCCTAGCACCAGGCCTTTTAAATAAAATCCATAAAAATAAATTAATGTCTTATGTCTTTATGGTGTCCAAATAATGCCACTGAAATGATATTGATAACAATCATTTTTGATCCATTTCTCCATATTTCTAGAAAAATGGGAAAACTTTTTTCTCTGAATACATTACAACTACAGAAGGAAGGTTTGTTGACATCCAGTATAGTACTCATTCATCCAGGACTTTATTTAAAACCTCTACATGTTTCCCTCAGGTCTATGTTCCCAATATTTTTTTCATTATGGCTTTGATTTTCACTGCCATATTCCCAGTTTTCCTCCTCTTTCTCTCAGATAAAGACACATTCATAGAATTATAGAAAGGTTTGGTTTGGAAAAGACCTTAAAGATCATTTAATTCAAACTCCCTTTCCATGGGCAGGGAAACATTCCATTAGACCAGGTTGCTCAAAGCACCTTTCAAGTTGGCAATGAACTCTGACAGAGATGGGGCACTCATAACACCAAAAACTTTTTCCTAATACCTAATCTAAACCTTCCCTCTTTCAGCTTAAAGCCATTCTCCCTTGTCCTATCACTACAGGCCCTCATATAAACTCACTGTCCACCTTTGCTGTAGGTGCCCTTTATGTACAGGAAGGCTGCTCTAAAGTTTCCCCACCGCTTCCTGTTCTCCAAGCTGAACAATCCCAGCTCTCTTATCCTCTCTGCACAGGAGAGGTTCTCCAGCTCTCTGATTATCTTCGTGCCCCTCCTCTGGAACTGGTGCAACAGGTCCATGTCCTTTTTATTCTGGGGGCCCCCCAGAGATGGATGCAGTACTCTGGGTGGGGCCATCCACCATGCTGCCTTGTTGGTGTATGTAATTTAGTTTGTCTGAGTTTTGGGTAGTGCTGAGTATCAGCACTTTGGATGAAGGTTTTTGCTTTAGCTATCTGATTACATACAATACATTACATTACAATAGCTAATGTTTTGTTTAATTTACTGTAATGAACAGCTATTTCATTCACAGTGTGAACAAGTTTTAACACTTAAATTCATAAAATTCATGCAAGTAGAAGAGCTAACTGGTTTTAAATTGCTCTGCCCACCTGCTTTGACTGCCAGTGGTAGAGGTAGAGTTTAACCTCCATAAGCATGGCTTAATTAATTGCCTCCATTTTAGTCATATTATAGATAACTAGGTAATTGTAGCTATAATACAGGTGATTTTAGATTTTTGAGGTGTTCCTGAGTACACTTACTATTTTTAGGATTTGGGAGGGTACATAATGATTTTTAAAATAAAATAAAGACTTAATTAATCTCCTTTAGACTTTTACTAACACAGTGCCAAACTTCGAATTGCAGAAATTATTTTTCCTCTTTTAATTATTCAAACTGACATTTTATATAGATGTCTGCTCCTCTCAAAGAAAGAATTATTTATCTCAAGTTTTAATAACTCTCTTTTGTCAAATGTACTGCATATATGATTTTTTTTTTTAAGAGCTTTTTACTTCATATATTGTTTAATGAAATATAAAGATGGTGGAAACACCTGGGGGAGAGGGGCATGAGACAAATAGGCTGTTACTTATGGATAGTTTTATAGCATTGCCATATGATTTTTTTGACCTAGTTATCAACATGTGCTTGATTCAGGATGAACAAAGCAAGAAGAAATGGCTGTTAGTTTCTTGATTCTTTGTTTCAATGAATAAATTTGCCTCATGCAAGCAGATCACTGAAGAAAAGCTAAGATACAGGAATGGATCTGGATTTTGTTTCGGAAAACTGTTAAATTTTCTGAAAGTCATGAAACGGAAAAGTTTCCTTGACTATTCAAAATGTTCATACTTTTTGTTTAGTTGTTTTACTGCTATTGAGTAGATGGAAAGGCAGCTCACATTCACTTGGTGCCTTCATTGTCAGAAGTACAGGAGCACAGGGGACCAAAGGGAATTTTATTCTGATGCACTGCTGCAGTCTTATGCTTTACAATAGCAATGAGCAAATTATGGACAAAGAAGATAGTTAAAAAAAAACAACAAACAGCAATAATGGAATGAAGTAATTATTTTAATTACTATTAATTTAGTTATGCTAACAAAGCGTAATTTAGAGATTCCATAACCATTAAACCATAAGCATTAAACCTACAGTCAAAACAATACCGTGTCCTCAAATACATCAGCTTCTAAAGAGCAACTTCTCTGATAGTTGTACATACTCCAGCTATGAATTCTCCTCCAAGAATTGCAATATGCGTAAAAGAGACCAAATCATGACCTGATCTGCAGTGAAATTAAGCTAAGGCAGACAGTATAGTAAGACAAATCTGATGCCATCACAATTTTGAAGGAATGACAATCACTCTTCTGCTGCTCATTGCTTTCTTGAAAAATTATTAATTAATAAATTAGATTTACTATTTTGTTATATAATGTGACAAACTTGCCCTTGACCTAAAAGTAATTGTGGATATTTATTTAGGAACTATAGCAGAGAAGAATGCATTTCCCCACTTCTCTATAGAAAATAAAAATTCTGTTCTACTTCCATTCCACTAAGTACATAGATTTACAGAAGTTGCAGCACTGAAAGGAGACCCTAACATCAAGTCATGAACTATTAACATAATTTTAATCATCAGAGCAACACTGCAGATGGCCTTGATAATATTGTTTGACTCAAAAAGCAGCCGGAAGTTTTGTTGGAACTTTTTTCTGAACTGTTTCACTTTCCCAATTAAAACTATATTTACTGACTTTGTCTCTACAACAGTCAATTATGGAAGCATTTCCCAATAGTCTGTAGCACACAAATATTATGTGACATTAAAACCATCAAAGTTCTTCTGGGGAACTGATCGCCACTTATTGCTATACTTTGGTAGACAGCCAATATTGTTTGAAGTGCACCTCTTTTAGCCATTGTATCTTTGTTGGGTGCCTAGTTATGATTTCTTTATGTGACATCAGAATACCAACAAAATCAGTGAAAGAGAAAACATCTTGTCATGGAAATGTCCAGATAAAACAGCTATTTCTTAGGTGGTAGTGTGTGCATTCACTCTTAGTAAAAGGTACATAAGCCATAAGGAATAGAACTGATTTCAAATAGTCATCATATGTTATTTATGTATAATTTTGGCTTTTTTTATGCAGTGGAAGCCTATTCAATGAAACTATGAAGAAATTAAAATTTCTTTTATTAACAAAGAAAATATTACTGGCATTATGTTTTATTGTTCAACCCTAGAATGTAGGTTTGCAATTAAATGTCTGATGAAAGAACATTGTCTTTTTGCATGCATGTAAAAATAATTAATTAAAAGCACAAGCTTTGTGGTAATTTAACTAAGATACAATGAAAAATATATCAGATATTTCTATTTAACTTTTGATTATGGTTTATTCACACTGCTTAATATAATGCTCATTTCCCTCTGTGTTAACTTACCATACTTAAAATGATAGGGTCTTTAAAGATGAGGCCATCTCCAGTAGCTTGAATTCAGTATGTTAAGTCCATGAACTGCATCATTTGGAGAAGACTCCAAATTCAGTATTGAAAACCATAAACATATCTCATCAGCAAGTCAAACTTGGATGTGGAAGTAATTAGCTGTGTCACAAGAATGAGCATTCTGCCCTCAAGGAAATAACAAAAGTTGCATAGAATTTGCATACAGTATATGAAATATGGTAATTTCTCTGTAAACAGATGTGTTTTCAGCTTTGATTTACTGTCCTCACTAAATGATGAGGATGTGCACGAATACTAATATAATGCTATTACATTATTCATTTACTAGGGAAAGGTAGAAAAGAGAGAGAGAGAAAGGAAATGGTCTTACATTCATAGAAAGAACTCTTCTATTTAATGAGAGTTTAAATAGATAGCTAAACAACTTAGTCAACTTGATGCTGGAAAAGAAGGTAGGAAGTTCATACAGAAAATTTGAAAATTATGTGGACATGAGAGCTTGAAACAAAGAAGGAATTACACCAATTGAAAACCAAGAGGAAGGCTACTCATGGTTTAAGAAGTAGTGTACAGGGAAATCATCTTCTTTTTGCAGCCTTATTTATTATGCCTTTTATTTTTAACAAATTTGTAAACACTGATAGTATATCTAAGAATGTTATTACATGAGTAAGTAATAATATTGTACATTCCTTATATCTTAGGATCAAAGACACTTAAGGAAGAATTTTAAATCTGAGCAAACTTTTGTACCTACATCAATGGACAGATGTAAGTCAGAGCAGACTTTTTCATGAATGCCAATCATCTTCATATTCATTACATTGGTAGTAGTTAGAACTTTTGATATCAAATTATTTGTATTTCTGTACATAAATGCAGAATATATGCCTTATATCTAATATCAAATTTAATAAATTCCTTGTAATGCAAAACATGGGCAAGTACATGAATTTAAAGTGTTCGTGTTGAGCATACCTCGTGAGATATAAGGACTGTGTTTACAGACCTCAAGAGCTCTCCCTTGTAATGTACTCCCTGAAATATTTTTCAAATTATGTTTGTACTGGAATATTCTGACTCCATTGAATTTGAAGACAAATATCTCACAGAGTTCACCAAAGTACAGAGTTTCAGTGTTTTCATTAAAAAATTGTTCCTGGAAGAGAAGAGGGAATCAACTGAGATTGTAAAATTACTCAGCTATAAAAGTGAGTAAGTTTGAAGTTCTAATATGAACTACGTATTTTTTCTCTTAACTCTTAAAAATTATTTTTTAGCCCGAGAACATGCTCACATAATCAACTTTGGACATGAAAAACTTACCAATTTAAAAAAAAAAAAACAAACAAAAAAAACCACACAAGAAAACTAAGCTTGAATTTTTAAAATTATAAAAAATATAAATAATTCCAAGGGAGGTGAAGGAAAAACTTCAGAGAAAAAATGTCACTGTGCTTCACCTTTGCCATAACCATGGAAATACAAAGGTTCTTGCTTTGTATTTATGTGCCAACATAAATTTTGGTATTGGATTAATAGTGGTGTTAACTGAAATCCAGTATTGAAGCTTTTATGGATTATTTCTATAAAATATATTTTTGCTTTATGGTTGAAATTTCAAGAACACAAAGCTGATATGTACGAACTCAAAAGATGGGTCCATTTTCATTCTGTGAGTTTTCATATGTTCTGATCAAATCTTCTCCAGAAATGGCAGAGAGAAATAATCTGATCCTATTGGAGTGTTATCCAGTCCAGCTGACTAGCTTGAATTTTAAGAGACGTTTGAATACCTACCTTTGCCTTTAGCCTATGAAAATAAATGTCAAGTTCCCACTTAAATAAACAGTGGGAAATTCTATGTTGATAATGTCAGGTAGACCAATTGCAAAAAACACTGAGGAAATAAAATATGAACAGACAATTGTAAGGGAATAAAGAGGGTCTTAAAAATCTTTATGCACCAGATTACTTCAATAGATGTGCTACAAAGTTATGATTGTTTACACTGCATGTTTTATTCCCATTTGCTATTTTGTCGGCTTTTGATAACAGTCAAAGCCATTTCAGTTCAGTCATTTTCACAGCCGTCTTGTATCCCTAATATTCTTTTTCAATGAATATACAAGTATGTTTTAGTCAAGCTTAAGGAGGAAAATCTGATATTATCTTGCTGCAGGGACACGGTTTTGTATCCTGGAAATCTAAACACTGTTGGAAGATGATCCCGTGCATATGCTACTTACAAAAAGAGCAGACTTGTCTAGATCAACAGCATAAATAAAACATTCACCTAATACTAATCAACTTTTAACTCAATCCTCTGAACAAATCCTGTCTATATGAGTTTTATAAAGATAACTAGAATGTAATACTAAGAATATCCAAAATCTTCCCCACACAAAGGGCTTTGGATGCGCAAACAAAATAGGCTGTCTCAGGGCCTTTTGCATGAAGATCCAGTTGGAGGTCTATGATTAGTGGTGTTCCCCAAGGTTTAACACCGGGCCCAGTGTTGTTTAACTTCTTCATCAATGACTTGGATGAAGGGAGAGATGCCTCCTCAGCAAGTTCTCTGAGGACACAAGGCTGGGAGGAGCGGTCGATACCCCAGAAGGCTGTGTATGCCTTCAGAAGGACCTTGACAGGTTGGAGAAATGGGTAGAAAGGTACTGCCTGAAGTTCAACAAAGGCAAATGCAGGGTCCTTCATGTGGGGAAGAACAACCCCCTGCACCAGTACAGACTGGTGGCCGACCTCCTGGAAAGCAGCTCTGTGAAGAAGGACCTGGCGAACCTGATGGACAGCTGTCCATGAGCCAGGCGTGTGTCCTTGTGGCCAAGCATGTAAAGAGTATCCAGGGCGATTCTTAGCTAATGAAATAACAGACTACATAGAACATTACAGACCTGTGGGTTCAAAGACAGTTTTTAACTAAGGTATCAATAAGAAATTCAGGAATTTCGTTAGCAGTATTACTGACAATTAAACTGTCAGGTGGAATTAGAAATCCTGTTCTCCTGTAATTCATTTTGGTATTTTTATAAGGATCATTTTATTTATGTATGCATACCAAAATGTTGGGCTAATATCATCAGACCTAGTTGTGTTCTGTCTCAGGAATGTGCACAGAGATACCTGAAGAAATGCTGGATCAGGTAATTCTGGAGTATGCATTACATTAGTTTTGTGAGACTGAAATCACTCACATTTCAATCCCAAACTCACTAAGAAAATAATTCCTCCTTCATAAAAACTACTAATAAAATAATCAGTGTTCAATTATTGAGTAATGTTCACTGAAGTTTCTTTACATGTCATTAAAAATACAATATTTAAAATTAATACAACAATAGCAATAAAGGCCCATATTGGAATGACAAATGCTGTATGCATCAGCTAGCCAGATTTGCCTTGAATGATTTCATCAGCTCATTTTGAAGTTTCTATCTGACACTTCAGTTAGCTATTAAATAGATCTGTGGGAACCATCTGGAAATTTATTGTAGGTAGAATAGTCCAATAAATGTGGTGTGCAACGATGACATGCCTTTAGATTATTTATATCTTTTATTTGATTGCCATCTGCACTAATAATGTGTTTCCAAATTTTACAAAATTCAGCTTTAAAGCCTTGCACTAATTTTTACATATGATTGTAATGTACTACAATTATCTCTGGAGATCAGACTCTAGAACTTGGACTCACTTTGCTGAATAGTAACTCAAGTTTGTTTACAAAGTGAGCAGTGCCATAGTAAGGACAAGTTGTTGCTTGGTATGTTCACCTTAAAATATATAAAAATGGCAGTGCAAAAGTCAAAATGCTAAGTTGAGAGAATAAGGGTGTGAAGAACACTCATACCTTCTCACAGACAAGAAATGAAATGTTCTCTCTGGAATCAACAAAATAAATTAACTCAGGAATTTCATGCTTAATTATATATGATCAGTCATCTGAATATTCACAACACCCTACATCACAGTGAAAAATTAAGGAATAATTTCTGCTGATTTCTTGGACCAAACCAAACCAATTTCTCTGTTAAGCAATGAATTATACTTTCTTGATATACCCATATTTATCCTGTGAACTCAGCCTCCTAGCAATTCTGTTCTCACATTGGCCTGATCAGCACTACAATCCTGCATATTATCTCCTTCCCAAGGGTCCCAAAACCTTCCATAACGCCTGTAGAAACCTTAACTGGCTTTTCTTCATGCTCAGGTTGGGGGAAGGAATAAATAAGAAAGCCTGACTTTCCCATAAGTATGAAATATGTGCTATTCTACTGATCTTGCATTTCAGAAATTATTTTTCTAGGTCTGTGACCCACTGTGACTATTATTCCAATTAAAATTCCATTAATTGTGGGTGAATAGTCTTTAAATATCTTGACTTCATATTCCTAGGGCAATTTAAAATTCTTAAACATGTCACCAGAAATTATTGTAAACAGTGTTATTTTAATTTTCACTTAGTTGTGCATGTGAGGTTTGACCTTGTCAGCCCTGACCCAGCAAGTAAAGCAAGAAAATTAGAGTTTCTGTCTCGGCACTATTCCAGATTTTGGCTGATGGCTTATTTCTCATTAGACTTAGATAATTTCATACGATTTCATTAGATTTAAACACTCGAATGAATCTGGTCACCATTGGTTTATGAATCATCAGACACAGTCTGAGCATTTCAAAGCAAGCCACGCATGCTTGCTAACAAAAACAGTTAGGTGCTCCAAGAAAAAGCCTGAAGAACCTAAGGATGACGATACTAGTGGAAGCTGATCACTACAGACAGGTGGAGTGCATAAAATTTAAATCAAGTAATCCGTTAAAAATTTTTTGGTTGCTGACTCTGTTTTACCTCTAAAATCCATTCTAACTTGTAATTAGGTTTTTAGAAAGCATTTGAATAGCACACCTTGTACATAAAAGAATACCAATGATGCATCATTGCTAGATATTCTTTGAACACACACTTGCTTTCTTTCTTCCAAAAGCCCCGAAGGAACAACCCCATGCATATTAAAAAGAAGAAGAAGCTGTAACCCAGTAAGCCATAATATACTGTAGTCTTTTCAATTAATAATGTCACAGGCAGTTGAGCACCTTAGAAATAGAAGCTTCACAATGCGCTACTCCACATTTCACAAGCAAAAAAGTATGACATATAGAGTCTTATTACTTAGAAGAACAGTGGAGCTTGAAAGCCATGCATTAAGTTTGAGCAGTCTTTGTGAAAATGAGATCTCGTTCCCTCATTATGCAATCTGACATCCTTCATCTAAAACCAAATGAGATAATAAAGTAAGAGAGATGAGATATATTTTCTGCATAAAGAACCATAAAATCCTTTATCTCATTTAAATAATAGATTCATAAAATCTTTTTTTAAACATCCAACTAAAAGATGCACTGAAATAGTAATAAATCTACATATTTAATAATACTGATAGCACATGCTAAATGATACCCAGATTAATTGATATCCTCAGAGATATACCACACAACACCAACATGGTTGTGATTGCCTCTTGGATTTGAAGACTGTAAAGCATTACACATAGCAACAGGTCTCAGTATTGTGCAAATTCTACAGAGTGCTGTGTATCAGCACAGCATTAAAGTACTGACTTCATTTTTTGTTTGCATAAATTTCTGTTGAAGAAGGGACTGTGCTGATGTTTGAGACTGAGGCAGCATACTTGGTGCTTTACAAGGCAATTTCTTAACTCCTCATGAGAAAAGAATCTCACCAGTTGTGAATCAACCCGATAGTGTGTTTTCAGGCATATTGAAAATATGTGAGGCATTTACCTCACACTTGTACTGAAAGTGGGGCCTGAATAGACCCTTTTCTTTTCTCTGACTTCGTGTCTGCATCAAGCATAAGTTTCTGGTAAAAATAAAACATCAGATAAGAATTTTCATAAGTAAGCAATGAGCTGTTAAACACAAATCAAAACCATCCTGACTTCACCTGAAATAGATGGGAAATGAAGATCCAAACCCACTGCTGGGAAAATGCCTGACAGACTGAGCATTCAGATGCAACAGGGACAGTATTTCAGTTCACTTCTGGATAGAAAGGGTTTTCTACATCTTCTATAATTTTTTTAAGTACTACATAGGAATTAATTTCTCTCTGTAACAATTCCCTTATGTACAGGAGGCTCTTCAGTCCTTTAAGAATGGAGAACTGAGGCATAGAATGTGATGCTGAAATCCAAAATAGACTGTAATAAAATATCTACAGTGAAAGTTAAGCACAGTATAGGCACATAGTTTCAAATCCAAAATCCTTTAAACCCTGGTCATTCACTACCTATTCTGTAGACCTCAAAAGCACTAAGTGCTTTATTCACCAATATTTATGGTTCCTGTTCCAAGGATATAGTACTCTCTCAGAAGTACCTTAGAGTTGACAGTGCAAAAAAATCTGATTAGCTAACTAGTCCTTAATCCCAGTCATGGTCTCTGACTTATCTTCCTCTTACTCACTCAAAGTGGCAAGGGGAGTGTCATCTCATATGGGTCTCTGCAGAATTTAACAACAGATACCACATGCTTCAAAAAGGACAGTGGAAGATAGAATCATAGAATCATGGAATCAGCCGGGTTGGAAAGGACCTCTGAGATCATCAAGTCCAACCCTTGATCCAACACCGCCGTGGTTACTAGACCATGGCACTAAGTGCCACATCCAGTCTCATCTTAAAAACCTCCAGGGATGGTGAATCCACCACTTCCATGGGCAGCCCATTCCAACACCCGATTACCGTTTCCATAAAGAATTTCTTCCTAATATCTAACCTAAACCTCCCCTGGCACAGTTTAAGACCATGCCCTCTTGTCTTACTGATAGATATCTGGGAGAAGAGACCAGCCCCCACCTGGCTACAACCTCCTTTCAGGGAGTTGTAGAGAGTGATGAGGTCTCCCCTGAGCCTCCTCTTCTCCAGGCTGAACAGCCCCAGCTCCCTCAACCTCTCCTCACAGGACTTATGCTCGAGTCCCTTCACCAACCTTGTTGCTCTTCTCTGGACCTGCTTCAGCACCTCAATATCCTTCCTGAACGGAGGGGCCCACAACTGGACACAATACTCCAGGTGTGGCCTCACCAGCACTGAGTACAGGGGAAGAATCACTTCCCTGAACCTGTTGGCCACACTGTTCCTGATCCAGGCCAGGATGCCATTGGCCTTCTTGGCCACCTGGGTACACTGCTGGCTCGTGTTCAGCTTCCTATCAATCCAAACTCCCAGGTCCCTTGGTACCTGGCTGCTCTCCAGCCACTCTGTGCCCAGCCTGTAGCGCTGCAGAGGGTTGTTGATACAACTGAAATACATAAATACTCTGGAAGAAGGACCTAGTTGTCTCTGTTAACACCTAGGGTAATGTCCTTATCTTCCCATTCCAGAAAATAACAAACATTTCAGACTCTGAAAGGGATGAGCCAGCATAGGTTAAATGACAGTGCAAAACACAGGGTCATATGAGTTTCACTGATGTCAAAAATATAAGTTTAGTGGAGACAACAGAGGAGGAGAAAGACTCATCAGCTAACAGCTTACAATGTAGCCACAAAAGAAGCTACATAATGAACAGAGCTAAGGAAGTGTAATCCCATTGTCCAAAACTCTCATGACAATGCACAACAAATTCTTGCAGAGCATTAGTCTTTCAGTTACAAAAATGTTTATTTGCAGCAATGACCATAAACTACCTAGACTGAGAAAACACATGAAGAGATCATCTTACAAAAACAGACTAAAATAATATGAAGAAACAAGCCCAGGCAAGCAGACAGGAGGGTAAACACATCAAAAGGACATATTGAAATAAAAGGATGTTGGGAGAAAAATAAACAGTCATAAACTATCTATGATTAAATCTCTAACCTACAGAAAAGTGTAGTTCTGTAACACAAATTGGAGTCAAAACTTCACTTTTGATCAACTAAAAACAGGTGTGGTGCATGGTTGTCTGAAAAGTAGCCAGGGCTACAGTTTTTACTCTCATCTTTGCCACTAATTTAAAGCTGAATCTGGTCCAATCACCTGATTAATAAAAGAATGCCAAAGTAATCTGACTAATTTTGAGTTAGCACTCTTTATAGATCTAGATAAAAAACAATTCATAATCCTTTTAGAGATAGTTCTTTCCTAGGGGGAAAAAAGGTGGTATCTCAGAGGACAAGCATAGACTACCCTAAGATTCCTCAGTGAATATAATAGATTTATTTTTCTGCCTGAGAAAAGAGAAACAGGAAAAAGAATCATATTAAATAAGGGCAGACCAAGGTTATAATGAGAAGATGAAGTAAACATAAAGTCAAAATATGCACCTTGGAATTTCACTGTAGGTGTACTTCCAATGGTTGCCTTTTAATATCTCCTTTTTGCTTTCTGGCATCTAAAATACGTACATATTTGTGATGACTTAAGGTAAAACTGGAGCATTTTTAATGTGTCACCACAGCCTGATTGGTCCTAATTGGATTTTTTATCTATGTGGGAAGATAAATGATTTTATTCTACTGCCTACGGTGAATTTACAGGTGTGGCAGTTCTCAAGGCTTCTTTTTAATGGGGAAGGTGATTTATTACAGCATCAGTGAAAACCCAGGAGCTTCAATGTGTCAGCAATTGCTGTCACTTTTTCAAAATCTAAACACTCTTCAGTTTGATCCTCACACTTAAACTACCATAAAACATAGATATGCTTTTTAACATATATTTTAATCATTTAATGGTTCTCCTTCCCTCAAGCAATATATTCTTTCAAAGGTGTGTTTCAAATTGTGCATGGTCTGCCAAGGAGTGACAGAACAGCTTTTCATTCAGAAGGAATTACTTCCTTTAGGTTAATGGTAGTAACATTTCAGTGCTATTTAGGATGGTACATATCCTTATACATAGTCTCCTAACATATTTTGTGCTATAACGACTTATTTATATAGGGAAGATAATTGAATATAAAGTGAGCAACAGTTAAGGCATGAATTGGTTTTGAATTGCCTGTTTTCTTTTGCTAGCATTTGTTGTGTCCTATAGGGTGAAAATGCAAAGATGATTGCCTGAGCTCCTAATGGAAGTCAAAGGGATTAGTCATGTCCTACAAGCCAAAGATATGTATGCCTGTACCTATGTGCATATATATATCAATAAGGTTTGTCTTTATGTATGTCTTTACACTTGACTCTTTTTACATATGCACACACATATACACTATTCTTGGTGACTATACAGAATATAACTATACCTTTGCATATTATGCGTGCAATACATGCAACAGCATACACAGGAAGCATGCAAAAAGTGATTATCCAGTCATAACCTACTCTTTGAATTTATTAGGTATTATGAACAATACCACGTGATGTATGGGAAATAAAGAGTCTGAGATCCACACCTCTTTTCCTGTTCTTTGTATCACTTAGACCAAACAAATCAAAAAAGTCCTAACTTCAGAGACTTTTCTGGAATCAGACTTAGATGCATTTCAAGTAACTAGAAAGTGGAGGATGTTTTCTTTAAAATGTTTGTAATTAACTGTTAAGGAATCTATTAGCATTGCTCCTTATAAAAAATTCAAATTTTAAACAAAACTAAAAAAATGCAAACAATAGTTAACATAAGTAATGATTAGACAACGTTAAAAAGCCTTGCCTGTATGTAAAAATAGTGGACTAAAAATAGTAAATTTTTGCCTAGCAAGAACTGCTCCCACAATCAGTTGTAACACTGAGTTAAAATATTTTTATGCTCAGTAGTAACAATGAAATACTGATACAATAGTATTTATTTTCCGTAGGCAGAATGACTCTAAAACTTAAATATCCTCTGCTCACTTTTAAGCCCATGCTTATCACGACAGACATTTTCTGTAGAATATTTTCCATGAACAAAAACTAATGTTTCTACAAAAAGTAATTATTACCTGATTTGTAATGTGCCTTCACATGCTTCACCTAAAACAAATGCCATTGGCTTTCATCACATAATATCATTATAAAGATATATCTTCGTATTTTCAAATCAAATAATCACTGTAATAGCAGCTTGATTGCATGAAGAATAGTGGCTATCAAGACATATTATCATTATATGATGTGCACCTAAAATTTAAAGCAATGTTCTACAATTTCATTATCATGACAAATGAAGACTAAAAGTCATTTTACCCTGATGTTCTCTTATATAACTAACAAAAGAACTCAAAGTGTACAGCAGTTAGTACCACTTTGGAAAGATTCTCTTTTCTAAGTAGTAGGACCTTACAGATGGAATAAACTTGAGGAAAGTATTGCCTGACTGACTTGCACCATTCTTGATTACATTATAGAGCAGCATATCATTGTTTTCAGTAGATCAAATTACATGACAGTGAGAGCAGTAATGTACATGTTGTCTGAATTAACATTCCTCATCTTCAATTTTTAATACCAAGGTGTAATAATATGATGGCATTGTCATGATTAGCAAACAATACTTTTCAAAACAATTCAGGAAAGAACTAGTTTGGAATATGCTGCACTCTGGAACTAGAAATTGATCCAAGGTGTTACAAATTGTTGCTGATGTAAAGAAAAACCAACAAACTGAAATCCTGAGCTATATATTCCATTGGTAGGTTTCGATATAAAATACTTAGCAAATACTTAGTCTTAAAAAAAAAAATCAGAAAAGGTTATGGAAGTCTTTGTCAACATTGGCAACACATTTGTTATAACATTTTTATGCAAACCATAGAAATAATTTTGCCAGTGGCAAAAAAAAACAGGCTTGTGTTTTTGTATCTGCATGAAGTTTGGCTGATGTCCCATGCTTGGGACAGAGGTATAACTTTAGTAGTGATGGTTATTTCGCTGAAGGTGGATGCCAAAGCAGTGGAATTATAGGCATTTCTGCCCCCCACTACTATGAGCTTCAGATCCTCAGCACGATTTGAATAGGTCTAGTGGGAACTAGCTCACTCATGCTAAAACACCTGGTAGCAACATTACTATATTTGATTGTTTTAATCTGTACAACATAAGTAATAACTTATTTCTTCTATTTGTCTTACACCAAGGGGAACAAACCAAACCACTAATTGAAAGTGGTAGGTTAGGGAAAATAATAATCACAGCAGTCACTTTAGAGAATGAACTTGTTTTAACAGTTTTGATTAGCTTGGTGTAGATATTCTCCAGGCAAAATTTTACTTACAGAAATCAACTTTAAAATCATTGCCTTGCATATTCACATGCTCTCTTCTTTATGGGGCACCATACAGAAGAACTGCACTCCACTACAGCTTCAGGAATTAAATTTGATCTGTTTCTCACTGCAAATAGAGGACCTGAGCAGGCAAAAGTGACTGAAATAAGATTAATCATATTAGGCATTTTGCATCACTGGCTGCAGACATTTACAACCATGCTGGCCACTTTCACCAGATCTTCCTCCTTTTTTTTCAAAGGCATAGACTATTTTCTGGTGGAGGAAAGACAGTGTTTACAGACTTCTCCCCTGGGATTCTGACATAAGATGACAAAAGAGAATCTGACTGCATCCCTCTCATTTCTATGCAGATTGGAAAATGCACCATTTCAATCATGAGACAATAGTTTGAAAAAATTCCTCATAAACTGAGATCAAGACAAAAATATATTCATATATATAATTTTTGGAATAAATAAAGTGTTAATAGCAATGTTTCCCAAATTATCTCCATTTAATTGTTCACCAGCTGTTTCTGATGCTGGTTTTTTCAGGAAATAGTGAAAGTCTCAGAAACTTATCCTAGACTACTTCTTCAGGTAACAAGATATAACAACATCACATGTTCATTCACCCACTCAGTTCCAACTTCTATAACCAGATGGGCAATAGACCTGGCTAACTTTTTCTCATTGAAACAGTGAAAGAAATTCAATAGCAGTTGTTTATTATAAACCACAAATCTGTACTCTTACCCCATTTTACCCCATTCTTACCCTCTGTGCCTTCTTTTTCACTTATGATCTCCATTGCAAGCACAGCTTTCGAAATCTCTTTGCTAGGATGTGCAGATTCATTTCTGCCATTAGATTTGCCACCTTATATTCAAACTCAAATCTCTGCTAGACCTTCTGACACTTTTTGTCTCCTCCTTTGTGTGATTTAAACATGACTAAGCAGAGCTTGCTGATTTCCTCAATAATCACTTCTTCAGCCTTTATTACCCCGGAAAGCTTCCTTTTATATCTACTGCCTACTCAGATCCAATAATCTGTCCTCAAATCCAGATAGTCTACACTCTTCTAGTTTTTTTCTGACAAGTGTCTTTAAGGCACAGGCTTTCCTGACAATTCATAGACACATGTACCCCTTTCAGGGTTCTGTTTTTTCCATTCTTGACAAACACAACTTCACTCTACTTCAAGTGATTCAAAATGATTCTGTATAGACTACACTCCTGAATTTAACTGAATTATACCAGTTTTCTTCTAGGTCTCTAGCACACTGTACTTTTTTCACTGCATGTGTAAACAATTCAACTTTGTCTAAAAGCCCATTCTGGTTTCAGCAGAAAAGTTAATGCAGCAATTGGAAATAAGAAAACAATTAGAAATAAAATAAGAAGGAAAAGAGAAAACGGAAATCAAAGTAAATTAGAAGTTATGAGGTATATAGAAGTGACAAAGGATAATAAGTACATTGGGGAAAACCAATTGTTGGCAGAGCAAAAGACCAGAAAAAAGTGCTTCAAGCATATTGAAAAGATAAATCTAGCAACATGTTTTATTCATTATCAGATGAAAATGTTAATGACGGTAACAACAGCAACAGCTAATGAGTGGACTGAAGTGTTCAATAAATATTTCTATTTTACATTTGGGAAGAAGTAGGATAATGTAAAAATTGACAAATGTGGAAGAGTTCACAAAAATAGCCAAAGAGGTTGTTAATCAGCACTTAATAGTGATGGGCAAACTTTCAAACCAGTGGACAATCTCCGGTCTGCATATGTTCCTTCAAATAAATCTGGAACTCCAAGGAAATGTTAAAATACTGCTACAAAATTATGCCGATGTCACAAAAGACAAAGAGGATGACAGGAGTAACTGATATTAAATGAGACAAACTCTTGGAAAACCTGTTACAGGAACCAAATAGTTTAATTTTTAGTCGTCTTCCAGGAAATTGATCTTGTCAAGCAAAATTGACTTAATCATTGGATGAAATGGCAAATTTGTTTAAATGTTCTTACTGTAGAAGTATAAGAATCTAGGACTAATAAAGACATTTGAATTAGCACTACAAGTGCATAACAAGAAGATTAAAAATTGGCCTATTAAGCAAACTTGAAAGGAGTGTCTGTGAGACTCATCAATTTTCTAATAACATTTAGATTCAATAGTACTCAACTACTGATGCTCAGACTGGGATATAAAGGTCTTTCTTATAAAATAACATGCAAAATAACATAGATTTCTTGGTTAAAGAGGTCTTTACAAAATCTTTGATTCAATACAGCTAAATGTAAACATTTACAGCAAGAAACAAGGAATGGAGGCCTCATTTGGGAACAAAAACTGCAGAAACTGTGTGGGAGTTATAATAAATAGTCAGGTCCCAAGGAGCCACCGTGAGGCAAAAAGGGTTTAATACCATTGCTACTTGCAAAAACAAAGACTATCAAAAAAGGAACCGAGATGATTTTATTTCTGTTTCATAAGAACAAGACTTGAATATTCTGAAAAGAACATACCTGGGAAGTCAAAATCCTCCTCAGCTAAAATATCAGTATTTTAAACATTGAATTAAGGTGGAAATAAAAATGGCGAACAACTTAATAGAAGGAAAGTTCTGCACAAATCTACCTCACAAAAGAGAAAATAAACCAAAATAAAAATATGTCAAAACAACTTGTCAGCTGGTATGCACGTGACAGACAATATCTGAAGTTCAAGTCAAAGTTTATCAGCTATCACATTGATTCTTTTGTACGATCTGATATATTTCATCTAGAAATGTTTTTTTTGAAAGTTTTAGTTTTACAAAAAGGAATATTTTTCCATTAAAGTTTTTAAACTATATTTGGTGGTTTAGAATATTTTTTTTAAGCTGCAGAATTTTTCAAATAATAACAATAAAGCTCCATGAAAATAGTCAAGTACTTAGCACTTTAGTTGAAAGAGAGCACCAGATATGAAGGGGCCACTTAGGTTATTGGAACAAGCTGACAACTGCAGCTAAAATATGTGAAAATAGGAATAAGGATTTTATTTTATAATCAGGGTAATTAACCACTGGACAGGAATTCCCCAAAACACTAACAGACTCTGCAGGTCAATTTTTGATGCCGTCTAATCTAATTTGTGTATATAATGCAATACCACGTAGTATACAGGAGGTTTGACTGCATGATGTACTATGATCTAGTAATCTATTCCAGGCATAAATTTTCCTGCTGTGATAGAGGTTGCCCTACCTGACCTGAAAGTGCTTTCCAGTTGTAGGTGACAGTATACAAAGCATTAATTAAGCTTCCCATTACCCCATAACTGCCAAAGTTATTTCAATAGCTGCAGAAACCAGTGTAATATGAATAGAGAACATGATATTTTAACATTGGAATTCAACAGATTTCTGCCTTTGCTCTTAAAGATGATAATTAAAGCAAAAATCACTGTCCATAGGAGAACTGCAGCAAAAAATTATGCATATTAGTTAACATAGGTAGACAAATTCCCCTTCTTATATCTAAAAATATTATTGTTGGAATTACTCTCAATAAAGAAGTTATGTAATCATGTGGGATATGTCCAAAGACTTTTACTATCCTTTGTTGAAACACAGGGAGGTTCACAACTCATCAAGAAACAAATTGTTCCCTTGCTACTATATTTCATTAGCATTCAAAGCAAATTCGATGTTGCATTTAAAGAAAACATCTTTATTTTTGTTGAACAAGTTAATCAATATGATCAAGAGGGCATAATAGCAGAAAAATTGTCATTCTGTCATACAACTATATGTTTCACACCACATCTCAGAAAGGGAAAGAAAATTGCATTTAGTTTAGTTTTCTTGATTTATGTACAGCCCTCATTTCCTCTTTCTTCCAGTACATTCACTTGATCATCTCCTATTTCTGCCTTATGCAGCAAGGCAAGTCTACCGCTGGGAAACAGAAGAAATAGTACTGATTTACATCTAAGTTATAATCCTTATAAAATTAACATACTTAGTAAACATCTTCTTTAAAATATTATACTATTTTATACACTGAGATCAGCTCAGTTGGTTAGAGCATGGTGGTGGTAGCACCAAGGTTGTGGGTTTGATTCCTCTATGGGTCATTCACTTAAAAGCTGGACTCAAGGATCCTTGTGGGTCCCTTCCAACTCAGAATATTCTGTGACTCTGTATAGAAATAGCAGGGAAACGACAAGCTTTTAGCAAAGTATCAATCCCATTGAAACAGCAAAGAAAGCAATGTTTTGTCCAATACTTACTGCAATTGCTCTTACAGTGTTTTAAAAATATTAAATCAAGAGTCAACATTCCCTCAGGAAATAAATGGAGAGACAATGTAAGCAGATTGCTCACCCACTGTAGGATTGCCTCTAGACAGCAGTTGCTTACAACAGCTAGGAATAGATAGTGAGAAAATATCCTGCTGAAATGGCACAGAGGATTTGGGAAGGCAGAACACAATTATCTGAGGTAGAATTTCATCAGAATGCTAAGGAAACATTAATGATCACTTTACAGCCTCCTTTGAAGTGAAAAGCAGGTCTCAGGTATAACAACACAGAGAATTCAGGATGTAGGACACAGAGAGATTTCAGTTTTCCTGCATTCCCTACTTTGCACATTGAACTACGGTTTGCCCCTTTTGAGGCTTTTTTTCCCTCCTATTGATCATCATTATAGTACCTGAGTGACAGGCCTAGAAGAGGACTGAAGGGGGACAGAAGCAGAATTTAATCATGAAACAAAGCTAAAACTGCAAGACTGAAAGCCTTTTGACTAATCTCAGTAGAAAACACAGCCAAAACTCTGAAGAGTTTCGAGAACATTCAAGGGAATACGTACCATGGAGTGCACATTGCCCTCTTAGGTTGTATAGATCTTGCAACAGATGACATTGGAAATGCTTTTCAAGACTTCTTTATCCTTCCTCCACTCTGAACAACCATGAAGGAGGTAGATGCCACACAGCCCCAAGAACCTAAAGAAGCTCTCAATTATAAGATAACTTTCAATAGCTATGATAAAGATAATAGGACTATGTTCTTAGCTGTGGAGTATTCCTGTGGTAAATTTGGATCTAATATATTGCCAGGTGTAATAAATAAGAAGATGCAGCACAGCACACCACCACCTCACTAAGGCCTTAAGAAGCACATAAACTGCTTGGATACATTATTTCCTTGACATCTTAGATTACAATGTTATTTTTTCTTGTCACTTTTAGGAACTGGAATATAATGAAGTTTTGATGAACTGGAATATGGTCTGTTGCTTCTAACAAATCACTGTGACCAAAGCTGACCTCATTAGAAAGACTAATTTTTTATACAAAGGACTAACCATTGGCAAAATTCAGTCTAGATTTTTTTAAGCTTTCACAATGAATTTAAAGAGCAGTTTCTATGTAAATACAAACACAGCCTTGACTGAAGAGGTGAAAGTAAAAAGCTGGTTTATTACAGATTAAATTCTCCTCTGAGAATAGCCTGCCTGACAAGCAGAAAATACACTCTCCATATCCTCAAAAAATATATGACTAGCAGTTATTTCCAGTCAATAATAAAGCTGCAAATTATCTCTGTTAATTTTGATCTTTTCTATAATTCTAGAATTCCAGGTATATCAGGAATTTTGTATAGCCCTTTCCACTTCTGTTCAGTTGGAGCACTTTTGTTTTTATTGGATTATTTGATTCTAACGTCTTTTGCTGGTATATAGACAAGGCTGTTGTTTATATACCTATTTAAATTAATCCAGATTTGTGTTGCAGTGCATTTTGAATGAGAAGAGTACTGATCTTAAGCCTTTTATACACAGGGATCCAAAGTCCCAAAGTAATGTGAAAAAACCCCTTCATATACACTCTGCTTAGTGTGATCCATATCCAGGAATATATTTCAGTTGTTCCTTACCTGTGCAATTACCTCCGGAATCTTTCCTATAGAATTCAGTGTGTTGACTCCAATCTGTAAAGGTCTGCCCGCTTCCAAGCCATGGAACTCATTTCCCCTATACTAAGGCAGGGGGACAACATAGCCACCCTCTGAACAGTTTCTTATTTCAAGGCTCATACTCATTTTTAGGAATAAAAATTGAGATTTGAGATTTTAATATAAAACATTATTATAGTAAAAATTCTCTATTAACAATGTAGCATAATATGAAATTGGCCTATTTGTCTGGAAAATTGTACCCGGTTTACCCAACTTCAAATTTCTTGCTGTCTGATAAAAAGGTGGAGCTACATTTGGGTATTGATCCATAAACCCTTCTGTGGCAAAAATTGGCAGCAGTTGGCAGTGCCTCTGAATTTATCATGGAATAGAAAGATAGAAGTCCTAAAGCAGACATGCTGTTGCTTGGCAGCTTATTTCACTCCACATCATTTCCCAAACCGTCTTTTTTCCGCAGCCCTTGATTTTAGCTAGCATATGGAGCTACTTGGAGAACAAAATCTCTGTCTTGGAGGCAAAAACACTTTCATAGTGGCAGATTTCTCTTATGGACAGTAATACAAGCAATCAGTCTCAATTCAAATAGTATATTATCTATATTTCACATGAAACTAAGTAAGTTAAACAAAACATACTCCTTTAAATCAGATAATATCCCACTGGAATTACCATCCCATCTTTGAAATGATGAAAAAAAATACAGGAACTTTTATGAACAACTGAATTTCTGACAAACATTATCCAAAGAAATACTGATATCGTTGATATATATGATCTGTAACCATGCTTCTTATAGACTGTATCTTTATTTCATTTTCACAGAAATTTATTTTAGTGCCAAAAATTTCTCCATTCAGGACATTTTCCACTCCATTTGTGGGCACAGTTACTTTTTTGGTTCAATACTGACTAAAAATGTGCTGTCTTTCATTTCCTCATGTTTTCCTACTCCTTTCTTGGTCACAATATTGAAGGGAAATACGTTTTTAAAAAATCTCAAAATTCAATTCAAAATTATTTCATTCTTAATGAAATATTGAATGAGGTTTCTCAGTTTTGATGGATGCAATAAAAAATGCCTATAAGTATACAAATAAAAATGCATCAACAATGCAAACAAATATATCCACAAACACGTACATGAATACAAACAGAAAAGGTATTTTCTAAAGATTGAAGATAAAGATTAAAGATGAAGTGACAATGAACAGCTACTAAAAATAATAGTGCACACAAAGAACTCTTATGACCTAAAGAAGATAAAACAAACATTACTTAGACCATAATTCATAGCCATAAGGTAGGGCAGGGACCATCCAACAGATGTAGCTGTATTCATTAACATTCAATATCACTTCACTTGTGTCTAGCAATGTCCTTTAAAATCTTTAGCTTTATCCCCTGAAGATGTTTCAGAAATTGAACTTCTTGACCCCACACAGTCTTCTCCAGGCATACACATCCTTCTGGTTTTCTATTACCTCAAAAGGTCCTGATGAGGTCAAAGTCATTATCTATAAATTCTGAACACTAGAGAGAAGGGAAAAAACAGTACAACTTTTTTCATATCCCTAAAACACAGTTTTGGATAAAAAGTATTTTCTCCCAAATATCCATAAATACAATGCACAGCTGATGTAACCTTTTAAATACAAGGCAGTCTATGCACTACAATGCCTAATTGAACACATAAAAGCTAATGACAAAAGGACTAATAATAAATGTGTAATAAGTATTCCAAAATCAGAGATGAATAGACTGTGGGGCCAGAAAATGAAAGTGTAAAAGAAGTTCTTAAAGAAGAGAGGTCTTCAAATCATTTATACCTGTAATCACCGTAGAGATATTAGAAAATGTGTGATGACTGAAACTTTCTTTACTTGGAATAGACTGAAGAATCTGACTCTGATAAAAATGGTAGCAGAAGATGCTTAAGAAAAATACAGAAAATGAAAAGACGAGTGAAATGACAAAGAGTTCTGGGGAAAAAAAAAGAAAAATAAAATCCAAATATTATAAGCTGTGCTGTTAAATTATTCCTTAAAATTATATTAGTACCAGGTGAGTGGAACATAGCAAAAAAGTAATCCATCTTTGAAAGGCTCTGATGGTAAAATATTGTCAACTGTTTCTGACATCTGCACTGGGAAAACTGTTAGAAACTATAGCAATCACAGAAACATGTAAACACAGAATCACTGAGGTTGGAGGGAATCTCTGGAGACCTTCATGAGGTAATCCAAACCCCTGCTCAAAGCCAGACAACAGAAGTCAGTTGCTTACAGCAACAGTCAAACTTTGAATGTCTCCAGGGATGGAGATTCCACATCTCTCTGAGCAACCTGTTCCTTGTTCAATCATCCTCACAGTACAAAAGGTTTACTTTTTTTACATGAATTCCAGTGTGTTCATATCTTGCTTGTCCTAGGGAGCCCAGCAGTGGACAGGGAACTCCAGATGTGACTCACCAGGGCTGAGTAGAGAAGAATCACCTCCCTTGACCTCCTGGAAATGCTGTGCCTAACACAGCACAGGAATATGATGGCCTTCTTTGCTGTAAGGGTGAATTGCTGACTCATGCTTTACTCCTTGTCCACCAGCATGCATAGGGACTTCCCTACAAAGCTTCTTTCCAGATGATTGGCCCCAGCCTGTACTGGTGCTGATGGGTTCTTCCTCCTCAGGTTCAGGATTTGGCATTTCCATTTGTTGAGCTTTATGAGTTTCCTGATTGCCTCTTTTTCCAGTCTGTAAAAGTCTCTTTTTCAAGCCTGTAAATGTCCCTCTAAATAGTAGTGGAACATTCTGGTGCATCAACCACCTCTTTCAACTTTGAATCATCAAAAAACTTCCTGAGGGTGCTTTTTTCCAGTTCTCAGAAAACTTCCCCTGTCACCATGACCCTTCAAAAATGATCAAGAATGGCCTCACAAATACATCAACCAAATCCCTCAGGACTTGGGAGTGCATCTCATCAGGTTCCATGGACTAGAGCACGTTCAGTTTCTTCTAGTTGCCTGAGAAGGTCTCATTTATTTCTTGTTTCTGCTCAGGCAGTCAGCAGCTGATGTCCATCGCAATATCCTATATTAGTCTGCCTGCTAATTGTGACCCAAAAAGGAAATGGATCATTATGTACATAAACAAATATTGAAGAAGAACCAAAGTAGATTCTATGGAGGGGGGTCACGACTACGTTTCATTGGAGTTTCCAGAATTAATCAAAATAAGTTTGTAGACCAGAGTTATTTGTTTAACACATTATTCACCTGGGATTTTGTCTGGGTTTTTAACAAAGTCCCTGTCAATGTAAGTACATAGATTAGAAGTGCCATGAGATAAGGAAGAAAGTTGTCTTGTAGATTCTTAGATACAAAATAGGAAGCAGAGTAAGAATAAACTCAGAAGGTGAGAGACTCATTTGCATGCCAGAAGCATCCTAGCTCAATCTGATACTTTTCAACATATGCATAAATTATTAACTCTGGTAAGTGTTCACAAATCTGTAGAAGGTTAACAAAGTAAGATGACAATATCTTATCATGATTATAAGTTTAGGCTAGTAAATACAAAAGTCTGAAGCAAATGACTAAGGAAGGACATGCTAGAGGTAAGTCACTGAACAATTCGTTGGGAGGTAAATTACTGACAAAGATAAGGTAATGCACATAGGAAAACCATCACTGACTAGATGCATACACACTGATGCATTCTTAACCAGCTAATATTCCTCATGGAAAAGATAATAGAGTTTTTTATTGGGTTAAATAAGATACTTTCAGAAAAGCAACTGGGATGTTAGTATTTTTTAGGAAAGGAATATCGAGCATAGCAAAAAATATCCCTATACCACAGAATAAATCCACAGTACATTTTAAATGGGTCTTCCACTTCTGTCACCAAAAGGCTTGAGTAGAACTACTTGAGTAGCTGCAGACAACAGAATAATATAATGCACTCTGAAAAGGAAACTTAATAGATTTAGACTCTGAAGCCTGGAAAATAATTGTATGTCAGGAAATACAATAAAACTTTATAAAAAATGAATAAAGGGAAATAAGGAACAGCAGTTCATAATTTCTTAATATACAAAAAGCAGAAGACATCAAATGCAAGTAGTAAATAAAAAATTAGAATACTTTCCACAGAAATCAGAGGTAAACAGTGTGATTCATTGTCCCAAGATGCTGAGAACCCTAATACTTGATTTCAGAAGTGACTGGACACCTTAATTGAACCAAAATATGTCAAGCACTACTAACACAAAGTAATGACATCTAGATTAATTTCTGAGCTGTAGGTTGCTGGAAGCTGGGACATTGTGTTTGGGAGTTTCCTCCTCAACCTTGCCTTCTTCCTAACCTTGTTCTTATATTGCATCTTGGCTGTGTACTGTGAGCCATTGTCTGCCTCAGTGAAAACAGTCCTCTGCTGAAAGAGATCACACTTGAAAAGCATCGAATGGGAAATTATAACTATAAATAAATGAAGAATCTCAAATTCGTCTGACCTGGGAATTAATGTATTAACAATATGAAAAGATGAAAGCCAAAAGCATTTTTGAAGACCTACCACTTTTTATTATGCCATATCCTAAACTTTCAGAAAGCCATACAAAATCATGTTTGCTCTGTCTATTCAGGAATCACTTTCATGAGCCACCTGTGACTCCTAGAATGCTTCCATCAACGCTGTCTCTGTACAATCCTAAACATCCACTGGTCAGATTATGTGACTAACGTATCTGTTCTAGAACAGGCAGCAGTTACGAGTACTGAGGCCATGTTGCTGAGAACACAGCTGCACTGGGCAGGACACGACTCCAGGATGAAGGACCACCACCTCCCTAAGATCGTGCTCTGTGGTGAACTTGCCACTGGCTGGTGCAAGAGAGGAGCCCCGAAGAGGAGATACAAAGACTCCCTGAAACAACACCTCAGCCTTGGCCATACTGATCTCCATCACTGGTCTACTCTGACCTCCAATCGGGAGGTCTGGAGACACACCATCCATAACGCTGCTGATGCTTTTGAGAAAGTACACAGGATCGCTCTTGAGGAGAAAAGACAACACAGAAAGAATTGTGTCTTGCAGAATATTCCGCCTAAGGAGTCCTTCTGCTGTGCCTTTTGCAACCAGACTTGTCTATCTTTCATTGGCCTCTTTAGCCACCAATGCGCTTGTAACAAACCTGGGTAGAGCCCTTCCCAAATCTTCGTTCGCGAAGCCCAGCCATGATGATGATGATCATGAGCCAGTTCTCAAGAGTTTTAGTACCCTCAGAAAGCAGAGGACTGTACATAAATGCTCAATGTGTTTGAATAATATCCTTCACTGAGTGTTATACTATCAGTAAATCTGAAACAATTTTCTGTAAGTTTTTCAGGGAAAGAATTTATATTTTGTAGAAAAATAAGCCAGTTCCTGTACTTTTTTTCTTTAGAGTAGCCTAGCAAAATACATGTTTTGTAACTTCCAATAGCTCCATAGTTTAAAATATAACATCCTGTTATTATCTTATTCACACCAAATCTAATTTTAATCACACTGGGGGCATTCCCCTTACCTAACACGAAGTTACAGGACAGGTAGGCTCCTTCAAAGGGAGCCTTATATCCCCTTATATCATACCTAGTGATTTTTTAGGAGTCAAAGAAAAATTTCTTCCTTTAATTAGAAGCCTCAAGATAGGTGGGAAGAAAATATCTCTGCAATGACAGGTTGAATAGGCTTCAGCTGGTTGAATATGCATTTTGCTCAGAGCTTCTAAAAACAAAAACAATTTCTCAATATGATGCTTTTATTAATGTTGCCTGCTTTACCGTGAAAACAAAGAATGTGTATTCCTGTCTAAGGCTGAAAGGATCAGCCACTAACTATTTCCATCTCCCAGTGCAGGCTTTCAAATCCAAAAGGGTCATGTAATTGAGCTGTAAGTCTGTGATGACCAGAAAAACAGAAAAAGGCTACTTTCTATACTGGGAATATACCTTGAAAATGAGTAAGGAAGACGCAGATATTGAAACAGAACTACTGGTGTACATTATATAGATATTTTACAAGTTCGGTGGGGTTTTTCCCTCCAAAAGAATGCCAAAGCCATTTCTGTTTTTTTCCCCTGTCTGATTTAATGTTCCATGTATCTATGGATCCATCCAGACTTCATGCCATTGAGTCTGAATCTGAGGTATCCTCAAATAGCGCTGAATATCAGTACTATAAACCTTTTCTCCTTCTTTTTCTCTTATATTTTTAAGCTTTGAAGACAGAACTCTCCATCTCCATCAGCAGGTAAAAGAAAGTCAGGTGTCTATTTGTCTTACAGAAGGTGGCATAATCTCTGCCTTTTTCACTCTTCTGCCAGCATGGACTGTTCCACAGCCTAGGAAGCGCTTTTTGTCTTTGCAGCGTGAAGAGCTCAAAAGGGCAGGAAAAGTTGAACATCTTCATCTTTTCAACAACTTTCATCTTCAAAAGTTGTTTGAAACATGCCTTGCACATGGAGTGCACTTTACTTTGTGGGACACAGGAGAAATTGTTGCAAGTCACAGGATAACACAAGCAAGGTGTAGCTGAGCTCAAGATACATGGCCTGTGCCTTTCTTGTCATTGTTTCATTATGTCCCAGAATGCTTATGTTTCAGGATAGTATGGTCTCTCTGCAAGTATGAAAGCCAGAGTATCATTAAATGTTCAAGGCATAAGCTTACCAGGAGACCTAAAGAGGCTGGACCCCATCTTTGCAGCATGGGCCAGTCAGAGAAATAGTCATAGTCCTGCCACTTTCAGTGGGGTCTGTCACAGACACAGCAGTACTTGATAAGACATGATTTAGGTAGTGAGAGATTTAAATCAGCAAATTATTCAAGTCCCGAATGGTCACACGGGGAGCACAAAAGTCTTTTGAGTGAAGCCACAGAATGCCATCACTAGATGACAATTCCAAATGAAAGAGAGGAACTATAAAGCAAGTGACGCAAAATTATTATTTTCACTTCTCAAATCCTTACATTTAGTAACATCTAAATGTAGGTAGAACAAGCTTTTCCGCTTCCTCTCTTGCTTCTCCTCCCTCAATTTGGAGGAAGCTGTTCTGATCCTTTCTAGAGTTTAGAGCTCTCTCAGACATGTCATATACATACAAAAAGAAACTAGAAAATAAAGCAACGGAGAAAGTCACTATTTTGTTCACTCTGTTACCAGATTGTTATATTGCTATATCTTTACTGGAGGAGAAATGGCTAATTTTGTTTGGATCACCTCCTTATTCATATACTTATTTTAGTGCTGCCAGAACAGATGCCGCCACCGGTTATGACAGAGCTGTTGCAAGAACAGGGCTAAGTAGCTCATGCTTGCTTCATCAGACTGACAATCTGTTTCAGTCTCAGTGATATTAAATCACATATTCCATAAAAACCAAATTCTGGCTCTATAAAGCTCAGCCATGCTTGGTTTTGCAATGAACAGCTCTTGAGATTTCTTAGTTTTTTTCATTTCTTGTTTAGAGTTGTAAGGATTGTATTTTTAAAGAAAGAAAGAAAAATTTAATGTTGCCTTATCCTAAGACTCACAATTTTCATTCTGGATCTCATAAAGCATTTGCCTAAGTTAAAACAAAAGAATAATGCCACTGAGTTCTCAGGCTCTGGACTAACATCACTATAGTCTGCTTTTACCCTACTGTACAGTTCCCTTTAAGCAGCAAATGCAAGGTGCTGCAATTTACAATGTAATAGTCAGAGTACAATTTCAGAGAATCAAATCCTGCTTATGTACTTGGAAGCAGCGTCACTGAAGTCAGTGAAAATGCTCAAGTGAGACATCTGAACAGGCCTATAATGGATTATCTTTCCAGCCCTATCACAGATTATCTTTCCAAACTGGCATACGTACTTTTGCTGGATAAATAATACAGCTTTCTATATCACACAGCATTATACCTCTAAAACTGCAAATCAAAACATAATTTTAACATAAAAAAATCAAACCTTATTTTTGTGAAGATTTTTTTTCACCCTTATTACCAAAAAGACATTTCAAAGGCATTTAAAATATCGTGATTCCCTGCATGTCAAAGTATGCTTCCTTTATCTTTTGCTAGATTTTAAAAGCGCAGGAAGATGCTGGCTTTTGACCAAGATTGTGACTGTACTGTCATAGGTATGGACATACAAATATCAATAAGAAATCCTTAGGATTTCTAAATGTCTGTTTTAAAATTAACACAATTCTCTTTTTTTCTTTCTGAAAGAAAAATGTTACCAATAATGAAGCAAAATTTTTCTACTTTTTGTTATTAAAACAGTTCTGCAAAATGCAGTCCTAATCATTGTCCACTGTATCACTCATATTGTTACAGAATCACAGAATGGTTGGGGTTGGAGGGGACCTCTGGAGATCATCTAGCCCTACTTCCCTGTTATTTTGAATATCTCCAGAGAAAGAGACTCCACAATCTCTCTGGGCAGCCTGTTCCAGTGTCCTCAAGGTAAAGAAGTTTTTCCTCATATTCAGATGGAACTTTGTGTGTTTCATTTTGTGCCCATCGACCCTTATCCTGTTTCAGGACACTGTTGAGGCCCAGCTCCCTCAGCCTTTCCTCATAAGAGAGATGCTCCAGTCCCTTCATCATTTTTGCAGGCCTTTGGTGGACTCCCTCCAGTAGCTCCTTGTCTCTAGAGTATGATAAATTAGCTTCTAAACTTCTTAAATGACACTGGACTATACCTGTCCTACACATAATTAAAATCAGATATTGTGTAGACGCTCAAAAACATGGTCAGGAACAAGCATTAATGGACAATGTTAGATGGTTCAATTGTGCAAGTTAAACATGATAACTTATTGACTGTCCACTAGTTCAAGCTGCTGCAAATGTCTAACATAGCCATTATCTTTGGGGAAGTACAGGATTTCAGAACTCATTTATTTGTTCCCTATACCCAGGACAGGTATCCTTTCCAAACCTACATATGCAATGAAGACATTGCTGACCCCATCTGCTTGTCCATGACAGCTGGGTGGGTGTTGCTGCCTTCATTTCTTTTGTGTGTGGAGGGGAGTCCAAGTGCAGTCTTCCCCCAGTAACTCTAACCTGCTTAAATTTGCCTTTGCCCGGCTTGTAGGGGTAATTGTCCATACGGTCCCTTCTGTTGGGTGAGATATGGAGTGGTAATCCCTAGCAAAATGGAGGGAATAGAGGGCACCAGCGTCTTCTACCAGCAAAGATGATTGCAAAATGTCTGCCCCTGACCTAGTAAGAAAGTTGTGCCAATATAATTAAAGGTCTTATTTCATAATAAAACAGTTAAATTGGCACAAAAATTCTGTCAACATGGTTTCTTCTACTTTTAAAATTAAATTCCCATGAGACAGAAATGATCACCCCATTTAAACTTGTTTAGAGTGGTGCAGTCTTCCTTTGGACAAGATCCATTTCTAACTACCAAACTGATGTTTTTCATAAATGCTAAGTTTTTTAAATTATTCTAGAAAAGCAGATGTGTTGTAACAAATATCAGTGATGAATATATGTGTGGGGTTGGTTGGTTTGGGTTGTGTTGGTTTTGATTTAGAGTGTTCAATCTTAAAATTCTGTCTGCCAGTATGTGGGGAAGAAGGGGCTTAAAAGGGAAGATTGGCAAGGAGAAAAGAGAGTAAGTTGGTTTTAGAATTGTTTTCACTCAAGAGACTTTTGCAGCTGGTAATGCTAGGCCTGGGAAAGATCAATGCAGGGAAATCCCACTTATTACATCTACTGATGTTTCTCCTCTGCCTGTTTTGAGAATTAGGATTCCTTTGTAGAGATAACATTTTCTCACATGCTTGAGGCCCCTGCTGGGAGAGAGAGAAATAGTAAAAGCATGGGGGAGAACACAGCCTTGAAGATATGCACATGTGAAAGTTGTTGTTATAAAAGCACCAGAACGGGCCTGCTGCTGTGCTCTTTAACCCGCTGCATGATTTAGCAGTGTATTTAGGGTTTCCAACTTCAAAATAAACTTTTCCTTAATACATTAGCTGTGGTTTGGTCATCTGAGCTTACTGGCGTGCGTATCAATTCTTACACAACAAACTTCAACCACATATGCAAAGTCACAACACAGAAACTTCTACATCTGCTCATGCCCAGTGCCTTCTGATTCACCAAACTTACCTGGCTCTGGTGTGAGAATTTGATTACACCAGTTATGCCCCAGTGTTATCCAGAACACACTTCTTAGGAGATGGTCAGTACTCCTAAAGGAGCAGCACAAGAACCAAAAACAATCCCCTTAAATTACTATTCTCCTCTTACTACTTCTTTCCTCATTATTTTGCTCATGATTTTCTTTTTCCCTAATGTTGTTTATAAACTCATCCTCCCCTTCATAGTTTTTGACAAATATTTCATCAGTGCCTCCTTATTTTGCTGTGCTTTTGCAGATTTCACACTTTGAAATCACCGAGTTAAGGATAATCTGATCCCAATGACTTAAATTGAGCCCCAGAATGATAAAAAACTACAAAGAGCTATCTTCTCAGACCACCGGAGACAAGACTTGTCAGTTTTGCAAAAGACCCTGATCCCCAAAAAAACCCCTTTAGGATGTGCTGCAAACTATAAATTGATAATTCCTCAATCTGTAAGAAGAAAGCACTGACCAAACAAGCTCATAATGCTACGTGCAATACTGCACTGCTCTGGTTCCCCACATTGTCCTCAGTGGAGTGTCTGTCAGAGCAAACTATGGTTCCTTTCTGCTTGTGTGCCCAAAATACCTTTCTGTGGAAACAGCACAGACTTAATTCACCTGTTTTGATTCCTCCCTTAAGAAATATGGAATAGAGTGACAAAAAGGAAAGGAAATACGTACCTTTTTATTATGTGAAGTCCAGCTGCCCACCACCTTACAGTGACCTTCTCAAGTTCTCTTTTGACTGCCTGCTGCCCCATGCACCTCATTCCTCAAAGGTTAATGAGGCTAAACAAGAGACAAACAAAAAGGTCAGCCAACAAAATGATGATCTATTGACAAAGTGGAATACAAAAGTAATGTAGAACTCTAGGACTGCTGTTCCTCCGTTGCTGATACCATGCTAAAACAAACACACACATTTCCTTCAGAAAATTTTGCTGTGCATGAAGAAGTGACGCCCTCTCTTGAGTCCAAAAAGCTGAACCAATGCTATTACACCCTGAAGCCTGACGTTCTTATTTCTTTATAACTCTGGCATGGTGAAAAAGAGCAAAGAGGGAACCAGGGAGGAAGTCAGGGAAATTACTCTGTCTCTCTAACTAATTAGGCATTCATTGGAGCAGGTACTCCAATGAGCAGGAGTGAGAAGACTAAGGTCATCCACCCAGCTAACCATGTCACCTGTACTCCTCGTCTCCAGGCTCAGATCTTTCACAAAGGCTGTATAAGTGCCAGTTGTCACAGAAACTGCTGCTCAGAGGTGGTACAAGCAGGTGTATTACAGCTGAAGACTTTTGTCTTCCTGTCACCAAGGCTGAAAGTAGAAAATGGCAGAGAATCTGTCCCTCAATTCAAGTGACAAGCAAGAATAATGACTAAAGAGCAATTTATGATGAGGACATTTTTCCATTGTAAAAATTTGATTGCTCAAGCCCCCAACTTTTCATTGGAAATGTCACTTCAGTCAATAGGAAGAAATGTCTGGTCAAAATGAGCAAGTAAAAAACCATACATTCCTTCCCAACGCTATCTATCTGAGCAGGGACTTAGAGCTGCTATTTTTTTTTTTACAGAAGGACGGAGGATTTGTTCAGATCAGAACTCAAGATTCCTGGAGATCTGATTTGTTTCAGAAAAATGCAAATATTTAACTTTCACAAAAATTTTAACAAGTCTGTTCCTACTGTTGCAAGCAGAGTGAATGCTGTTTTAAATTAATCTGCTTTATTAACTTTACACGGATCTCCATCAATTTAAATACGTAATTTGTTTCTTTAGTTAAAATTCTTTGACAAACAAGAGTTTAAAAGAAAGCAATAGTTTTCAAAGCCCTTTCTGAACACCTTCTTTGGTGCTGAAAAAAATGCTAATATTGATAGTTACCATCAAATTGTAAGACTACAGAATCAAATCAAAATGTCTAGAGCATCAGATTTGAAAGAAGAGTCTAAAACAATACACTTATCTGCAAGAACAGTCTGGAGAGCTGATTTTACCTTTGCAAACCTGTCCTTTACAATTAAATTAAAAAATATTTAAAGTTACCTTGGCAGACATCTTCAGCAGTAAAGCTAAAAACTGAAGGAAAAAGAAAAAGGAGGATTGAAAATGTGTTTTCTTTACATAGTGAATCAGAATAAAAATGAATAATCTAATAGAGTTGATTCCAGGAATTACAAAGCATAAAATCGCACTGAAGATCTCAAAACACTGTCTCTTGTTTTATGACTCTGCACAATCCCTTTTTGTTGGTTTTTTCCTTTTGTAGGGATGGGAAATGAGGCACTAGCACCTGTCACTAGACCACTAAACAAATAATGTGTCGTTCCTTTGCATGGGCCACTGGAAGGAAATTGCTGCCTGGTGCTCCTATTAGTTCTCATTTGACATAAATTATGAGCCACTTAGAATGATGTAAAAGGATTGATTTCTTTTCTTTCACTGGAAACTTACCTGCTGATTACTCTGGAGCTTTGATTAATGTTTCTGCCCCTTTTTGTATGAAAGCTAGCAAACTAAATAGAGTTGGTACTCAGTAACTGTGTCAGTACAGTGGGCAATAATGAGCCGTGGCTGGGAAAAACTGGAGGTTTCAAATTGCTAATGGCATAAATGAGACCTGTTACAGACCCGCAGGCTGAATCAGAATGGAAACTCCTCCATCCTCAGTCATGATGGTGATAGAACAAATTATTATATACTCAGAAATTTTGAGTATGGAATACTAAATATGGCACTGCATCAGTAGTTGAGGAATCTGTCTCTTACCACTGGGAAGTACTTTACCGAGGTATTTATTTTGTGATAAATTATTAATGGCTGTTATATCACCACGGAAAAAAATACCAGATATATGAAGCAGTCAGTGGGTGCCCTGGAGGAACTAGTTGATAGTGATCCTTGTGTTTGGGGACCCCAGGCAGTGCAAATATGGCATCCACAAGAAAACTTAAGCTTAAGGAATTTCTGGCACTAGTTTGTACAACTATGCAGGGACATCAGTTTCCATACAAAAGCTGGATATTACAGTAGGAGGAACACAGCATAGGAAAGGGAAGGTAATCTATTGTAAATACAAAGGTTAAATTCAGAATCAATTGCTACAATACCAAATTCCTCTTTTTGAAGAAAAAGCTGGAAACTACTTGCTATTAACATCTATTCAACTACAGTAGTATTACTGGTACATTATTAAACCTGTTGGAAGTAAATTTGCTTGCTTTTCTCCAAGCTACAACACCCTGCAATGTAAGTGATATTTCAAAGTTGAGATCTGCAGGCCTGAACATGTACATTTTATAGTTTCCATGTGACCAGAAATGGATGCCTGAAAGTCCACCAAAAATGCTTGGGGCCAAGGATTCAGGGTTTTCTGTCTAAGGAAAACCTTTACCAAGTGGAAGAGGGAAATGGAGCAGGAGGTACTGTGAAATGGCACATGGAAGAGATGCAAGCCCATATAATCCAGCCCTCTGCACAGCTGCTAGTTTTGGTTCACAAGTGTCCTAGTTAGAGCAGCCAGGACCAGTTCATCACTGTGTGGGTGTAACCCAAACTGTGTATTTTACACCCTCTACGTCATTTCCCAGGAACTAACAATAGACATCTGCAGCAGCTACCCAGAGCACACCTGACCCCTCAGGCTATAAGCTGGGTGTTAAGAAGCCTGTGAGATAGGAGGATGTTCCTATCCTCACACAAATGACTCAAGTGTGATGACTCCCCTCCAGGGAGTCATTAGCATCTCCACACCCAGCCTGAGGGGTCACGTCTGCTAATGGGCCACCAAGGATTCCAAAAATATCTCACTACTCACAATCACCCATTCTGGAATTCCCAGCCCTGGGGGAGGTACTGGGCATTCCTGCTCCAACCTGAGGGTACATAATCTTGGGGTCTTGGGACTTCTGGGCCCACTTGTAGGATCCAGAGGAGGACCAGAACCTCAACCAGACTGCAAGCAGCACTCTCACCAACAGGTTTTCCTTTCCTTTTACTTTGGACTCAGGGGGACCATGTGGGGCTCGGCACGGGGGCCAACCAACACTATTCTGTTCGTGCCCCAGGGTGCTGGGTTATACATCTGGGTTTTGTGGGTTAAGACCAATTGTTTTTCTGTATAATTGTGTTATTGTATTATTTTTATTAAATTGTAACTCTGATTTATAATCTCTTTTGAGTTGGGTTCATTTCTCCTGCTGGTTTACCTTTAAACCAGAAAAACAAGTGAGTTTTCTTCATGTTCAGATATTTCCTTAAGTCTGTACACTTGTCATTTTTTACAATATACTACTTTTTTAACCCAAAAGCACATATACTGCCCCCATATGAATGGCAGCACATAAATAAAGATTATACTGACTATGTGTGAAGCAATAATTGGATGACACATACGAGAATATAATTCAAAAGATAAAAAGACTACTAAGATTTCTGAAAAGAATGTATGAGGTTATACTACAAAGTTACTTGGCCAGGTGTAGAGAAGAATGTTTACTATTTCATAGGTTTTATGTACATAATGGACCATTAGGATTATTTAGTCTAAAATTTTGCATAACAGAAGTTATAACTGTTATGAGGCATTTACTGGGTGGGGGAAAAATTATTATTTTCTGCAGTCACTGCAGGTTTCTTTCATGCATCAGTGATTTGTCTAAATAGAAAGTTCATCAATTTTAAAAACAAGGCTATGTTAATTAAGAAATAAATTATCTTGTTGGTTTGATTAAACATAATGAAAAATTGAGTCAATGAGAAAATGAGAATGAGTTAACTAGTTTTAGACAAACCTTCTTAGGCATATTTGTGTCTTTAGAGTATGTAGCAAGGCAAATAGGCACATCTGAACCGTCACCCTGGGCACAGCCATTCTGAACACTTCTCTTACTGGATGTGCAAACTCCTTCTACTTATACTTCTTGCAGCTTAGAATTAACGGCACAGCAGATTCACTTTAACCACTTAAATTCCACTAGAGACTCTTTTTAATAAAGGTTAGTGTGAACATTTATCTTGTGATGACTGGATTTGAATTCTTTTGTGGGTAGCAAGTTCACAATCACATTTGTTGTGAGTTGACTCTGCCTAGACACCAGCTGTCCACCAAGCTGCTCTATCACTCCTCCTTCCAGCAGAACAGGAGGAGAAAAATATGACATGGGTGAATATATTGTGGTCTCTGCACTTCTTCCTCCTACTTCAGCATTGGGTGCCGCCCACGGAATACGGTCCTTCATGAACTTCCCCAACACATGTCCTTCCCACAGGCTGCAGTTCCTCATGAACTGCTCCAGTGTAGGCCCCTTCAGGAACAAACTTTTCCAGCATAAATCCCCTGCAGCAAACAAGTCCTGTCAGCAAACCTGCTCCAGTGTGGACTCCTCTCTTCACAAGGCCACAGGTCTTGCCAGGATCCTGCTCTAACGTGGACTCTCCATGAGGTCACAGCCTCCTTCAGGCATCCACCTGACCCAGTATGGGTCCTCCATGGGCTGCAGGTGGATTTCTGCTCCACCATGGCCCTCTATGGGTTACAGGGGAACACCCTGTCTCACCATGATCTTCACCACAGGTTGCAGGGGAATCTCTGCTCTGATGTCTGGAGCACCTCCTTCCCCTCCTTCTTCACCGACTTTGGTGTCGGCACAGTTGTTGCTCTCATTTTTCACTCCTCTTTCCCAGCTGCTCTTGCACAGCCCTTTTTACCCTTTCTTAAATATGTTATCACACCTCTGTCAGCAATGGGCTCATCTTTGGCCAGTGGTAGATCCATTTCGGAGACAGCTGGCATTGGCTCTATCTGACGTGGGGGAAGCTCTCACAAAAGCCACTCCTGCAGCCCTCCTGCTACCAAAACCTTGCCACATAAACCCAATGCAACATTTTCAAGTTATGATCATCTCATTCATAAAGAACTAGAAGATCTTTTTAATTTCAATCCTATTGTGCTTTACCTAGGAAATGCCTGCCTCTGATTGAATGGGTGATGGTTAACTTGACATTTTAGCTATCCCCACTTTCATGCCTTGAAGTTTATTGTTAGCTCAGTCAGCAAAAACTATTTATGACTCCAGGTCTTTTGAAAGGAAAAACCCCTCTTCATTCCATGGCATCAGGTGATACTTATTTCCTACAACACTGACGTGCAGTTGCTAAAAAAAAGAAAAAGCCGCAAGTATTTTATTTTTCCAATATATTACTACATATTAAAAACTATTACAAATCTGTATTAAAGAGCAGTCCTTACAGAGACACACAGAACTCTTAGAATACATTTGCATGTAAACAAAAGAATTGTTAATGTAAGACCTAGTATCTTTCTCAGTGATGTTCAATTCCTGCTTTTATAATCAAATGGTGTTTTTTAATTACACTATTGAGGTTCCAGTTAAAGAACTGGATTACTAAATCAATTATAGGTTCCATTAAGCTCATGGGGGTCCAGTCCTCTCTTCTGAAGCCTGAAGTGTGTGCAGCATTTTTACTTGAAATTATGTGCCACTAGAACTGGGACCATTCCACATACCAGAGCACTGAACTTACCTTTGTTCTGCATGGACAACATAGGTCTTCTTAAGAAGCCCCCATTAGCTTAAAGCAGTAAAATGCTAATGAGGAACAACATTTTAGCTATAAGTTTATTCAAGTTTAGCTTAAAATACATCTCAAACTACCAGATCCAGACACCTGGTCAAGTTAACATCGCTTAAGAAGTCACTAGTCAAAAACGAGGCTATGGCAGACTGTCCACCCCAAACCTGTAGCAAAAGGAAGCAGCAACACTTACTTTAATCTTATTTAGCTGAGACTTAAGTAGTTTCAACTTGTGACTTGTCATGTCTGTAGAGAGCATGAATGAGAAATTATCATGGTCGAATTGATGCATGTTGAGTTAGCTTGTTTGTCTGTTCCTGAAATTAGTATGCAATCATCCTTTTGGTTTGCTTTAATTAAATTGATTTGTAAATTATTATGTTAGTTAAGACTTTATGTTTCCATTGCAATGAGCTAACTGGTGTTTTTTTTCAGGGAGGGAAACACATACTGATTTAGCGAAAAAAAAAAAGAAAAAAATTGAATTAAGAAAAGAGAATGTGGTCTATCACATACAGAAAAATTCTGCATTTCTTTGCAATACAACAGTTTCAAATAAACAAGCTCCTCTTTCTTTAGCAATAAATCTGTTTTTGGAACAAGATGTTACCAAATGATTTATGTTTTCATTAAATAGCTATTTAATTTTGGCCTACTGATCTGCTAAATTTGTGGTTGCATAGTTGGCATGGCTCTGTGGACTTTGAGAAAAGTACTAATTCACAACTGATAAAGAGCCAAGAAATTTCTATTCATCACTTTCATAGAGATTTTTATTTTCTTGCCATTTTCTATCAGTTGATTTTCTTTCCAGTTCTCAGAAATAATTATTTTTCTGACTGAAAAAGAATTCCTTCCAGAGATAAAAGCTTTCTGGTACATTTAATTAATATCAACAAAGTAACACTGAAAATGGAACCAATCCTCATTAACTTAATTCCCCCCAAACAATTATCTAGTTTCTTCTTTGCATCTCAGCAGTTATTCCCAAATTCTGTCTTAAGTAACTCTACTACAAGTTTCTGCTCTAATACAGAAAGTAAAATAGTTTACACCACTGCATCCCATTAAAAATTATATATATGCAGTGGGATTATTAGAAAGACTTCAAGTTACTGCTGTGAAATTATAACATCAGGAACTGTAAGAGTCAGAATGCCATGTGCCAAGTGACTTGTCTCTGGGTCAGCAGTTTGTGCCAGGCTCAGTACTTTCAGGCTTGCTTTTAGAGGAGTCAGGGTTTCTTAGTAACTTGAGAGAACAACAGACCAAAATACAATTTCTTATCAATTATATTCATAAGGTGGCTTCACTGCTCTTCCAAAGCATGTATGAAAGAGCTCTCACCTGTATGTAGCTTTATAATGTATATAGGAGAGCTTTGAGATTAAATATTTGTATCTACTTTATAATGATTATTAGAGAAGAATAAATGACACTGAAAGACATATCTTTAGCCAAATATTAACAGAAATTTATGAGTAAATTTATTCAATTAAATTAATTTATTGATAAAAGGATAAAAAAAAACAGGAGGAAACCCCAAAACTTTAAAGTACATTTACTAAAAGTGACATCTGATGGAACAACTGGGTGGTGGGAGGTTCACCTTATGTTTGAGCTGTTCACATTAATGAGTTTCAGATAATCTGGTGTTTCATGCATTCATGCGTGTGTGACTTTGGCTTTTTGAGGTCATCAGAATGGTGAGGACGTCTTAGGCTTCTTTGTTAATAATAGATTAAATATGATTGCAAAGGAGATTTCACAGGTGATTGGGGGATTTCAGTAAAGATATTAGCTCCAGCTAAGCACTTCTAGATTCAAGGAGACTCTATGTCATTATTGGCATTTATGAGTAGCTTGAATAAAGCTCTTATAAATCCTGACATACTGGTATAAGTGGAGTGACTTATTCCTGCCACGATAAGTCTTAAAAATTAGGACTATTAATGACAGAAAATGCAATTGAGCAAAACACGACCTGAGTTAGAAAAGGGCCAGGGTTGGGTAATATAGAGTGCATGCTACCATCAGTTACAATATGCTGAAAAAAACCTATATGAGAAAGGCTATTGGTAAATGCAGAGTTACAAATAATAAATAGAAATACTACATATTACTATAGCACCCTGCTCTGTTTTTCAACCATGGAAATCATTCCTTTTGTATGAATGGGAAAGCTGATTGAAAAGGATATGCCAAAAAAGTCAGACACCCGCTTTTAGTCGCTTGAGGATGTGACTAAAGTAGTAGAATCTTGTATAAACAGATTTATAACCACACACATCAAACATACATTCACACTGATTTTATTTGCATACACAAAAATGCACACAAAGTAATATTAAGAAGGGCAGTCATATTTTTTGATGCAATCACATGGAGTGTAATGAGAAGCACCAGATTATTTTTCCTTGTAAAATGTAATCACTCAGCATTCCTTCACCCTTCTGCCATTTAGTACTACATGATATGTGTGATCTATAGCAACCACTACAAAATTAAACTTACTTTTTCCTAGCTTGAATTCAGTTGTTGGACTCCTCTCATCTCAATAGTCATTTTTGCAGTCCTAGTGGATCTCTTTCTTTGGATGACATCTAACAATGCTAACATGGAAGTGCGGCTGAAACCAGATCCTATTTTGGAGCCAGCAGGTCCACCAGATAGATTTTTTTTCCTTTTACAGCACTAATCTTATGCACAAGACAAGGAACAGAGCTGCCAAAAAGCCACTGAATGTAGACATCTGCAGTTCAATGACTCCGTCACTTTCCACATCAAAAAAAGTATTCAAAATTGAAGAGGGGACACTGTCTGCCAAAAGTGGAAAAATATATTATCTAGCAATGCTGAAGAAAATGATATACTAAAAATGAAACTTCAAGCTCAGTAATATTACTTAACAGTCCAGAAGAGAAGTCTGTGTGGTTTTTAAACAGAAATGATTGAACCACACAATTCATGATGAGAGTCAACATCGTCAGTTGAGGGATGGAGCAGTGTGAAATGACAAAGTGGCAGTTTCAGACAGAAGTCAGAATTGAGACTTAGCTGTGAGTCTGGTGCTGCTTTAACCAAAGAGAGTCAGTGGACATAAGAAAGTCCATAAAAGACAGAGAAAGAGGTTCTGAATGCTTCTGGAAAGAACAGCCAAGACAAATATAAAGGAAGGGAAAGGCGAAGCAATATAAATTAAAAAAAAAAAAAGGCAAAATAAACTGAGATTAAAAAAAGTAATAGAAAAGCAGAGTAAGGAAAAATGGATGAAAAAAAGGCAAGGGAATGTTGTAATATTAAGTCATCTAGTACATTTTGAGGTGTCATATTGGCAAGGGTATGATTTTCCCCACAAGGAAAAACATTTAGCAGGAATAATTAGGGAGTGTATTAACTCATATTCTCTCCACGAGTAAGGCAGCCACCTTAAACTGAAAGCCAAACAAATTAAGAATAAAACAGGGAAAATTCAAAGAAGCTCCTCTGGGCCACCTTTGACATCTTCTCTATGTAGTTTACAGTGAAGTTCTAAGAACAGATTATACTAATACTATGGAAAATACAAATTAAAATTTCTTCCACAGGAGGAGTTCAGACAGGAGTGTTTTTGCTATATGCATGATTGTCACACCAGGTTAAGATTGCATCAACTCTTTCTTCGTTAATTCTTTGAAAGAGTTTTCCAGTTCTTCTAAAGGCACAGGTTTATTAATGGAGGTCATTTCAGTAGTAGACATCTGTAAATTGATCAGTCTACCATAACAAATAATGAAAACGCTGAGATTTGTATGGTACTAATTATGATCTTTCTGAATGATGTCTATTGTGGTTCTTTATTCAAGTACTAGTGAGTCTAATTATCCTTCTATCATATCAAGTTGCACATCTAGACAATTTTTATGTCCTTTGCTAAGTTTTGTTATTTAATGCAACTTTCATTTTGCAACAGTGACCAAAATATCCAATTTTAGAAACATCTTAATAGTTATCTTTTGTAAACAGTGTACTGTTTCCACTCTGCAGCTGTCAGGTGTATATTTTTTAATGTATAACTTCATTAATTCCCAGTAAATTACACTGAGCTTATCTTAGAGCAAACCTCAGCTGGTTTATGCCTTCATATTGAAGACCAGAAAAAGCTGAAATTTTTACTTGATTTCTCTTGGAGTAACAGAGGTTCAAACTCAATTTGGTATTGGAAGAAAAGGATCATCAAATGACTTCTGAAAGTCAAAATGCTCAAACTGAGTACACTTCTAGTGCAACATTTCCTTAGAGCAGATGGCCCCGACAAAATTTCCATGGAAAAGCAATTTGTGTACTTTGTATCTGCCTGATAAAAGGCAGGGGGAGGGGAGGGCTGGGGAGGCAGAATACAGATGAATTTAAACTACTCAGCATCCATTATTCTTTTTACTTTTGAGGATTTTTGTTCCAAAAAGAAAAAAGTTCTGCGCTAGTTTCTCCACATCAGTCCCACTCGTAAAGGCTGTACACTACCCCTGTTCACCTTTACTCACAGCAGCACTTCCATGAACAACTTTCTGTTTGCATGAAAAGTGGACGAAAATTAAAGTAAAGCTGCTGTAGGAGATGATGACACTTCCATTTTTTCATAGCATGCAGCCATGCTAAGGTAAACAAGTGTGGAAGTGTGTTTACATTTAGGCTAGTTCTAATTTCTCCAGAAAAAGTGCTTCCCATAGGACTTCCAGTTCTATGAGCACACCAACAATCTTCTTTACAGAATACAAATTATAAATCTGTTTTGAAGATGTTTGTTTGAAGAAACTCTTGTCTGGGTTTTCATTTTGTGTGGCCAGTTGTTTTTTTACAAGCCATGGTTTAAAAGTGTTTATAGCAAATAGCATTAAGTACTCATCAGCATGTCAGAGTAAATACCACACAGACACATGAAAGTACAGTTTTTCACCAAAGTTCAGTACATGTCCATGAGGGCTGTAAAATTCTGAAGTTTGCTTCAACTGTCAAGACTGTCAGAGACACAGTGTATGAAAAAGGGATGTCATGGCTCTACAGGCAGAAAAAATCAAAGTCAGCTACTTCCAGCAAATTTATCAGCAGAGTAGCATAGACTGTGGAGTATAGATTTTTTTTTTTCATATGCATGGAGGAACTGACTGAATAAAAAGGAAAGTATTCTTAATCTCTTTTGGACATGTATACATTGTTTATCTAAATAAAAATTTTGTTTTAGACATGTCAATGATGAAAAAACCCACAATGTACAAAACTGAGAGAAATACTGAAAAGAGAATGAGCATTTTCCTAAACTGTTTTTCATAGACTCTAAGATGGATTTGTTCTTTTTGACAAAGCTTTTATTTACAGTTCCCAAGATTAGCCTCTCAGCAATCAATCAAGTAGCCCTCTATCACCCTTACGCAAAAAGATTTGGGAATAGTAATCCTTTGAATAAAGAGATATCAGCATTCAGAAGCATGCAGAGTTATAATAAAAAATTCCACTTCACTTAGTGCATTGTTTCTAATTCTTTGCTGAAAATCCCTTTCCTCTGCCAAAATGGCAATAGTGTCTAGACTTTGTGGGTTCAAGCAACATCTGGTACTAAATGGTGTTGTCCTAAAAATTTCAACAAACAAACAAATTTATTGTAGCTGAATCTTTTGCCCAATTTTTGGAGCTGTATTTACAGATAGAAGCAACTGTGGATATTTCTAACTACAAGCTCCTTTAGATTATATGATCAGTCCAATTACTTTGTTATACAGCCTGGCAGTTACTGTATGGATTTTTCAACAGAATTTATAGAAGAAGATTGCTGGAACATCATGTGCACATGCACAGTGCCTCCCTACATCTGCATTTTATGATTATTCTTTCCCCTGAGGGCTGTGAGCAGATCAACTGTTGCAGGAACCATAATTCTAATTAGTTTTAGATGGGAAGATCACATTTCCAAATACTTTTGTTCCTCTTGCAAGTCATTTATCAAGCTTCTCTTCATTAAATTTGCTTCTGCTAGTTGACGCAGGTAGGGATGCTGCAGAAGCTTCAAAACAGAACCAAAGTCTTTGGCTCTTCATCAAAAACTTAAATCCTTTGGAGTTCACCAATCTGTACTGCACATTAATGAGTGTTCATTTACAAATTTAAAAGGAGACTATCAAAGAGATAAGAAAAATCATGTGATCATTAAAAGGTCATATTTTCATAAATGCATAATATTGAAATTTTGTTTTAAAGAAACAGTTTCTGCCTTTTACACACCATTACCGTATTCACTGAAATCAATTTTGGCTTTATAAAATACTGTATGCAATCAAAGTTTCCAGTTCTCAAAACACATTATCTTAGAGGGAAATAGAAATACCACACTCAGCTCTCACCTAAAACTATACCTTTTAGTCCTACTAACAGGCTTACAAGTTTTATGAAGGGAGGAAGTATATTCCTCACTTCAAATACACACTTATCTTGCACTTTTCATAAAACACATTTCCTTCTAAAACGGGGTTTAAATTTTGGGACATTTCCAGAACTGGCAGCCAAATTAGTGATTAAGTCATATACCTACATTCATGAGAGTTCCAATTAAAGATATTCAAAAGAATTTTTCTTCTAATGTCTAAAATGCCTTATTTGCTAGCCAAGTGCTGGGGTTGTCTTGATCTAGATCAGATGTTCGTAACCTAGTAGAGGGCGGAGCTACCACTGATGTGTGCAACCTCTGTGGGTACTCACTCTGAAAGTGAAGGCAACTATCTCATGTTCCAGCACAGATCTGAACCAGAAATGGATTTGGTACATCAGATGTGGGAAATCCACTCTGTAGAGGTCTTCTGCGAAACAATTTGTTACCAAGTTTCCCTCTCCCCCCAGCTCTAAATGCCCATTTTTTCCAGGAATTGCCCAGAAATAGCTACTTGTCAGGACCGGAGAATTCTGAAATTGGCAGGGGTGGAAGGCAGACCTGGCCAAATTAGCGATTACACTAATGAATTGGATATATTTATTTTGTAGCTATATGGCAACAGAATGATGTGCTTACCATAGAAACCATGACTAAGAATACAGATGCTATGTCTGAGGAGAACATTCAGCCATGATTGACAGATTATAGTCCAGGAAGCCTTAAAAGCTGAATGAGATAAGGTTTCACACACAGTTCTAGAGCATATTGGGGTCTATTCTTACTTTTGCCAATCATAGGAAATTCACTGTTCTTTAATGTTTAGAGTTGTCCAGCAATTTACTACAAAAAATACATATATATATATGTAACTCTATATGATATCCTATATGGAATATAGCATGTAACGCAATAGCACAGTATCTCATTTATATTTTGGGACTATTCATACATAGATTTTTTATATTATAGATGAAAAAATCTAAACCCAAATGTTTTTATGTATTTGTTTTCAATATTATCCTTTCTCATGGTATCATAAACAATTTTACACACAGCAGAAAGAAATCATATATGCCACTTGGGGAACTAAAGGATGCAGATGTTCTTCTGCACCAGATAGAGTGCTCTATTGCATGTTCACTTTTCCTATTGGTGTTATACCTCAAATTAAACTAGCAATTTGCAGGACAAAAAAAAAGATGTGAAGTTTTGCTTATTAGTGCTTTGTAAGTCCCAGAGGCCATTTGTAGGAAAATTTTCCCCTTGGACAAAAAAAGGAAGACAAAACCAGAGTCTGTCAGATTTATATGACAGTCTGAATATAGTTTTCAAAAGCACAATCGTCAAACAATTATTACAAAGTGATGAGTATCTAGAGTTTTAAATGAAAATAACACGATTCCCAGGTGCCCTAAAGCTTTGAAAGCCATCCAATTGTGTCCAGTTCCTTGAAAAAGTACTTGTGTAATTTGAGACGCCCAATCCTAATACCATTTTATACTGTAGCACAAAGTCGAAACCATTTTCTATCAGCTTCCATGTTTTTTTTCTAGACAATAGAGATAAAAAAAGGACTCAGGGCTCAGGTTGTGACTATTGAGATGAAAAATAAAGGAAAAAATTATGTGAAGCACAACCCCACCCAAAGGAAACTGCTAACTACTGCAGCAAGTTTTCTGTTATCCAAAGAGGGGAAAAAAAAGTCTATGCTTTAGAGGTGGAATTATCTGACTTGTTCCTCTTTAGATTCCAGAAAACACTGGAGTGTGGAAAACAGCAAGATGTGATGTCACAGAAAACGTATGAAAGGAACAGACAAGTTTTATGAAGCTTATGTTATTGTGCTAGTTTTATCAGCTTCTCCATAATTACAAATTATGTCTTTTTAATTATTGCTCTATGTCTCTCTCAGCACTTTTAAAATTGAAATTACATGGAGTGGAAAGTTCTGAGTAATATAGTGTTAATCTAACAACTCTTCTGATACTTTAAAAGATTTGGATCTGTGCTACTGAAACAAACAAGAAAACAAAATAACTACATCAGCTGCTTCCACCTTTACATTATAATGATGAACTATTTATTTCTTATGGACAGGCTACACAGAAATCACACCTCAGTTTTATAAAAGGCATGTATAACTCACATACCAGTGAGACATCTCAGGTATGTCTAGGAATTGTTGTGGAGAACACATCCAACAAAGCTGGATGACTAATGTAAAGAATTTCTTTGTCTTCCATATCAAAAATCGTGAAAGATTTTGTAATATATAAATCATCAAAGAGACGAAACTACTGCACCCTTGATCACAGTTTTTTGCCAGCAACAAGAAAAAGAATGGCCTCAAAGGTAAATATGTGCTAAAACAAATAAACAAACAAACCAACCCCCTCTACATGTAATGGAAAAAAAAGTTGTAAGTCAATGTAGGATAACACAAGTGAATGAAAACTCCATTTGAAGACTTAAGAGCTAATCCACACTAGGGAGATTTTTTTAATCTGTTATTCCCTTTACCATTACTTAATCTACTTCAGTCAATGCACTTTTAGAAAAATGAGGGTTTTAAAACGTAGCATAATAATTTGCCCTTGGAGAAGGATTATAAAATTTCACCAGAACAAACCCACAGGGCTGAACTTTACCAAGGAAGAGTTTCTACTACTTGTGGTAGAAAAAGCCTTATGAACATGAGTGATTTCTAGGAAGACTCTTACTAATATTCAGTCAATGGTGGTAGAGGGGAACTGGGACAAGTAACAGGTCTCCGCAAGAGCCCTTTTCCCATGAAGACTAATACCCAGTAAATGGCAAAGCCTCCAACCATTGCACTCAAAACTATAGCACACCACAGCTGGTGAAGTGATGAGAAAGGGAGGTGATGAATTTTCAGCATTATATATATTAAAGTCCATAAAGTCAGATAATTTATGTCAGGGACACATTGAAATGGACTGAGTTACCCCCTAAAGGATTGTCAATGAATCTGAATAATACCATGTACATTTTGTGGCTTGTGCACTTTCTTCTCACATAGAAATTTGCATTAGTTTTTGTTGTGTGGTTTCTGACCTAATCTTTTGCCCTTGAAGGCTGGGAGCAGCAAAGCAGAAAAGCTTCAAAAAGCCAAGATCTACAGATGTAGGAAGCTTCAGCTTTGCATGTTCCCACGGTCTCTTCTCCACGTCTGCTTCAATTCCTAGTTGATAGCTGAAGTCTACCTTAGTGGATCCTGAACAATTCAGCTTTCCTTTGTTGCCCACAGTGGAGGAGAGCCAGAGCAGCATTGCAGGATGCAGTTCAACAGACTGGCACGTGCCCACAACAAGACAGCCAGGCAATGTCAGACTTCAGGGAGACGCTTTGCAAAGCCAGCACATTTATTTTGCAAATGAGGAAAGGACAAAAGCCTCTGCAGTGACAGTACAATGTACAGATTTGGGAAAGTAAGGAGTCTAGCAGGTTTTTGCTGGGAACAGCCAATTGAGGAGCCACTCTTCCTGCTGACTTTTCCTGTGGAGCCTGTGGAGTCCCCAGAGCTAACAACACAAACTGTACTAGAGCCTCAGCTATATAATTGTTGTTACTAAGTGTTTCGCTCTGCATTATATTCTATTAGGAATGAATAAAGACATTTTCAGCTATCCATTTTTGCTTAAAACCAACCACAAAATAAAATAATAAACCACAGATTAACAAATAATTCCAACATAAAGCAATATCACCTCTGGCTAACTTCACTTCCTCGTCTGCCATGTTCCCTAACTAGCTGAGCACAGAAGCAGTAATTTCAATTGTGCTTTCCCACTTTCACGCTTGCATTTCAAAGACATAAGCTATGTCTCCAGCTACTGAAAGGTATATGAGAATACATGAAATCCAGAGTGAATGCTCCATCTCGTGGCACATCACTATGTTCCCTGTATACAAAAATACACTTACAAAACCAAGACTGTATAGTTCTGTTCAGATTGAAAATGTAAAAATGAACAGTTTTTCCCAGAGTTAGAATAGAAATGCATGCACATATGTACGTGGTGTTAGGAAGTAATTACAGTTTGAAATCCCCAATTTGCAGTAAAATTTCTCCCCATTAAAGAAATCCCACAAAATCCCCAAAAAACAAAGGCCATAACAAACCAAAAAAAACCCAAACAAATTAACAGTAAAATAGAATTTCTGATATAAATTCTTCACAGATTTCATAGAAAATACAGCAAAACAGAATAACTGTATTAGTTAATCCGACTTCTTGTGTGTTATAGGTCTTTAGGTATTGATCAAATACTCTAATACGTACAAAAATATTGTAGCCTTCCAAAATTAAAATCTATGCTCCAGTAAATGTGTTACCACCTTAATTCTCCAGAGATAAACTTACCTAGCTATTTTCTGCTCCACACATAAATAAAATCAATCATCAAACCATTCTCTGGTTCATTTGCAAAACCAGCATTGTCAAGAAGCTAGAAGCCCTTGAAATTACTTGGATTATATCAATATCAAATTATAATACTGAATCAAGCCAAGTAATCAGAAAGTCAAAGAACTCGGAAAACCTAACAGCAATTCTTTGAATATTGGGAACATGACACCAAAGCATTCTTTTCTTGACAACCATGTGAACAAGTCCTGGAAAAAATCCACAATAGTAGAATATTACCCTAACACTATTTCATATATGGAGGTTTGTTACCCTTAAGGGCTCAAAGAGATATTGTTTTTCCTAGGTTCAGATTGTTTTAATCTCTTAGTTCTCTAAGAAATCCTAATTTTGCTTCAAGAACTTCTGATTCATCTCCACAAAGTGCTTCAGGAGATATCACAGGTAGTAAACACCAAAAATAATTTAGCTTATCCTCCATGATATCCACTGTAGGATCACATCAGGATACATCTATATTATTGGAGCCTCACCTGCTTTGTCAAACTCAAGTGTGTTTTCAAGTTCTCTGGGAAGAGTGAGTCTGTAGGCAGCCTTAATGCTTGCAAGCCTTCTGCCTCTTCTTCTGACCACAGAAAATGGTCAGAGAAAACCCCATGCTTCAAGGGGAGAAATCTATTACTGAATACCTATGCACTGACAAACAACACTAAAGAAGCCATCACACTACTGATGCCACTAATTAATGTTTCACAACCTAGATTCATTTTCAGAACAATATTAAACAGAGAAGTTTATAAAAATCTGCTACATTACCTGGACATCCATTTTCCTTAACAACACTGTGAGACTCAGATCACATGAGAGGCATAGGGCATGATCTGCACTCATAGATCATCTCTCCTTTATCCGTGGTGGAACACACAAACAGAATTCACCACTACTGCTGGTAGCAGCCAACTGGTTAAACTGCTTTAGAGCTAAAAACTAATGGCGAATAATCACTGCAAACTGAATCCAAAGTGTGACAATTTAGTCTTTCATTTTCAAGGTCTTTAAGGAAAGTACTAAGCCAATAGAAATGCACAAGAAACTCATCCAGATGTCTAGTTATATTAAATTTGAGGGACAGCATATCCCAGCCCACCCCCCTGCCCAAGCCTTGCTGTTTTACTTCTGATAGAAGAAGAAATATCAAGACAGACAGCCAGAAAGAAAAAAAAATTCTTTTTTTTTTCACCTCCAACACAAAGGAGAACTTCAAACCTAGGATTCATTCGAAGTCTTTATTACTTTGCATTATAGCTATGGCCATCTGCCTCTGATGGTGGTGACAGAAAGCTCTCTCCATCATTGAGATACACACACTTGTGTTTCAGACACTCATGATCTTCATCTGTAGTCATCATGACTATAGTTCATAGCTAAGAATGTCTAAAAATAGCAGCAACCAGTCCTAAATAGTGTAGTCTACTAAGTGTCAGAGGTCACCATAAATACACCAGACTACCACTCCACTGCCTGCACTGAGTCTCCAAAGAATAGTGCAATTCAAGAGCCTTTTTCTGATATGCACAGCCTTCATTGGTATTAGAACCACCTGCTTGCTTCCCAGAATGGGCACTGAAACATTGATTAAAAATTGTAGGAATAGCCATCAAGAGCCAGTTTCATTTTTAACACTATATTTATCCCAGGAAACTCATATGAAAAGTGTGACAAGGACATTTATAACAGAGACAAGGAGAATGCCATATGACCTCTTTGTGATTAAAGTCTCTCAGATATTCAATACTTGGACAAAACTATAAAGTAATTTACGAATCATTATTCAGTCAGGATTTTGCAGTCAGCTTAACCCATTCTTTTCCTTGTGGTAAAAAATATTTGTGATTTATGATAAATGATAATTTTTTGACATTACAATGTTATTCTAAGAGAAAATGAGTAAAAAAAGAATCAAGTGGTTCATAAGCAATCATTTATTTCAAATTCGTTACCACCTGTTATCAAATGCCTTAACCTCAGCTGAAAGACTTACCGAAGCTTATAAAAAACTAAAGTACAAACAAGAAGACAAATAACCAACAGAATGCTAAGTTCAGGGGTCTCTAAGAAAATCAATGCTCTGATTATGTAAAAGATTCCTGAGATGGGGGGGGAAAAAAAAGCTAATTTAGAACTAGAAAAAAAAGAGCATTTATAGATCTCAAGAAAAATGTTTACCTTACTAAGCTTTAAAATCATCAGAATTAGATTGTACAGGCAAGCTAATATAAACAGGGTAGGTGCAGGAATTAAATATGACTTTCTGATAAAATCTGATTAAAGATAACCATAGAAACATTTTCAGTAATGTAAACAATCTATCACCACTATTTTATCTGCTATGATCTTGCTTCTACAGACAGCACATGTTTTAACTTAACTGAAACAAAATTAAAACAGCTCCAGATTACATTCTGACTAACTGAATCCCCCTTCCTGTGTTAATTAGACATAATGTTATTCACTTCATGCTCCCTTACTCAACAGCTGATGTTTACAGTCCTAGAGCATGTCATGTGTCAGTGTAGGTGCATCAATTTCTATGTACATAAGCTGCAACTTTTTATGCCATAACATAAAATTACTATGGATGTATACTTTTCATTCGGATAAGTTAGTGTCTCTGGACTTCATAAAATTCTCCTGTATATATGGTTAAGCCTCCCCACCAACACCTGTATCCCAGAGACATCACACTGCTCACTGTGTGACCACACACGTTACCCTTCTATGGCATTATCTGGAGACTTCCCACCAGAGACAATAATGTGACAATATGTATACGAAGCACAATGAAAAATAACATAAAACATAAATATGTAGAGGTGTCAGAGGAAATTAATTTTCCTCTTATATTGCAAAATAAAGTAACTCCTAAAAGGAAATAAAAAACCAAAGCGTTTTCACAACCTTCCAGTAGAAAAATCAGCTACTGTGGATGTGGAAAGGTGATGCTCAGGACATTTGGCTGCTTCATGTATTACTAAGAAATGCTTATCTGCACAAGTGTTTAGGCAATCTTTGTAAAGGTGATATAAACTACATTTCTGCTGGACATCAATTTCTACATCTGACATTTCACCTTAAAATATACTGGGATTTCTCAAAAACCCAGAAAGAAAAAGGATTCCAAGGTAGTGCCTCACTGACAGCTGTCCATTACCTAAAAAATCAGTTCAAGTAGACTAATTAACTAAGTGTATTTTGCAGACTAGCTGTCCAAACCATTTCAATTAAAAATATTTAAGCTGTACATACTGTACTTTGTATAGTATTTACTACTGAAAGAATAGAAACAGGAAGAAACAGATTATTATCCGAAGCACTAATGAACCTTTCCCTGGTAATACCACATCCTGTTTCTGCTGATGTTTTACCATGGACATTGACAAATTGGAGATCAGAAAAGAGTTGCAAAAACCAGTCCAGATTTGGGAAAACTATTTTAAATTGAGTCTTTTTCAAAGGTCTATTTAACATGATTCAAGGAAGGTCAAAGTCCAGAATAAGCTCTCTAACCAGAAGACAGCAGAAAGCTTTCTGTGTTAGGCAAATTCCTTCCCCCACCACAAAATAAAACCAGTCAACTGAGAAGACAAGCATGGAAGCATTTTGTCAGCCCTTCTTGTGAACAAAAATTATTAAAAAGAGGAGAGCAGCAGGGAAGAGAGTGCAATACAAGTTTGAATAGAAGGGGATAAATGAGAGATGGATTACTTGTTTTAATATGTTAATATAGTATGATTGAGAACTATTAATTTGATAATAAACTTCTGCTTCCCTTATTACAATAATCCTAGTATTTGAGCCATAAGGGAATAAAATGGTTTATCACCTCCAGTAATCATAAGCCTTTATCCTTTCTTAAAGCACAGTTAAATCACTAGTCTTATCTATTTTCTTTTAAAATGATTGTACAGGATACCCTGTATAACACAGGACAAGGGAACTTTTATTCCTTCTTCTGTGACCTTTCTGCAGCTTCTTTTTCCAGTAAGCTTTTCTTTCTCATGCTTATTCAAAAGCTGCCTGTGCTTTATCTATCTTTTGGGTTTTTTTCAGCCCAGTAAGGGGCCTGAAGTTCATTTCAGCTGTGCTGTTGGGAAGAGCTGTAACTGAGGAGCACCAAAGACACCCAGGACTGTAGAAAAGAAGAGTAGTAGACACTGTCTGCAACAGTTTTAAGAATGAAGTCCAGAGAGTCAAACATTGCTGGTCAACATCTGCTTCTCATACGTCATTTTGTGGCAACTTTAATTTAGATGAAAACATACTGGAAAGCAGGAGAACTTTAAAAGACCTGAAGGTCACTGGAAACTGGAGGAGCATAGGAGGGAAAAGCTACTTAATATTTGCTCAGGTCTGTGTCTCCTTCACAAGTATCTGCTACAATTCCTCATAAGAAAGAGGATACTTGGGAACAATTTTTTGGTCTAATTTCATACAGACAACTTTAAGTAGGATCAAGGAAAATACAAAATAAAGAAGGGGAGAGAGATTAAAATAAAATAGATATTTCTGCATTAACCTAACTTACACATTTCTCATCAGTTTTTTGACTACTTTTTATCTTGCATCCTTAATGCTAAATGAGTTCCATACCAGCTAACTAATTTAATCCCTTTTTGATTTCTGAATGCTTTCATGAACACTTACTTCAGAGAATTGTGCAGCCCATGGCTACAGTGAATAGCTGTTGCTGTCTTCAGAGGGAACTGATGTAGGCCAAGCTACAGCAGCCGTGCCGAGTCCACACCATGCCACAGCAATTATTTTCACTTGGAAAGAAAGGGAACAGAGATTCAGTACCTGCACTCTGCCAAGTTGGCCACACTTTCTTTTTGTTAGATACATTTTTTCCCTTTTGGTTCTCATTAATGATCAGGACAACTTCGTGCAAAATGACTGCACGCACTTGAGAATCAACAGCACTGTTTGTCAAGAAGCAAAGGAGTGCTTTTGTACTACTATAGTTATGTAACTATACAAAGGAGAAAATAGGAGTTGTTCCTAATCAGTTCCTCATCTGTCCCTAATTAGAAAAGCACGTCTTCATACAATTCCAAGTCTTTCAAAACCTCAACCTGTGGAATACATAACTCTCTCTGTCATAAAGGCACAGTAACAAAAAATTATCACAAATGGTTGCATAAGAAATATTTGTTGTATAGAGAGTAATCACAAGTTTTCCATGACATGATGCATTATCATCAGTATGACATTGAGTGTAAGTCTGAGAACACTGAAACTGTTGACAAAGGGTAAAAAAGTGTTCTTGTGAGCTACCTGAAACTTAGGACCCCTAGATTCTATGCATTTCACAATGAGCCTCTTAATAGAAACTGATATCAGCCCCAGAGCAGAGGCCAGAAAAAACATGAAGCAGAGTTGACCAAATAATGCTTTGGTGCCTCAGAGCATTGTGTAAATTACAGCAAGCAGATTTAGGCATTCCATTTAGGAAGTGCAATAGAGAGAGAGCATGAACATGCACTAGAGGAAAAATCATTATAAGAAAATGAAATAAAATCAAATGAGAAGCATATATATACCAGGAAAATCTATGAGAAAGCAAAATGTGGATGCATATACTGTGATCAGACAAATTTAGGCTCATATTTGACACGTTCTGTGTGTTGCAGTTACTGTCTCATACAACGTTTGAAGTGAAAGACAATTTAGTATGGGAAGACAATTCTAACCATGTATCTAGGGGAAGAGTTCTTTAAGAGCTACCTTATTCATCTTCAGACAAAACATAGTCCTTGAATTCAGTAGGATTTCCAGAGCTGAGCTGATCTCCCCCTGGTTTCAGTAGAAGGATTTGATCTGAAATCTTGCAAGCTCCCTCCAGCTTCTGCCCGTGTCCCTCCTGTCCATCAACTTGAGCTGACGAGGATCACCTGGGTGCTGCCAGGCCATCCCATGCCTACAGGAAGACCCAAGCTGCCCCTCAAAGTTTGCTTTTCCGTGGCCAAGGGGTCTCTCCTCTACATGGATGACAGTTTTCACTGAAGTCATGCAGAAGATAGTACCTATTGGGTTTTCATCACTCTGACAAATTGTTAGGAAAAAAATAGACTCTGAAGTTGTTAGGCAAGACCTGACAGGTGAAGAGAAGGTAGGGGATTCAGCTGCTTAAATACTGGTGTCTAGTGCCATATTTACCCCTCAAGCACCCACAATACCCACACTGGACTATCAGATGTGACTCAGCACTTACTGGACTCCATCCCCTTTTTGAGTTGCAGCAAGAAGCCAAATAGGAAGGGTTAAGGTATTGAAAATTATTGCTTTTTCTTTTGTATGGTACAACAGATTTTTACCTTTTTTTTAGATGAATGGTGGAAAAATAACAGGACAATCCATAGTTTTTCTTTATCTTATTACAAATTTTTTACATTTCTGGATACACTTCCACATACCAAACACTGTTCTATCTAGGTTTCAGTTCACTTTCTCTTTTTTATCTAGTTACATTTCTATGGAGAATAACAAACATTATTCTTCATTCTTCTGTGCTCTAAAATGCAACATTACCAAGTGAAAAACTGAGCTATCATTATCTGCCAGATATTCCATCCACTGATTTAATTCAAGATAAAAATAGCCAAATGGCTTTATATATGATAAAAACTGGGAAAGGCAGATTGCTTATAAGATAAAAAGAAGAAACTATGATAAGTCAATCATGAGCACAGGAGATGTGAGTTAATACGTATTGGTGTGATGAAGGCTGACATGCCCATTACCAAAGTGGAACAATTTTTTGCAGTAAAAAGATTAAGCATGATGGTGTGAAATAAAAAATTGAATAGACTTTACAGAACGTGGAAGTTCAGAGGCTTCAAAAGGATTATTAAAATGTGCTGTGAACAGAAGCTTCACTGATTAAAAAGAATCAGAGAGATTCTGCTACCCCTTAATGTAAGAAAAAAACCCCACAACTTATGTCTTCTACATCCATGAAAAATGCAGAGAAATTATTTATAAGTAAGAAATAGTAAAAGAAAGAGTGAAAAAGAACAGTCAACTACAAATTGCTGCAGAAGAAAACGACAAAAGTAGAAGATGATTGCCAGGCAAACACAAACCTCAGCATTGCCAATTAATGACCTAGAACTTGAGAAAGATACTTTTAGCCACAGATGTACCAGATATTAATTTATTGGATATTATTTTAAAGAGTTGGTCATTTACTGCTGATCATCTTATGAGAAGCTGCAACAGGTATTACTTTATTCTAGCACCTTCATGGGCCTTTGATTTGTATTTATGTTGGATGCTGCAGTAAGCAGCAAGTTCTCTGTCTTCAGAGCATCACTTGAGCCCTCAGAGGACAAATGACACTGTGTCTCTTCTGCACTCACACTGTGCACCAACAGATTTCCACAGCACTGTGGCTTTTGAGATAGTTAGTGAGCTACACACTGATTAAGGGCTTAATCCAGTTTTAGAGGTGCATCCAAGATGAATGTTTATCATTTTGTTCATTCCCAATTATTCAGTGAAGACAACAGAACTGGACCATGGTATCAAACACCATGATACTTATATCATACTGATGATGTATACCACCCCAGGTTCAGACCTTTTACTCTTCTTTTCATATATTCAGTTTTATACTTATCATTGAAGTTTTTCTAAACCGGATTGACAAGCCTTTTGGTCTAACACATAAGCAAGCCATCAGAATTGTAGGTTTTCCATTTGAAATCATGACCTTTTAGTATATTTATTTACTTTGTCAAGTTTTATGTAGTATATATCAATACAGTATGAGCATTTCAAGATGCCCAAGAACCCTAACCTATCTGAGGGAAATATTATACCTCACAAAAACTTCATTATTTTCTCATTTAATTTTTTTGTCCAAATACTTATGAATTATACACAAATGAAGTAACCATCTTTGTAAGCCTACTTATTAATAAACTAAAACAAAAGCATAAAAAATGCATTCTTTTCAATGGGATATTGATCTCAAAAAATAATGATGGTATAGGATGGGATTAATCTGAATTGGTAAAAAATCTACACTTGAGCTAATCATGTACAATTACCTTCAAGTGACATTTAGCAGACATAGTCAGAGGTAGGCAGGGAAAGTCATATCATCCTAATGCTGATATCTAGCACAGGACAAGTGAACCACATGCTAATTCTTTTAGATGACTGCAGAAGGGGCATAGTGTAAATATCTTACCTATATACAACAATAATATTTAAGTGTCTAAATTTCGGATTGATGATTCTCATCCACAATGATGAGGCATTTTTTCTGTTTGCTTGTGTTCATTTTACCACTATTTGTTGGAGAGTTGCTGATGGCCAGAGAATGTGGTTGCAAGTAAAGACTGATGGAATGAGTGTGAAAATTCCAGTTATTCTAAACCTCATGCTGGTCACAGATCATCACTGCTTGACAGTTCCCATTTCTGTGGAAGTTTGCTAAGCCCTCATGACTAGGTCTGTAAGTTTAAAAATGTGGTCTGAAAGATAGATAAAACTGCAGAGATATTGCCCTCTGGATTTCAGATAGCACACAACTATTACCTGCAGTGAGAACTTTGTGTTTTGCTGAAATAGATGTTTAAACTATTTTTTGAATCACAGCACTATGGAGAGATCTTTAAAACAGGGATTTGCTTCAAGTTATAGTTATCAGAAAGCATAGAACAAAAACATATAAGGAAAAAAATACTCTTATGCATTTCCATAAGTAATTTTCCTTTCTATGAGGTCAGTTTAATTGCTTTCAATGAAGAATCAGTAGCAAACTTCAGTTTATATTAATATTAGCTAATGAGGAAAACCTTTGAATTGGAGAAAATACTGAGGAAAAAAATCAGTTACCAGGACACGGTTGTATCAACTGAAACTTTCCAATTGTTTTTTTAATTGTCAGATTTCCAGTCATGATGATACTTTGATTTGCGTGTGTGTGTGATAATTGTTGGTCTGATGAAACAGTTGCCTTAAGCATGTTCCTAAACCCACCAAAACCAGGCTGAAACAAGCAATTGCAAATACTTATGCAAAACACTGTATTGTTTCTCATTATTCAAGCTTCTGGGCGAAGTAACAAATTTCATTCTTTCAGTTTTCTGTTTTTTAAACACTCTCAGGGGCAACTAATGCCCAGTCATTGTGCAAACATCAGTTTTCAAGTGATCCATCAGCAGTACAGTGCAGAGAGTGCTGTCATTACTAGCACAGTGGAAGTGGTTTAGGATAGTTCTCTTAGAAAAATAAAAAGCTTTAATTCATGAATGTAGTTCACAACTACTAAAACTAAAGTTCATTTCTTTCCTCACTAGGGGGATTGAGTCCCCCTAAGTGCACTCCAAGCTGGGGTTCACCTCCTCTTCTACACAGGGCTGCATTCTCTCAAAGGATTGTTCCAGCCCAATGAGGCAAGTACAGTCACACACATAAGAAATACGTTAATTGTAAGTAAAGATAAATTATTTTCTATTTGAACAAGCAAAAAGAATTTTTCAGAAGGCTCTGATAAATTAAGGCTCATCAAGATAAGATCTGGGCTTTGGTTCTCATGGCATACATTATTACCTGACATTCCCTACTGTGTAATACAAAATAGGGCAAGGTTAAAACTTTCTGTATTTTAAAGCAGATGTGATCTAAGCAGATATCAGGAGAAAAACATACAATTTTATTGCTTTACATAGTGCATGTCCCAATTCCATTGTTTCTAAATGAGACATTTTTATTCAAACAAGAGAAGTAAGTTGGTCTGTAACACATCAACCACACATTTCTTTTACTGTAACTTCGTCATCATCATGGCTAGGCTTTGCGAACGAAGATTTGGGAAGGGCTCTACCCACGTTTCTTGCAAGCGCATTGGTGGCTAAAAAGGCCAATATGAGAAAGGCAAGTCCGGTTGCAAAAGACACAGCAGAAAGACTCCTTAGATGGTATATTCTGCAAGGCTCGATTCTTCCTGCATTGTCTTTTCTCCTCAAGGGTGATCCTGCATGCTTTCTCAAAAGCATCAGCAGCGTTATAGATGGTCTGTCTCCAGGCCTCCCGATTAGAGGCCAGAGTAGACCAGTTATGGTGATCAATATGCCCGAGGCTGAGTTGTTGCTTCAGGGAGTCCTTGTATCTTTTCTTCGGAGCTCCTCTCTTGCGGCAGCCAGTGGCAAGTTCACCGTAAAGCAGGATCTTAGGGAGGCGGTGGTCCTTCATCCTGGAGACGTGCCCTGCCCATCGCAGCTGCGTTCTCAGTAGCATGGCCTCAATACTTGTGATTGCTGCCTGTTCAAGAACAGATGTATTGGTCACATAATCTGACCAGTGGATGTTTAGGATTGTACGGAGGCAGCGTTGATGGAAGTGTTCTAGGAGACTCAGGTGGTGGTGGTAGATGACCCATGATTCGGAACCATATAAGAGAGTAGACAGCACTATGGCTCTGTAAACACTGATCTTGGTACTTTTCTTCAAGTGTTTATTACGCCAAACTCTTTTATGGAGTTTTCCAAAAGCACTATATGCCCTCGCTAACCTATTGTCTATCTCCCCGTCAATCTTACCATCCGAGGAGATGAGGCTGCCTAGGTAATTAAACTGTTGGACTGATTTGAGCTCTGATTGGCCGATGGTGATGGGGGAATGGTGGGGGACTTCCTGAGGTGCAGGTTGATGGAAAACTTCAGTCTTCTTTAAGCTGACTTCCAGCCCAAAGAGCTCAGCAGCATCTGCAAAGCAGGATGTTAAACGCTGCAGGGCTGCTTCTGTGTGGGCAACAAGGGCGGCGTCATCAGCATAAAGCAGCTCCCGGACAAGATGGTTTAAGGTCTTGGTGTGGGCCTTCAGTTGCCTTAGGTTGAATAGGCTTCCATCAGTACGATATCAAATGTAGATACTGTCCTGATCATCGAGGTCTGCCGTGGCCCTTTGGAGCATCATGCTGAAAAAGATTGTGAATAGGGTAGGAGCGAGAACGCAGCCTTGTTTCACACCATTCTTTATTAGAAAGGGCTCAGAAAGTGCATCACCATATCTGACTTGGCCGTGCTGATCCTCATGAAGTGAGATGATCATTTTAAGGAACTTGGGGGGACAACCTAAACGTTCCAAAATCTGCCAAAGACCTTTGTCGCAGGGTATCTTGTCTTGAGGCCTGGTCCGAAGGGGGAAGAAAGACGCACAGGACACACAAGACACACAAGGATGGTGAGACAAGATGTCTGCCTGCTCAGTGCAGCAGGCAGCCTTTATTGAGCTTGCCAACTTCACACACAACACAAACATATTCCTACAACAACACCCAGGAATCCAAGCACCTGCACATTATCAAACCGTCTTAACCTTGTACTCCCTGCAACCCAAGGCCATGTCCATGGAAACCATCTAACCAGCTCCACTGCTCCCATGGAACTCGGCCTAACTTTTGCACTACCTCAAACTTTAATTGTGGGGCTACAACTTCACCCCACAGACCTTTTCTGCTCACAGTATCGAAAGCCTTGGTGAGCTCAACAAAGGTTACATAGAGACCTTTGTTCTGTTCCCTACACTTCTCTTGCAGTTGTCTGAGAACAAATATCATGTCTGTGGTGCTCCTGTTGGCTCTGAAGCCACACTGACTTTCAGGTAGAATTTCTTCTGCTATAGCGGGTATTAGTCTGTTAAGGAGTATTCTTGCCAGGATTTTGCCAGCAATGGAGAGCAGAGTAATACCACGGTAATTTGAGCAGTCTGATTTAGTACCTTTCTTCTTATACAAGGGGGTCTATGTTAGTCAAAGAGGAGGGATTGACATGCATTTTGTATTTTTTTATTATTATTATTTTCTTCACAGAAACTGTCCTATTAATTAAAGAAATAAATATATCAATTCAATTGGAACTGTATAAGGGAAGAAAATATCAGCTCTAATTGTTTTTTTTGACATTTCTTGTCATTTAGGCAACATACATTAATATTTGGTGGTAATATATTTAAGAATGGCCTAGTGGTTAGCATGAGGGACTCTCACCGCTGCGACCCAGGTTCGATTCCCAGTCCCCCGGGCAGATGGAGCTCGTTAGCCCTGTGAGGCCATCCATCTATGAGAAGGTCACTCTAAACAAACCTACGTCCTGAGGACCTCACTGCCATTGTCTAAGCTTGCTTGGCCCCGGCAGATGAACCTTAGGATTAAAGGGTGGGCTCAGTCCAGCGCATGCTGTGTCTCACCTAAAAAATCCATTGCGCAGGCTTGAAAGGTAAAAGACCTTTCCCAAAATCTTCGTTTCGCGAAGACTGGCCATTATTATTTAAGAAAGAACCTTTATCTATTTCCTTCTTCTCTGTTTTCAGAAAGGTATAAAGCTTTGTTCTTTCTCTTCGCTTGTTACAGAGATGAAGGTATAAAACCTGTATCATAGTCTAATATCAGTACCTCAAAATTCTTTCAGTTCTTTGTGCCTTTCCTGTGATGCCTGTGATTAATCTCATGCAATAGGGACTATTAAAAATAGACAAGAAAGCTAAAACTTCAGAAGTATAGGAAACTTGTTTCATTAAACCACCCTGAGTTTCTCTTTTTCTCATACATAGCTGATGCCATTTCTGGAAAAATACCTGTAGTGTAAGCTCAAGGTACAAGCAATTATAGCAGGGCATACTATTAAGAATTATTACCTCCTGTCATGAGGAAAAAGTAATTTTAGTGTCATGATGGTTGAAACTTTTCTGCAGTTCATTGAGCTAATAAGAACACTCGTGGGCACCTCTCTCTCTTCATGAGGAAAATAAATAAACAAACAGCAGCAGCTTTTAACAGCTTTTAACAGCAGCAGCTTTGCGATCAATACTCCCATTGATTTTGTGTCAAGACCTGAAGATTGAAGAGAGAGAAACGTTATGCTACTGAATTATGTTACTGGATGTCCTGAACACCTGAGGACCAGGATAGCAGCTAACCTGCAAAGATGAGGAATGTTCCTGTTGTAAGTGTCACCTCTGGCTCTGAGAGGAGAAGGATGTGCGCTCAGTGCTTCTGTCTGGCTCATTCTGGCTGCTGCTGCCTAACCATGAGCAGGATTTGGATATCGAAGCGAGCAGCTCAGACCTTTCACTGCTTCCCAGGCAGGTTCAGGCGGGAAGGTGGAGGGCTAAACTGGCATGACAGAGAATGGAGCTCAATTTCTAATAAAACAAACCTGTCCTGTCCATACCACAGCAGAGGAGGAAAGAAATAAAGAGCTTCGAGGGATTTTCACTTTCAAAGTGAAGTGTCCAGGAAAGTTTTGGGATAAGCATCTTCTTAAGACTGTAGAAGCTCCCACATCAAATGTTGGGGAACTTCTTTGGGAGATGGATGTATGTAAACTATTTGAGATTTGAGCAATGTTACATTTTTAACTGCAAGTAGCAGTTTCATTAACAGCAGCAGCAATGTAGGGGTTTCAGCAATTGATTCTCAGAAATAAAAAACAAACTGTAGCCTGGGGAAGACCGAATGTATAAATGCAATAATTCTTTCTTCCCCAAATATTTTCATTATACATTTGAGCAATAAGAAGAGTCAGCTTCCTCTCCAGTAGAGAATATAGCAACCACTATTTTAATGTTAACAATTTAACAGTTTTATCCAGGCAGATCTGATTCAGGAACAGGTCAGTAGATACATCGGGGAATTTGTAACCACTTTCAATCGATGCACAGGTCAAAGCACAACAGATGTTAATTCTAAAACCATGGTGCATCATGGACTGACACACTATTGCTAGTGTGATACTGAGGGAGAGGTTGTTGGGAAAGATCAGAGTTGCAGAAAATGCTGATCAAAAGCAAATGGAAAAGATAAACAGAAATAGCATGGGAACTACACCAGCACAAAACCTAGACCACAAACATCTTCCTTAGATGGTGAGATGTTACAGTTTGGAATAGCTTCCAAATGTCACAGTTTCACTAAACATGTGCCAGAAGTTACCTTTTTTGTCATAAATTTTATGATAGCTTTTATTCATCCAGGATTTCTGCGATATCTCAACAGCATTTCTCAAACAGAACAACTATGCAACAGATTCAACTAGGTTCCTGTTTGCAATATCGACTTTTCTTACTTTTTTTTTTCCGAAAACCTGAACTTACAGTCACAACACACACATAACAGGAGATTAGAGACAGAGAAAGGCGGAGAGAGCAACATCTCTTGTACAGCGAAGGAACACAGAGATTAGACTTAAAATCCCCTCAGCAGCTTTACTGCTGTGTTCAGCCTGTCTTCTCTCAGCAGTTTCTAAACTACCATTATTTCCATTTTTTCAGATAGGGAAATGGGCCAGAGAGGTGAAGCAACATTCATAGACCAAGTCAGTAACACTTTGGCAATAAGTACTACTACTAATATGAGGATTTTAAATTCAGTCATTACTGTAATACTTTTTCTAATTATTTGATATTTTACAAGTGATCAAGAAACTGTTTACACCTTTATTAAAGTACTTGTCTTACCTATTTCCTTGTTGTGAAAAAGACACTTGATAGCCCAAGGGGAACAACACAGGATTTAAAAAAAATATTTACTTCTACCACCTCAATGGTAGAAATAAATATTATTAGTAACAGCAATTTCTTAGAACAGTGCAAAACATGTCTTCAGTGTGACAGGTTAGGAGTAAAATTTCAGCAATCTCACCTTGCCTTCTGATTCAAAAAATTACTTGGCTCTTACAAGCACCACTTAGCCTTTAGCAATTTGAGTGCAAGCTTCAAACTAAACACAAAATTTCAGATTTCCCTCACAGCGATGTAACTATATGGTAAAACATTAGCATGAGTTTTCTGAGCACCACTTTAATTTACAATTTTAATATAAACATGCAATTACTGATATGCACTGGTCTGCGTGCTGCCCTTAATTTATGGAAAATTGCTCATGACCTGTGGCAATCTATCTGAAGAGGTGGCGTGTGAGAGACAGAAGAGTTGAGAAGGGCAGCCCAGCTGGGCTGTCACCACAGTGCCCTGCTGAGCGGGCTCTCTCTCACCGTTTGAAGTCCCACTGAGTGGGGTGGGCTGGAATGGGGGAGCAGGTGAGGGCACTGGGTGGGGGGAGATTCACTTTTAGTGTGCTTGCAGATGTGAGGCCAGGCTGCTCAATTCTTTCAATATTGAAAGTCCATACCAGTCTGTTTTCCAATCTTTCTTTCAAGAAAGGAAAGGTAGAGCCTAGCTACTTTATGGGGAATAGAGGCTAAGCCTTCTACAAAGTGCTCAGCAGCCTCCACGTTCATCTCTTCACCCTGCTTCCCAACAAACCTGTCCTTGTTTATACAGCTCCCTCCATCACCCAGGCACCCGTTAAAAGCTCCTCCAGACAGTACAAAGGATCAGTCATCATCTGTTTCTCCTATATCTCCGATTTCAGGAAGTCCTCTTGCCACAGCCCAGAACTCCAGCACCCATTTCCAGCTTTTTGTTTCAAAGTCTGTAGCTCTCTCACAGCTTGAAGCACCTCTGCTATGCTTAACCAGGGCTACATTAAATAATGGAAGCAATGAAACACTCCTAGGAAATTATCCCACAGTGCTAAATTCAACACTTAGAAAATAATGCATCGCTCTCACCTCAGGCAGCAATGACTCCAATAAGAAAAAGTGGTTTTAAATGGAGCTTTGACTACACAGTTTCAAGTAACTATGAGAAAGGCTTTATCATGAAATGTTTACATTTTAAATTTTGTCAAATCCAATTAATGCATCTTTTTTCTCTTTGAAGTATTGTAATTTGCTGCTTTTCTTTTTAAAAAAGATTTAAATAATTAACATATTTTTATTTCTTTTCCACTCAGTTCCCCATATAGTTGTATTTTATTTTACCAATCCCTTATGCCCTATTTTCAGAAACTTCAGTCACCTGCTTGTGCGAGAAAAGTTAGGCAGCTGAAAGCATGTTTGTTAAACATCTTTTTACAGCACCTCTGTACACTGAAACAAGTAACAGTTAAAAAAATTCCCACTATCCTTTGATACAGAATGATTACTTGTATGACAAGTAAGGCAAGGAACATTTAGGAAAGAAACAACAATAGTTTTAGAAAGTGTTCCCAGGCAATGGTTCCCCAGTAGTAATAAGGGCAAATTAAAAAGTCTTGGCGAACTCCATCTTTTGAAATGTGGCATGTCCCACAACTCTAGCCTCCATTTCCCTATATTTATTCACTCAAGATAAATAATAAAAAAAAAAGCAAAACCAACCCCCCCCCAAAAAAAACCCCATGGAATCCCCAAACCACATAACCCTCATTAAAAGTAAAACAACTGGACTCTTGGCTAGGAGATATGTTACAATTTTTGGAATGCAACAGTGAGGGGACACTGAATCAAAACAGGGATGTTTGAACTTGTAGGTAATAAAGAAAAGCTGTATAATCTGAAAAAAAGGCTGCTACACTTACAATCTACGAGACAAGTGCATGGGTTTTGGCTGTGGGAGGATTCAGGATAATGAAAATTTGTTTTGTTGGAACTTCACTATAGGTGTTCTGCTCTACTGCACTTGTAATTGCCTCATCTCTTCCTTGGCTGTCCAATGTTCATGCAGTGCCCTTGGCATCCTCTCTTCATTCCTGGCTGCATTTGCTTTTTTCTGGCCCTCCTAAGCAGGGAGGTGGTGGCTGCTTCACAGGCAAGGAAGAAACAAGCACTGCTGAGAGAGAGTCTGGAGGCAACAGCAGAAAAATGATGAAGAATGGGGAGTGAAGTACTGAATTATGTAGTTTCTATGAGCATGTTGAGGACATTCAGCATACCTGAATCTCTCAGGGATATCCCTGATATCCATCTCCACTTGGTTCAGTGAAGGGAAGCAGCTTTCTGATCTAAGGCAACCACATTGTGACAGGATGCAGATACCTCTGTCAAAGAAAGTGTAAGAATCTGTCCCTAACCTGGAAATGGGACATACTCCAGCCACAGCAGCTACTTCTGCATAATATAGCACCAGCTGCTATTATTTTCTGTCATGTTATTTTGCTCCTGAAATTAATCTAATTGAAAATTATGACAACTAAATAACAATTGAACAGAGTCTACAAACTGTAGAGATAGTTAAGGGGACATTTATAGCGATACCTGTACTAGGTATGCAAAGAAATCTATGAAATCAGTTGGCTTTGGATTATATTTGAAATAAAAGTCTATCCTCAAGAGGAATCTGATTGCTACTTCCTAATTTTACATAACAATTTGAAGGAGATTTAATGTACAAACATAAGATACAATGAATAGAGAAACACTTCTATTTTAATGTTCCTTCTCAACTGATGCCCTTAATAAAGAAAAAAAATAACATCACCTACATATTGAAATCATTAAATAGCTCTGTAAAAAAAAACACCTTCAACTCTTCTTTGGCAACACTTATCTTTTCTTTATTTTTTTTTATTTTTTTTGTTTTAATTTTTCATCCTGATGAAGAATGAGAGTGATTTACTCAGAAGCAAGAGAAGGACACACAGTCAGCCAGTCCCCAAGAAAGCTTTATCACACTACTACTGCAGGATGACACTGGTGTATAGATAATGTCCCCTGAGGACAAGGGTGCAAATTCATTTTAACTTGTGACACATCCCAGATTTGAATTCAAGCTGGTACCTGAATACACTAGGCTGGGGGAGCTCCTTATATGCAATTCTGCTCCACTCTCATCAGAAGAGCTAATTTCATATCAGGGATCAGTCATATCAGTGAGGTCTTGTCTTTTAAACCTCAGTTGTGCCGGCAAATAACTCCTAACTGCTCTGAAGCTTTTTGACGCCTAAGTTATATCTCCAGCCCTTTCACATGATATTTTCTTCACATTCTACCATGTAACAATCCCTAGTATTAGGAAATGGTTGAATGAACCTTTCACTATGACAAGTGAGTAAATAGCCAAAGTGGGAAAAGAAAATAAACTGAGCCATCAACATTCACACATAACTTCCTGAGTAAGAATTACAACATCACTAGTTTAGACTACTACTCCTTAATTGTCACTTACCAGGTATCAGTTACATTAAGAAGATGGCTACTCTGCTCAGAGTAGTGATTATCTGTTAACGTCTTAATGAAACACACCTTGAATATCCCTGTGCAGACTCAAAACATAATTAGCAATAAATAATACTAATAAGCTGGCTTCAATGTCAACATATAGGAACTATCCAAGCAGTTTTAGAGACATTTCAGAGCAATACTTTCACCATCACTAGATCTACTACTTTCCTTTTAGTTATTTTAAACTTTTTATGTTAGGTCACATAGATTTTTTGCTGAGGTTGACAAAGACAGAAAGTCTTAATTTGATCCCATAAATTAGTGGAACCGTTAGTGTGCTTTAATCAAGCAAGTAAAATAATTTCTTTGCAACTATCTCCTCGTCCTCTTTTCTTATGGGAGTGAAGACAAACATAAACCTACAGGGTGAAATAGTGCCAAAGAATATGCATTCAAACACAGCTGTGTCTGTTCATAATTTTGTTCATATTTAAACACAATTTAAATTGTATGTATTATGCATTTTTAAGACATTTTCCATACAAATAGCAAATTCTGCAATCCTAAGAAGCTCAGCACAGCTGCACATAGCTCAAGCCAGAACACATTTCTGATGAAGCTCTTTATACAGAACGCAACCCCATTAAGCAAACTCACTAGAGAACATCCTTTAAAGCTATTAATTATACATTAGGTGGCGTATACAACAAAAATAAAGCGGGTTTTATTATTTAACATCTACTTAGTGTTTAAAAATGCATGTTGTTTGTTTGGACAGTTTAAATGGTACTCAGGTTCCATGCACTAAGTCAGACTGAGTACTTTTGGTGACTCTCAAAGTCAAACCACAAAAGAAATGTTATTTGGCACTTGCCTGTGTTTAGCAGATTCTTGAGAGCTTTAAGAGGGTTGATAGCTGCTGATAAACTTACTCTCTAGCTCAGTAAAGCATATTTACAATTCTGGAAGCAAAGCGGCACATTAAATTTTCACAAGTTATTTATATCATCAACATGACCTAAGTTTTTCAGCAAGTCATAGAAAACTACACTGCACTTCCTTCATGAATTTGATTGCATTTTATTGTTTCCTGTTCATTCTTGTTGTTTACATTGATGGTGATAAGCAGACCATTTTACGTGAAACCTTTGCAGTTTGAATAATCCACTATACAGTACATAGTATGATCAGCTGCCAAAGTAATTCACTGATTATCATGGAAGACAGGTATCAGTAAGACAGGCAAGAATCTATAGATTCAGTGGATGGTTGTCAGAATTGAAGAATATTAGATTATAATTTGAAACATTGCATTCACATAGAGTAAACCATGCAAATTTCATTACACAACTGCAGATGGTGTCAGAGTATCTGCTGAATGATGAATTTGTTGTCAACTGAAAGAGGAGTTGAGTCAGCATATAAACCATTCCTGCAATCATTGCTCTACAACAGTGTGACTGTTTTTGAGAGATGCTTGACACCTGTAATGTTCACGGTTCCTAGCAGTTAATGTTGTTCTTCTAGCTTTTAACTTTTATTGCCTCCAAGATACTCAATCTCAAAGTTTGTGAGCTTCCAATTTGCAGTTGAAGACATGCATAGTATCTAAATTGCTATCCATTAGAAGGGTCTTCCTTTAATATCTTTGTAGAACCTAAGTTGTGTCTTGTTTTCAAAGCACATTTTCCTGTCATAAATACAGGCATTTAATGTTAACTTCAGTTTGAGCTGCACTTCCAATAGCATTCATATTTTTATCTTACAGTGATGAATGAGAATAGAAACCTGAGAGTTTTTTACCATATGATTATTTTAATTAATATAATATTTCACAAGTCTGGAATAAAAATGTCTATTTTACTGTAGCAATTTGCAAGCAGATATTTATGTACAGAATATGGTTTGAACTACTCAGGGTAAGAGGACAACTGCTCTATGACAGTACAGAGAGGCCTCTTCTTCCAGGGAAGCAGTTTATAACAGATGTTAAAACTTCTTATATTTTGATGGCAAATAAAAGGAAAGTTGAGCTGGAAAAATAAGCTGAATTAAAATATAGTTATATTTACCAAATATCTTGAAGACTTTAAGATCCCAGTGAAGCTCTATGTACAGAATACTGGATGAAATAAATTGCTAAAAAGGAACTCTTTGATTTCTAGAGAAAACAACCAAGATCAAATAAAATCATGAATAATACTACTGAATAAAGTAGTTTAAATCTTCAGAAAAATATATTTTACATCACAAGTGCATCTCCTTTAGGCTTCATCCAGTATCTAGTGGGGGAAGAACAGAAGGTAGGACTGGTGCATGTGGGAAGAACTTAAAACACGTATTTTCTATATTTGCACAGGTCTCAGGTTACTAAGCACCATTTTATATTAAGGAAACTGTTCAAATGAAAAATGCATGCAATACAAGCACAGTATTAGTTACTTGAGAATGGCATTTACAGTTATAATACTCTATGCTATTCAGATGGCCCAATTTATTAAGTTTCAGCTCCACTATAATATAAAAACCTTGAAAAGGAAAATCAAAATCTTTTGAGTTGATGCTTCACTTAGAAGCTTGGGAAGGAAAGGACAGAAACAAAGAAACCACAGAAAACAAACATTCAGAGAATGATGAAAAACAGAATATAAATTAGAATTGTGTCCATTTTTTTGCATACTATCTGTAGAATACCACTTTGTATAGCTTTACGACACCTAAATCTTCCCCTTTCACCACACACGCCCCCAGCTCCAACTCCACACCCATTTTCTTTGACTACATTGTCCTTGTGATGAAAAAAACCAAGGATTTAAATAACAGAAAAGCAGGATCTCTGAACTAGACCTGGTTGTTGAATTTAAAATACTATCTATTGCTAAAACTTCACCCCCGTGATGTTTTATTGTCCTGTTATCATGGTATGTGCTTCAGAAACCTGATGCAGTGCAGCAGAAATAATTTTAAAGTTATTTATAAACAGTATAAAGCAGTGAACAACATGAGAGTTAGCAGACTGACACACAGAATTAGAGTGAATGTGACAGGTCTCCATTCTAAGTTCAAATATCCTAGAGGGTAAATTAAAGGTTTTTCTATACCAAAGAATAAACCTCAGAGAACATTTTGCCTGTCATTGAGCTTAATATTAGGCTATGGAAAAGCTGTTTGGATTTCACATACATTTTTCAGAACAAATCCAGACTTAGAATTTGACATGAAGTGTAGCTTTCAGTGAGCTTTGAAAAATTACAGCAAATGCTCGTTTTTCCACCACATTTTTACATGAAGCCTAAATTTGAGATATTGCTGAGAAAGGTACTTAATATTTTGAAATTTCATTTTGCGGATTGTTTGGGGAAGTAAGAAGAATTTAATAGCTTCTAATTGTGCTGTCCATTCTTCGAAAGCACAATTTCCCACATGCTTAAATGCAAGAAGCTTCCTACATCGTTCACCTGTGCGTGCATTGTGGAGGAAAGAAAGAAGGGACAACGTTTGCACTTGCCAAGTGGTTGTTTCTTTTCTGCATCTATCCATCTTACTTCTCTCAGGAAAAGCCAAGAGACGATGTTGTTAACACCAATGTTGTTATTATTTCTGTTGAAGTAATTTAATGGTTGATTTTTAGCCAAATAGGCTTCCTGAGTCTCAGTGTGGTCACATGAATTCTCAAACTGATGCCCTGGGCATGGAGACAGGACTGCAGATGAAGAGGTCAACTTAGGCAAGCACTGGCACTCAGTGCTTCAGTTAGTGCAGACCAAGATAACTGGACAAGGCTATAGGCCTAAGCTGAAGTTGGCCCTGCTTTCAGCCAGACACTGAACTCAGATATATCTTCCAGCCACAGTTCTATTCCAGATGCCACAGAGTAGTGCTCTCTGACTCACACAGACTTTGATGTTTTCTTGCCTGGGTAGACTCAAGGCATTTCCACCTGTGAGGCCTTTTCCTTTTTCCTTTCACCACTCATTTCTCCTTTTACCACACATGCAGCATCCTACTCAGACACCCCATAAGACAGCCAGCAAAGCAGGCATCTCCTTTTGAACAATTACTATAGAAGGTATCAGGGAGCACATGAAGCTAAGAAAATACTCTCAATATCTGTTAACAGTGAAATGTCTTGGAAATGTGAAGGACACCAAAGAAGGTTTAAAAGAGCACTTCCATTTCTGGCTCCTAGAAGTGGGTTCAAGACAGAAGGGAAGACAGCCACAGGACATTGTTGTTCCAAGCTACTAGTTCTGAAATGGCTTCAGCACACTTTTAAATAGACAGTATAAAGAGTAAGTGAAGGCAGAAGGAGTCTCCAACTAAAGACTGAGACGATAAATATGGTTTTTAAACTTATTCTAGAAAGAATCCAACTAAAAAAAATGGGAGTGTGGGACAAAATAACCCAGAACCTTTAAGGAAATAATAAATTTCCCATTCAAATATCACTCAACTAGACATGAAATTTGATGTACAGAGCAACCTACAGCACTGCAAACGTGACAAAATGCCAGAGCAAAAGAGAGAAGAAGAAGAAGGACTTGCAGAGTCTAACACGGGAGTCAAAACAAGACAAAAAGCTGCATAGAACATTATCTGGCAGATTCACAAGCCAATAATATGCACATCACTTAAAAACAAAACAATGAAGACGCTCCATGATTTCCCAAACAAATGCAAACATTAACAGAGTACAAACAGCATGAGCAGGGCTGGAAACAGCATTATTAACATATTGGAAGAAATGAACAACATTGCACTAAAAAGTGATTGGGCTATCAATTTTAAAGAAAGCAGAATGTTAACTTCAAATTGGACACAGATGAACAATCTGGTGTTATCAGGACATGGCAATTGCTGCTTTTGAGAGAAAAGGTGCAGGAAAACAGATGAAACTCAAATAAAGATTTTATTCCCAACCAAAGAAGTTTATGAAATAAATGAACAGGAAACTAAGACACAGGAAAAGGTACAATCTATATACAGTATTGCCAAAGGGGGATAAAAAGCCTAAAATAGAATAAAAGATGTGTCATGGTCTGTGTTTCTTCACCGTAAAGCCCATATGAGGGGCATCAAGTCCAAAACAGCTATGGAAAGAGTTTGATGGTTTTCCTCGGGGAGAGAGGGCCTGACAGAGCCCACCTACTTCCTGTTCCTCGGGCACGGAGAGCAGAGGAGGCTTTTCTCATGTGTGGGACTCACCAGCTGAACTTGAACATCTGGAAAAAAAAAAATCAAACCAAGAAAGAACCCTGCCTACTGGTTTCTGATCCAGTGGGCTGACCTTTTACCATTTCTCTGTTTGGTTCAGCACTTCTTGTTTTGGTCCACATACATTTAATTTGTTTCTACTTCATCAGAATTCTATCCATAATAGAAATAGGGCTTACAGGGATGCCCAAATACAAAAATAGTACACTAACCTTTAACTACTCCATTTATCAGACAGTACCATTTTACAGTCAATGTTTTTCAAACAACAAAACACAAAAATTCCATTATATGATTCTACCCAATCAGTAGTGATGATAGATATGTAACTGCTACTTGAAAGTGAAATTCGTATATTCGCAGGATTAATACTATTTCTGTGCATTACTCCAGTGGAAATGTCTCCAATATCTGTTTTTCTAAAAATAGTTAATAGGAATTTTATTTAAAAAAGTAAAAAAAAACTTTTGAGACCAGAAAAATGGATAACAGTTTTTGAATGTGTTTGGAATGCCAGTACCACCCGAAAAGGACACAGTGAGGGGATAATTGACCTTGTCAGCTAGAAACAAGTCTTTTCTTTTCCTTGGAACATTTAACTCATTGATGCAGTCAATTACCTTCAGGTAATGCTTGCTTCAGGGGTTTTATTGCTGTATTCCTTTGAAATGAAATAGATTTACTACTCAAGTTAGATATATCTTGCCCGAAGTTCCAATAGCACTTTAGCATAATTTTAGCAATATTAAAATTCTCTCTGATTCTAGTACTATACATTAAAAACAAAGCCACTGACATCTGTGTCTCAAAACAATCAAATATTTATGAATCTTGCAAGTACTTTTATCCATAACCCTGAATTCATTAGTATGTATAATAAAGGAGATTTATAGGTTCAATAGCTAATTGTTACTCATCCCATTATAAGTGTATTGGACAACTTTTAAATTGTCTTTATGCCTCATAAGTGGTTGGGAGAGTCTGAGGGTCTTTGTCTTAAACCAAAAACCCTAGCAGAGTCACAACAGGGCACAGCAGTGTGCCATGCTTTATAACTCTGTCTCCAATACAGTCTCTGCCCAGGAATCTTAGAGAGTTCAGTGCTGAGAAATCCCAGATGACAAGTCCTCAATAGAACTGAAAAGAGAATGGCTGGAATTTACATTCCATGGCTCACACATGGGGCCCTTGTCTAGTACTTGTTCAGCACAATTACAAAACTCAAATTCTTTTCTCTCCAAAAGAAACCCAGGACAAGGGAGACACAGATTCACATGAGGCAAAACTGGTTTGACCTCAGATGAGAGTACTTTTGCCACTTCTTTATTTCAACTTATAGTTAACATTTTTTATTTTTCCTTCCTTTTTCCTTTTTATTTAGTAAGAAAAAATCATAAATCTAGACTAGAAGAAACAGTCTGGACTCCAGAGAAGAGACAATCAAACCAACAACTGAATTAAGAAGGTACTGAATTTAATTGCTTATTATCCAGACATAAACAATTCATGTTAATGTAAAATCCCATTTTCATTGCAGCTAAAAAACAGAGCAAAAAGAAGATTCAGAGGAAGCAAAAGAAACTTTCTACAACACTTGCAGAAAATCAGTGTATGGAACTGCAAGCAGTCCAATACTTTGTTCATTAACTCCTAATTAGATAGTTCTATAAAGAAGAATGAGTACTGTTGGATTATGTGTCCTACTGCAAGTCCCCAGACACTTCCTATATTGTTTATTTTCACAGAAGCAATAGGATTTAATTCTACAGTAATTACTTCCCAATTTTCCTCCAGAACAGAAGTATATTACATTTCCTACTAAATTGAAAATGGATTATATCAAGTAGCTGCCGTCTTGCAACTCACTGATAAAAGAACAGAAGGAAAATATTTTAAGTTTGTATTAATCCTTGAAAGGTGCTGAATCCAACAGCAACTGTTGGATGGGAAAAGCAGATCTAAGAACTGAGTGTTTGGGCCTCTGTTTGATCAATACTAATCTTGTTCAATACTCACTGGAGAGACTATAATATGTATCTGCATCAACTTCCATTACATGTAAGAGAAATTTATATACATCTTTAAAAAAAATCAGGCATTCATATTTCTCTCCAAGTTTGAACATTAATCTTTCAATTAGCTTCTTCAGCCTCTGTCTAATTGTGGTGTACTCAGCTGAAATCTACACCAAATATCTAGCAGTGCCGTTTTTAAAAAATGCATTCAAAGTTTTTCCCAACACCGGAGTATTGGCATTATCGTTAAACTTCGAAGCTTGACCAAAAGGTCCTTTTCTCAACATGAGATTAGAATAACAAAGCTTCAAGCCTAAACTAGTGAACTAGTCTACAGAATGGAATAAAACCTCAAAGGGGATGTGGGAGTTGTTGACGGAAAAAGAAAAGCGCTCAAATGATTCAGTGAAAGGATTGCATTAAAAGTACAGTCTTGAAAAATGAGGGGCCAGAAACCAAAGCTTTGTTTTGTAGAGAAAAGGAGTATTTTTTCTTAGAACTGTCAAGGATTTTGAACAATGTTAGCCAGTTACCAGGATTTTCTTAAGTCACTATCAGTTTTAGCAGCACTATTTTTGAAACACATTCTCTGAGGTTATTTGAAAGAACTCAGTAGACACTTTCCCAACCAACAATGCCTTTTTATTAATTTAATTCCAGAAGCTCAGTGGTTATACCTGAAAATTTCAATCAATACTTTCACTACATTTTATCTTTGTACCTTTTGTTTCAGTTTCCAGTGTCTTCAACAGTCACCAAGGCCATTTCTGAAGAGCAGTGCAGTGAGACCAAAGTCATCTCTGGAGACAGATCCTCCTCATTCTTTGTTGATCCAGTAAGTGCATCAAGTGCCTTTGTAGAGCACAGAAGCCTCTGCACAGGGCTTTAGAGACAGCTCCTGTGGGCTGGACAGCCAGCCATAGAAAGGGTGTACCCACACATTCAGGGGTGTGGGGATCTACAGGTTAGCTTTCTTAAGAAAGTACGTGGAAATCTTGCAGTTTTGACACAATCCTGTGCTAGTACATCTCACCCTACAGACTCAGAGCACAGCTAAACTATGTCATTCATGACTGCTCCCAACCGCCCCACTAGATGTCTAAAGTTTTTTCCATTAAACTCTTTGATACAACTTGTACATAAAAGTTACCTTTTGCTACTAGCTGTAAAAGATGCACTGCCAAAACTGATAGAAAGTGAGTTTCAAGAAGTTCTTGCTCATTGTTTCATTAAAAAATATGTTTAGAAAAGATGTGAAATTACGATCTTATAGACTTCACTCCCTCTCAAGGTGCCCCAACACTTTTTACCATCTCTTTTCTTGTCCTGTACAGAGGATGAGCCCTCTGAGAACATACAAGGCAATTCCACCTGTAATGAAGACTGGCTAGCTGTAACTTTCAATGTGGGCATAAAAATGAAGTGCTAATTATTAGGCAATGCTCTCGTCAATAGCAATAACAGAAACAGCTTTTTACAACACTAGAGAGAGAGAAATACACAAAATACAAGAAATATAAAGAAAGAATCATAGCTTCCCACTTGAATTTATATAAGACTGTGTTTTCCCCTTGTGCATATTTCAATGTACTTTACAGAAAATCATTTAAAATTCTGTACACATGCTGCCCAGCTGAAGACTGAATACTATTCCATGAGTAAATACGATGACACTGGGCTTTGCAAAGTCAGAAAGAAAGATTTAGCAAGGACCGGAGGAGACCATTTTGCTGTTTTCCCAAAATTAACATTGTTTTTCCCTGCGAACAGAGCACTAATTCTAGTCTACCACTTCAACTGCAAGGTCTTTGCGCTGCCACTGCTTTTTGCAAAGTTTCCTTCTTCCAGACTCATTCCACCTGGCAGAAACTCCAAGTTTTAATCAAAGAGAATGAAACAGAACTAACCAGACTGAATTCTGTTGGATGTGCAGAGGGAAGTGAAAGGAGTATTCAGAAAAGGATGAACTGAGTAAAAATAAAGCAAGAAGCAATGGCAGAAATAGATGAGTAAGAAAATGATACTTCATGTGCAGCACTGCTCATCATTGAGTAACAACGTCCTATCACTGCTCTTGCTTCCCTGCACTAACTTTCATCAGGGTCTATCTCCATCCCCACTGAACACTATTCATCTTAAAACTCCTTTGCAATATTGCCCAAAAGTTTAACTTTCAGAATGTGCCAAGCAGAAGATACTGACATTATAAATACACAGTGAACTAACACACCCACATGTATAGCTTGTGTCTCTCTAAAAATAAAATTAGACCAAAACTTTTCCAAATATTTTCATACTGCCAGGTTGGCAATGTTTTGTATAAATCTTTCTTCAGGTCTGAAATAAAAACAGTAACTTGTGAACTACAAATTAGTTGAGAACAATTGTTTTGAAATTAGTTTGATTTTGTTCATCAACAATTAGAGACAAGGCAGCTCTAAGTGTCAAATGGGTGGATGCCAGAAGGGTGAATGTGGTGAAGCACCTCCTTTAGTTAGTCACAGAAGAGCAGTGCCTCTACCTCCATAAGGAGGTGACCATGAACACCTACCAACCAAGTCTCAGGTACAACTCAAGATTGGCCAAATTCTACTGTCTTCATCAAAGTCATCAATAGGACACTCCTTAATAGAAAGCAGCATCCTCTTCTATTGTAGTCAAACAGCACTACGTTTTTTTTCCTATTATGAATTATCTTATCTAAACCAAATGCACACAGCTTTCCAAATTTCAGAATTACTGAAGAGCTGGTAGCAGGACACATCACCAGGCTGTGCATCCTTGCTCCATTCCAACCTTTCCTCAGCAAGAAGCACTATTTCAACATTACAGGTTAATCTTTTTCAATTCTCTCCTCTCACCCCTATCTGAATTTCAGAGAAAGAAAAATCTTGCAGGAACAACTGTCTCTCAGATACTTCACTGATTTGCATGAACCTTGCCACATTTAGTACCAGTATACATTCCTTAAATCTTTAATATCATATTTTTTTTATTAAATACTGAATCATTTAACTACTATAGTGGAATTAAGAGCTGTTTCAGAGGAGACATCCATTACATCAACTGCAACAGAAACAACATAAGCCATGAAAGCCTATTGGTGGTACTGACCACTGTGACTGTTGCTATTTTGAGCACTGCTTACCATTAATGATGATCTAAACCTTGCACCAAAACTGCTATTTTACTTGAATTTAGCCTTCATATGCAGTAAAGATATAGTGAAGACTACAAATCATCATCACAGATAAACACATAGCAAGGTGACAGTTCAAATGTTACAGATCCCTGCAATTTCTGAGTAGTAGTAGTGCAACTTTGCAGCGCATTAGAGGAGCAACTGTCAATTAACCAAAGTTCAAAAAAAAATAAGGCATGTCATGGACAACAGACAGAAGTTATCATAAGAATGAAATATGCCAGGAATTGTATTCATTCTTCTTGTTGCCTGTATTCTCAGATGCAGCAACAATAAGAGGTGTGGAATATAATTCTAAACATGACTGAGACTAAATGTTTTTAAGATATAGAACTGAGTTCAAATTTATTCATACCTCACCATAAGCTTCCCTCTCACAGAAGTGATTCAACTTTCCTCTCCCGTGTCTCAGGTGGATGCTCAAGTATACAAGTAAAAGCAGATTTGGTACTGTTAAACTGATCCTTTCCTGCCATCTAGGGGACACAAACTGGTGTGCAGAGGACTGTCTTCAGTTACATACAGGGAAACTTTCTATACAAAAGGCTTATCTCTACCCAGCAAAACAAAAATCAACTTAATTGAAGAGTAACACACCTACCAAGAAACAACCATAACTGATGAAAGCACAACTATTTTATTGGAGACCATACTTTAATTTTTATTAAACTCTTTATGCCAGAGTTTAATTCTGGCATAATCCTAAAATTTTCTACAGTAAATTTCAGTTAAATGATCAGCAAAAATATTGAGGTGGTAATTTAAGCCTCACTTTTATGACATACACCCATGTCTTCTGAGCTACACAGCCATGAGAAAAGCCTTTTGATTTTCCTTGATTCCTCAAGACAGCAAGATGTGTGATGCTATAAGCAGCGTGTCACTGTCAACAGCCAATAAAGGATTGTCTGTCAACCCAGAAAATGAGGAAGTCAAACACAGCCTAATTGCTTCACACCTGATATTATGAAAATTTAGCTTAGAAACTCAGAACTTGATTTCCAATACATCATCAATGTGAAGTCTCAAGTCTCCTGCCTGCATGGTGGGTGCACACACTGTGTACACATCATGGACCTTTCTAGTGCACCACCCTCTAGGAAGCGAAACATAGAAACACTCAATGTTGAAAGATCATCAACGTAATTTTGGAAAACGTTAAAGGCTTTTCCAAGATCCAAGTTTCTATTGATAACGCTGGCATTGTGGCCAGGTTTCTCATACTTGCTCTCCTCACTGTTGCCTTCCGGGCTCTTTCATAAGGCAGACTCTAAAAAAGAAAGGAGCAAACTCAGCTAAACGCTAAGCATAGTCAAATGCACAGGCAAAAATCCATACAAGTTTTTTCCCACTCTTTTGTTTGGATTTGTTTTGTTCTTACTTTGAAAGGGAACAGTACCCTAAAACAAACTCCCCTCACTAAAACAAAGACCCACGCTTCCCATGGCTGAAACGATGTGACAGTCTCTTTAGGATCAAAGCTGGAGCTTCTCCCAAGATGAAAAGAAGCAGGTGTCCAGCCAAGATGTTTTGAGAACTGGCTACAGCTGCACATGATGCAGGCCCTAAGTCTGCCCCAGTGAACAGATTGGAGATGAAATTAAAGTGACAATGCTACCCTTGTGAGACACCTATTCACCAAAAAGCATTCACAAATAAGAAACCTCTCAAATTTAACAGAACAACTCAATTTTATTTTGACAACAAATATTTTGAGCAGCTGTGCCCAAGTCCTCTCCCCCTTACTGTGTGCCGTGTGTTTAAAGAGCTGGAAAGAATCACTCGTTTGGGGATACTGAAGCTCTTTACCACCTACACAAGAAAGTAAAAAAAAAAAAAACAAATAAAAAGCCATGTGCCAACGCATTTACAGCAGTACAATATAAATCTCCATAAGACATCTTAATTTCTTGAATTTAAGCTGATTAATACTGTTCTTTGGGAACAGCACATTAAATACAGAATATTTTCAAAGTGTAAAACTATCAGCCATATATTTACTACATTCAGACTAGCAAACATTACGCAGTATTTGGCAATGCAAAGACATATGCAGTATTCTAAGGCACACCTTTAAAAATAATTTTAATCAAATCACTTCTGGTTTAACAGGCACTGAAGTTATTAAAAACAGACCCCCAAAAATCCCACACCAGCCCTTTTTAAAAAAAAGACCCAAAACAAATCACAGCAACAATGCTGTGAACAAACTGATATTATCAATAAAACTGTTGTAGAAAATGAAGTTATTAGGTGATCAAAATCATAGCAATTGTCAAGAATGTTTTATTTTTTAAAGATATTCAAAGGTTTTAAGTGCTAAGAAATTAAAAAAAAAACCCTTCCATTATTCTGATATTTTAAGGTCTACAATCTGACCATTTCCTCCTAATCAAAGTTATACGTATTCCCTCAGGTGAGACTGGATTTAGTAATCAAACTATAGATTTACAAATGGTTATAGCCAGAAGGTATTAAATACAAAATTCTTTTTTTTAAACAACCAAAGGGCTATACATCCAGATAGTGCTCTTTATAAGTATTTAGGGCTACATTTCGAATTACATAAAAATAAACTTGAAAATAAATTTAAATTGCAAACTGAAATTAAGTCACCAAAGAAGAAACATCATTCATACTTTTATTTTATTTTTTTCATTATGATTTTCTTTCCCAAGAACAAAAAAAATCTTATTTCCACACATTAGAACAGGTGAACATTAGAGCAAGCAGCTTTATATCAGATTTTAACCTTGCCTTGCATTCATCTTTTTTTTATACACTTTTCACTGATTTTCATTATTTTCTGAGTTTTTTGACTTAATAATCAACAGTCTTTCTCCTAAATGTGACTTTTGCTAACCAGCAACAATATACAACTTCATTCAACCAATCAGTTTCCACATGTATTCAAAGTCTTTTTAACACTTATAACAACATATTTGTTGATACTTATAAAATTTAATTAAGTTTTGTTCAAATAAAAATGGAAGCAAATTGAAATTTACAAAGCTTAAAATTTTATTAAAGAAAAATCTGTGTGCTTGAATTATCAAAACAAGATTTAACAAAAACATTTTGTCATTAAAGGCCTACAGTCAATTCACAAAATGGTTCTGGTAACCAGACTCCACGTGGCTTTTAGGCATGCAGAAGTATAGAACGGTGCTTTTGGAAGGCCTGGCAAGCATTTATGCAGGTTAGTACCTGACTGCTGCTGGGACTTCACTAGGATTTAGGGTGTCCACTATTGGTTTTGGTTTGTTTTTTTTTTTTAATCCTCATATGACTTTTTGGGCGTTTAGTGGTCAGATTTTTTTGATGCTTAATGTTCTCAATTAACTCCATATCTTTACATTATCTTGATAGATCTAACTTCATTCCCTTCAAATTGAATTAAGGGTTACTAGGTCCAATCCTTCACCACCTGTTTTTCAAATTTCAGGTGAAGGAATCTAACTCAAACACTGCCAAAAGTTCTCCCCTTGTGCAAATAAGACTAAAACCAAAAATTAAGGCAAAATAATTTCTCAGCAAAAAATCTGAAAACATATGTGATAGTAGGTAAATATATGTCAAGATTAGCTTCAGTCTGAAGTCTACAGACACAGCACCATGGTATTGTTTTGCTTATAAATCTGGCTTCCCTTTTGATTTTGCATTCATTTAGAAAACAGCATTCTCACTAAAAGGTGAGGAAGGCTCATGTATACAGAATTAAAAACTTTAACAGTATACAGCAAGTCTACACATAACACTGGCTGCTGTGATTCCAAATTTAATTATGAGAGATTTATTTTTAAAAAGGTATTCAAGTTCTAAAACACTACTCTAGCACTTAATAACAAAATTTTTTATCCTCTGTACAGAGATGTATTTTCAAGTAAAAGAATCATATCCTAGAACTACATACCAGAGAAATTGAGACTGAAACAGATTTTTTTTAAGGCAAAAGCTCCACTGTATACCAGGTTAAAAGCCACCACAATATTAACTATAGCTAACTCATTAAGGACTTACAAATTCATATTCGTAACTATTAATTCCACTGCTGGCTAGAATGCTACTGATGTTCTGGGAAGTCTAGCTGGAGATATGGTTATCCTTAGAGGTTAAAGAAAGCTATGGCAGAGTAAAGTTAACCTAATCACTACTTTTAATCATTAAATAAACTGTGCTCATTTATGTTAGTAAGTTATACAAACTATTTAGAAAGAGGAAGTATGAAATATTGACAATGACAAAACAGATTTTAAAAGGCTACCATCGAAAAAGTTAGAATACATATTCAGAGGAATTTCAATGCTAAAAACAGATTCACATATGTTCTTCCACCGGCAGATTAGTGTATTAAAAAAAGTTAAGAAAATACTTTTGTGTTTCAGTTCAATTGCGCTTGATTCAAGCACAGCTTAGAAGTTGGCTGATATAAATTAAACATGGTCACTGCCTCAGCAGCCAAAAGTACAGAAAAATGTACATGTTCACAGGATAAATAGAAGTCTCTTCTTTTGGAGGAATAAAAAAAAAAAGTAAAAAAAGCTATCTCACTCCAATACGGGAGGTCATCCACTCCAAGCCCTGGCATAATCTGAAAGAGAAGAGATGTTATTGGTACTAGTACTATCCCAACATCTTGAAAGTATTTTCTGGTTGACTTTATGTGTAAAAACATCTCCTTAAAATAAATTAAATCAACTGGAAATGGGATTGAAAGTTGAACAGAGTAAGCAGCGTTTTAAGCTAAGTCTATAGGCTTTAACCACAAGAAAATGGTCTTGCATTCTATTTTATTAGAGCTTGGCAGAAGTTCAATTTTTTTCTTTGTAAATCTGAGAGACACTACTCTTAAATGCTAACTCATTAGTACATGGAACCAAACAAGTTTTGCTTTTTCTACAGATTTCCCATGAAAGACTGCTTACATGAAAGCTAGACCATTATATACTAACTAAAAGACAAAGGGCAGGTTAACCAGACTGAATTACTTAACGAAAAGGCAGTGTATCAAGAATTCCAAAATAACATTACAAAATTAAAAGAATGTTTATATTGAATAATAAGACTGCATGGGATCTAATCTGCTTACTAACTCCATCTCCATCTCCATTTAAAAGTCTTCCATTTTAGAACACCGGCTTTCCTTTGATTTTCTAGGGATCTAGTTACCTTGTTTGTGCCCCCTAAGCTTTACCTTTGTAAAGTAAGTCATGACTTAGCTATCCGAGAATGCTAACTTCACAAACACAGGGCTAATCTCCCCAGACTTCTGTCAGATCTTTCCAAGGAAGACTCAGCTCAGCAATCTAACTCCGGGATTTTTTTTTATATATTGATCTTACTATTGTCACAGTTTAAAGTATTCTAAATATTCACTTTTGTTTTACAATAAGAAAGAAGCAGCCTATGATGGCCACTCTTTCTAAACTAAAGTTCATATTTATTAATTATTACTTTCCTTCAAATGTCAAATTGGTTGAAGATCTTAGTACATAAACTTGAGTATTTAAAAGTGACTTTAGCAAAATTGGTAGAAGGAAACCAGAATTAACTCTTAGAATGAAACAGACTCAATGAAAAAAACAGTTTATCCTCACTAACACATCCCACCCTAAGGAAGTTAATGCCACCATTCACTCTTCAAGATATCTCCATTACATTAGAAAATACTTCATATTAGAAAGAGAGGAAGATGCTCTCACTTCCCAAATACTCAGCTGGATTCACTATTTTTGATGTCACAAGACTGCATTATTATAAAGGTTGTACAACACAGCTGAAAAAAACCCTCTAAATATTACACATTATAAGACTGCTTTAAAAATCAAGATGAAAAATTAGCACATTTCACACCTACAAGCAAGGCATTATTCAACTTGCTAAAAGGCATCCAAAATTGTTTTTTGATCTTCACAGACAAGAGATCTAAGGAAAGCTCAGCTTCCCATTTTAGTAATTGCTGGCATAAGGTATTCAAATTTCAAAATTAGTTACATGAGCCAGATATAAACAAAATGTTAAGTATTGATAACAATTTTGGCTTTTTATACCTTTTCATCAAAACTATGTTTCAATGCTTATCAAAAAACCCAATCAACCAAAAAAACCCAACCCCAACCCACCAATTTAGAAGCTTCCTACAGATTAGAATGTAAAGGAAGAAAACAGTAGCTTATTTCTTTAAATACACCAAGACATACAAAATAAAAGAGAAGTGCACAGAGAGTAGACAGTTATGCCAACAGCTACATATTTGGGTCAAAGAGTGTTGTTTGGTTTTTGTTTTGGGGTTTTTAACAATACACTAAAAGACTTTCATACGAACATGGAGTTTGAGCTATGAAAAAACCCACAAAGTTAAAAAAAAAATTATGAAAAATTCAAAATACCCCTCTTAACTGTAAAGAGCAGAAAATATGTTCTTTCAGAAAATCCACACTGGCATCAAGAGGATTCTAAATCAGTATTCTCATTTGCCACAAATTGCTGTACTAAGCAGTAAGCATTTACCCTTCTCCTGTCAAAGCACAACAGGATTGAATGTGCCACGGGTGATCCTTTATGGAGCTGAGGGTGAGGTATGTAGATATCTCGGCAGCTGTCATGCAGCCTTTCATGTCCTGCTTGTTTGCAAAGATGAGAACTGCAGCCTTCCGTAAATCCTAGAAATGATTTAGAGTACTCATAACAGTTATTATGAACAACTAAAAGGCTATTGTGCTAACTTAATTTCTTAAAAGAACTGTATTCAAGCTAATCTACAATTACACAGGAGTATGGAGTTTTAACCAACTTTCTGTAGTAAAAATTCATTACATTAAGACTGAAGAAATTAATTTATTCAGTTCTCCACCACAGAGGATCAAATTGAAATGTTTTATATGACTACCATTTTGGTGTTGGCCACATGTTCATATATAACTAATGAAAGTCTTGTTAAAATATATTTTATAATGCTCCAAACCACCCAGCCCACAGAATTATTACTGGCAAACATTTCTAACTCTACAATAGATACTATTCAAATGGAAAAGCCTGCTAGATATCATTCCCTTGAAATTGCTTTCAACGTCATTAAACAAGTTCTGTAGTGATTAAAACAGTAATAAATTAAAAAAGCTATCTGAATTCATGTAAGTTTAATCCTGGTGTTCCAAAAAGGGAGCTGTAACAATGCTGCAGCAGTTTTAGTAACTCCTTAAAAGTTGCTTTGTTTCAGTGTGGAATTTAGGATTCCAAACAGCACTGAGGCAAGAACTGGGCTGTATGGCTTTAGAAGTGCAGAAGGGTAAACAAATGCAATACTCAGGAGGCTGACAGTTGCAATTAAAAGTGTTCAATACGCTTCAATGTATATTAAGTCTGGGACTATTTCTCCATCAAGAGGAAAAAAAATAACAACAAAGTTTTATGATCTAAAGCTGAAAATTCTCTCCTACAGGTAGTCCAGTCTAGGCCTACCACCTGTTTTCAAGAGATGGCAGATCACAATTTCATAAGAGTTTAAGACTGGAAACTAATAAACTACATGGCAAAACTTCACCACAAGAAGTCATCTTCCCACTTCTTTTGGGAGCGTATTTGCTTCTTACTACCAGACCCAAACTACTTTAATATAAAACCGTAAAGCAAAAACTCACTTATTCAAAACAAAGCAAGATTCTCAGAGAAATGAACTAAACAGAATTACTTGCACTGTACTAAATCCTTTTCTTTAAAAAATGAGGGAGAACATTTAGATTTAAAACAAACAATTTAGCTTGAGAGTGTTTAGCTAATCCAATGTACATGTTAGTTTACGAAGTTTGAGGGAGTTGACCCAACGTTGAACAACCCAAATAAAAGTACAAACAAAATAATCCATAAGGAAAATGAACTGAAATTAATTTATCCATATATATGCTCCTTAATTTTAAGGAATAGGATTACAACAAACAAGAAAAAGTAGGCAATTCCATTTTTCTAAAATAAAAATTAAAAAAAAATGTTTCTTCAAATTTTAACCATTTAACTGAAAGGAGATTGTGGTAGAGGATGATAATTCCTTTTTAAACTAATATGAAGCATAAGATATTTTAGAACTTCAGATTTGCAAAGATTGATCTGATTACAATCAAGCAACCCTTAATAGAGAGTGTTTCACAACAATTTTTCTGCTTATTTATAGTTTATGTGGTTTTAAAATGTGACTAACATGCATGCACATTTATTCTCAGATTTTTTTTGTGACAGTATAATTTTTGTTAGCATAGGAAGCATGTAATGTTATTTGACTGTTCTCAACAAAACTATTATCCCAACTCCCCACCATACCTCATGAGCCAGCATTCTATAAAGTTCTTCTTTTGTAATAGAAAGTCGCTCTCTATCAATGCTGTCAACAACCAGAATGATGAACTAGGGAAAAAACCCAACAGTAGAGTACGTAAGTAAAAAGTATAAATTACAGAAAGCACATTTTCAAGAGATCACTAACTGCAAGTCTTCCTCTAGAAGAGACATACACTTGCAGGACACTAGAAAAGAGAAAAGTTTTATTGTTACAGTCTTTTGCTAGAGCTGTGGGAATCATACATGATGATTATAGCTAAAAAAAAAATAATCTAACAGTGTCATGCTTGCACATTTCAGCACTATTATTTAGATCTGCCTATATGTACTACAGCTAAATCTCCTTGGAGGATTTTCAGGCTACATATATTCAAAATAGCTATGTTAGTACCAAAAAGCACCTACAGATAGTGGATTACATTTAAAATGTGGATGACAAATGTGCTACAGATGTCATCAATGAAAACAGCTGCTACTGTCCATTACTACTTGCATACTCAAGAAATTATAAATCTGAAATTGAAATTATGTACTTTTAAAGAACCATATTTTACTTTACAGTTCAGCATCATTTTACTCACAAGGCTTAAGAAAGATTATTTCAAATAATTTCAAATATTTCAAATTTCAGAAGTCACAAGGCTATGTATCTGTAGGGCTTAGCACTATGTTGCTGCAAACTTCATTTTACCGAGGACTTGTGCAGTTGGCCTCTCACAACTTTGCACCCTTCCATCTTTTGGTGAAGCCCTTCCAGGCTTTGGGAGATGGCTGTAGCAGTGATTTTACCCTTACATTCTTCTTACATATAATATAAATTAATATAAATATATTAATATAAATACACTTGTGGACTCTGGGACACTGCTAGGTCTGGTAGATCAGGCCTCCCATGGGAAGCAATTGTCACTGGTATGAAAATGACTGTCTACTACCCTCTCTTTCCACTCCTTGTTTTGTACCTTCTATTTTATAGCCTTGCACTAGAGAGGAAAAAGATACAGCATTTTGCAGTAGGTAACACTCAAGCAAATTCTTCTTCATCACACAACAGTATTTGCACACAAAGCATAACAACTGACCAACACTTCAATACTTGCCCTGCCCAGAGTGCTCCAAGCAGTGCTAACAGCATCATGGAGGGGACAATGAGTAGGGAGACCAAGCACATTCTGATGAAAATTATGCAGATACTATAATAACAATAAAATAAATTACAGGGGACATTTGCTACACTGGAGAGGAAACCAGGAAGATTACATTCATTACTTCTATGCCCAGATAACAGTACTTCTCAACCTCTTTTCTCCTTCACTGTAACTCTCTTCGTTCACCCACAAACCCAATAACTTAACCGTGGCAGCTCCCTCCCCTCTCCTGTCCTCCCAGATTTTTATCTTTAAGTCTGTCTCAACATCCTCTCTGTAAGAATATCATCTAACACTTAAAACAGAATTGCAGAACTAGCCATATTAAGTTGAAACTAATTAGGACAGGTATGCATTAAAATCCTTATTTGTGGGACTTTTACATTACTCCAAAGATTTTGTGTAGATTGCTCCAATTTGCACACAAGGAAAGAGAGAAAAGAGAGACAGTAACAGAAAAGGAGAATTAGAAATCACTGCTATAATTCTCCAACATATGCTCCAAATCTCTTCGCCTTAGAAAATTAAAGAGATGCATTAGCCATTGAGAATGACCACAGAGAATGAAAAACTAAGTCAATTTAATGCTGCTGTGACTTTGAGATGCCTAGCAGATGAGGAGGAACAGTAAAGGAATTATTCATATCAGGGAGGCTAGGATTGGCATACTAAACAGATCTCTTTTCTTCCTCCGCTGTTTCCAGCAGACAAAGCTTCTAAGTAAAAGGGAAGTTCTTCTTTCCAAGTATTAAAAGGCACTGGATTTCAAACACTTACTAGCCAGAATATGATGAAGAACATCATGAAAGTATCAGAGAAAGAACTAATATATGCATCTCTCCAAATTCCAAAATCAAAGGTACGCAAGGGACAAAGGCCAAGAACTTACTGCTCTGTAGCAGATAATGCTAGCAGTAGCGTCTTCAACTTCATGTGTGTCTTAGATGTAGCTATACTTTTCCAAAAAAAATTAAAAATTAGTTTAAAATACTAGAGATGAAGGTTGAGATGTCATCACCAGGCTTTCAGAAGATCTAGGATGGATTGCTAATCTCACCTCTCTCCAAGAGAAGTATAGGGCAGAAAAATCTCATTTTACAGGAGGATGGAATACTTACATAATGAGCAGTATCTACAAGAGATTTCTGCTTTTAGTAGAAATTGTAAGAAATTAAGCCTAAAATAGTTTACATTAATGTAGATGTCTCAAAGTGAGTCCTCAGAGATTACATGTGCATTTTGTATTGATAACCTTTTGGCAGCAAAAACGCTGGCATAAAAAACAACCCCCCAAAAGACAACTGACACTGAATTCCAACCTTTCCAGCAATGCCAGCTTTGCCAGTACCTCACGAGTATTGCAAAGCTAGACTTTCCTTTACCCTTGGATAAAAGCCACAAGCTGGTCAGCTTTTTAAATACCGCTGCCTAGAGAAAGTTTCATTCTTCATCCTTAATTATCATTATCTCAAAAACATTTCAGACTAGATGTACAGAAGTCAGGTTGACCACTGCAAATCCTCACTAAATTTGCAAATTACAATGCAAAATTTTCATTTTAATCTAATTAAAGAAACCACGTAAGAAATGTGATCTGAAAAGTATATTGATATCATTTATTGCCTAGGAAAAAAGTCTCACTTCATAGTTTATATCATAGATCAAACAACAGTACTGTAAAGTAAACAGGAAAAATACTTCAAATATTACCAATGAAATGGCTGCATACCAGAGATACCTCACACTTTTTGGGTTTGTTCTTGTTCAATAGGATTTAAAAACAATACAGTTGCAAACTTTATAAAAATATACCAATATTCCTAATAAATAAATATAATTTCTAACAAACTTGCAAAGCAGCTTCTCATACCTCTGTGTTTGAATAATAGGTATTCCACGATGACCGTAACGATTCTTGTCCTCCAATATCCCACATTAAGAAATGAGTGTTTTTCACCACTATTTCTTCTACATTGCTTCCTATGGTTGGAGAAGTATGAACCACCTCATTCATTAAACTAAAGGAAACAATATCACACAAAGGACCAATCAAAGAAATCCACAAGGCTTGTTACAGCTCAGTTATAATAAATTTGTTGTAGAAAAAGTAAATATGTGTAACTGATTAAAAAAATTTTAAAAAATCAGGCATATTTTAAAAAAGTTATACTTTTGAAATTTATGGAATGCATTGACTGTAGACATGCTTAAAGACATCAGCAATGAAAATTAAGCACATAAAAGACAACAAATGGATAAGCATCTGCATTTTAGGAGGATTCTCTTTTTAAAGGACATTAACAGATACTTAAAATGCACTTGTCTTAAAGTAGAAGCTGCTATTCTAAAGATCCCAAATATGGGAATGTTGAACTGTGCAAAATATAAATCAGAATATAATTTTATCAGAGCACTCTACTTAGTAACTCAACATTACAACCAATCCCAAAGGACTGTTTGATTACATAGCCAAAAATTCCTCAGTTCTACCTTTAAACTTTCTCAAAAATGCTTAGGGAAAAAGAAGTATTTTGAGAAAACATACTCTGCTGCTTTTGTATCCAAATATACGGACAGTAATTTAGCTACATCCTCCCTCTTTTCTACAATTACAATAGTAATTATGGTCCTGCTGACATTCTTGAATTTATGATGGATATTCTTGTAATGCTGGCAAGATTTGGGTGCAATGATGCTATTGAAAATGCCTAAGGTAGAACCTGGGCAAGATGAAATACTATTTTTAGGAATTCTCCATCACAAATTTTAGACACAGGAACAGGGAAACATTTGGAAATATTTATGGATTTTTTGCAGAGTGGCTAGAATTTCCATTAATTTAAAAACACTTTCTTCTCTGCAGTTACTGGCAACAGGATTATTTCTACGCTTACAAATTCAGATGGGCTTTGATGGCAAAAAAATTGCAGTTCACTTTGTGCTTGTATGTACAATTTCCTTATTCAATTTACAATTTAGTTTTAAAGCATGGCAATTGCTTCTCTTATCCTTTAAATATTTACTCTGTTTAGAACAACTAATACTGTTAACGTACAAACTGTGATCTGGAATCCTAGAGATTCTGCCAGGTTACAAAGCTGAATTTTCAATGATTAAACAATGACAAATACTAAAATGCAAACAGGAAAACAAAGTAGTTCATGTACTTACAACTGGTAAAGAATAGTAGTCTTTCCAGCATTATCAAGTCCCACTATGATTACTTTGTGCTCTGGATATACAAAAAAAAAAGAAGACAAAAACAAATTACTGGAAACAGCAACAGTTATAATTCTGGTTAATCACTTTTCCTTACTGAAGAAAGCAATAGCTTGTTTGCCTTATTTCAATAGCTTACATAGAATAGTGGTGGCTTCGGGACAAAAAAAAAAAGCCGAACAAAACTATAAAGTCTCATCTTCTCTTGAGACTACAATCTTGGCAAAAATCAGCACTGGAGATCTTCAGAGAGGAATGGTTACTTCATCAAAAAAATCTAGTTTTAGAAAGAAAAGTACAATGAAAAAATGTAACTCATAGTAGTCTATCATCTTAAGAACATCACCAAACATCCAAAGACTGCAAAAACATTAGCCTAACGGTCAAGGCTCAATAAAAGCCACTTGTTAAGGGATCGCCATTATCTATATAGTAGAATCTAAGAGGAATCTGCATTTTGAATAGACTGCAACTTTTCAACTTCTAAATTGAAAGTCACAGAATGACAGAATGGTCACAGAATGAGAGAAGGCCTAAAGACACTTCTGAAGGTCACCTAGTTCAACCCTCTTGCTCAACCAGGGCCACCTGGAGCCAATGGCCTAGGAGCATGGCCAGATGGGTTTTGAATGTATCCAAGGATGGCAACTCCACAGTGCCCCTGGACAACTTGTGCCAGTGCTCAGAGTTTCCTGACATAAAGAGAGAACCTCCTGTGTTTCAGGTGCTGTGTTGCCTGATCCTGTCACTAGGCACCACTGAGACAATCAGACTCTGTCCCTTTTGCATCTCTTTTCTCATATGTGAGATGTTCCAGTTCCTTAATCATCCCTGTGGCCCATCACTGGACTCCCTCCTCTATGTCCATTTCTCTCTTGCAGTAAAGAGCCCAGAACTGAACACACTACTCCAGGTGAGGCCTCACCACTGCTGAGCAGAAAAGAAAGATCACCTCCCTCAAAAAAAAATATTTTCTTATTTTTAAAAATAAAATTGCTTTTCCCTGCATCAGACAAACCCAGACCCTCCCTGCTGCAAAGTCCAGCTTATAGAATAGTGATCTTCCAATTGCCGCAATGTCAATTTTTCCAGGCACGAAGAAACAAAACAGAAAACAAACAAACAAAAAACCCCTTCAGAATTTATATGCTTCTCTGTAAATAATCCTTCTAAGAATTTCAAATCCAGCACCACAGCCAATTAGAATAGTGGTTCTTCTGCGACATGTGTGAAGTTAAAAGGTACCAACCCACTTATTGACAAAAAGGCAAGTCACTTGAGACCAGTGAATTTGCAAATGGATACTAGGAGCAAAACGTATTTACAAAGTCTGTGAACAGGCTCACTTTTGAAGATATAATATTTACAGTGCTAGGGCACTTACTCTAAAGCAAAACATGGTTCACAGCTTAAAGATTTCCTGTAAAATATTGCACTTGATTTACAAGACTTGCTAAAAAATCAGATCTATCATAAATGTCAAATTGGTAGGGCTTTGCCCATAAGTGGGTGGTTTAAGGAAGAATTAAAGTGTTGGTTTTCTGGGTTTTGTTTTGGTCTTAAATCTATTGATATGTAATTACCTACATCTTTTCATACTGAAAGTGACTATAATGAAAGATTCCAGTTTGGGAATTTTAGAAGTTTTGCTATGCAATACCATCATAAGAAATGCTGAAATGTATTTCCTTGTGCCAGTTCCCCTACTACTGCATCCTGTCAACACATTCTAAGGAAAGAACTTTTCCTGGCCTTAAATCCAGTAGTACTTCTAGCACCATAAGCAGCAGCGCCAGTAATTAGTAACATTTCCCAGTACAGAAATACTACGAAATCCTCTCTGCTTTCAATGCTGATAAACCATGCCTCATAGCTTGACTGTCCATCTCTTCTTCAAATTCAGTCAAAGAGCTCTCAAAGTTCAAACACAGAAATACCCTTTGGTTGTTTTCAAACCAGACGTTGTTAAGCATTGCCTGGAAGAAGATGACCCTACTTTAGCAACATTCCGTTTCGAGTTATTTTCAAGGAAGAAAATGAATTCCAGTCAGGCATTACATTGCTCTTACAATACAATGCTTAAGTGTGAATTACTGGAGTGCTGGATGAAACAATATCACCCTACTTAAAGTAATAAAAAAGATCTCCATTGAGATGACTGTTTTTGAAAGCCACCAAAGCATGAATGGTTTGACGTTATCTGGAAAAAAAGGCACAGCTTATCTGTGTTACTCCATAGTCAAACAGTATTTCACACAGTAACTGAATAACCACAAAGAAGAAATAGTCACACAAGTGTTAATTAATGGTGATCTGGGGATAAATATAATAAGATGAATGCATTGGTATCTCATACAAATAGCAGTTTCCACCTTTTATTAATGGCAGTTGCCATTAATACTATAGTAATGGCAAACTCTAGATATATATTCTAGATTATTATTCTATGTTTCCATTCTATATTTCCATTCTATAGTTCTAGATATAGAACTATAGTAATGGAAAACTCTTCACTTACATTCAAAAGTTGAAGTTCTGTCTAGTTTAGTTAAAATATAGAACATTAACACACAGATGTGCATTAGAGGAAAAACATGTGAACTTAAAAACTGCCAAACCAAGAGAGAACAGAATTTTAGCAAGACAAATACTTGTTTACAAGAGCAACTAGTAGAAGACAGATGCCACATTTAGGAGAAAGGACAGTTATGGGGTAAACCATAGGCAGTGTTTATTGGTGTTCTGTACTTACAGACTAACCCAAGTTTCTCCCTTTCACTGGCTGGTATTCAAACTCATTTTGGGTTGTATTCATGAATATCTTCCCAGTCCACCATGTTCTTGGCAAAGGAAGAAGAAAATCCATAACAAAGTTGACAGAGCAGAAGACAAGAGTCTTTATTAATTAGGTAGGAAGGGGGGGGGGAGTAGAAAAAAAGTAGACATATGTAGGGGGGGAAAAATACAGTATTAGACTACTCTTTAAAAGAATCCAAATACTTCTGTAATATCAACCATTCTTAGCTCACTGTTAGAAAAAAAAAAAGTAGTATTGTTAAAAAAATCTCTGGCAGTCTAGTATTACAAAACCGCAGGACAGTGAAAATTATCTTCTTGCAGATGTTACAAGAAAGACATAATGTATTCTTTTTTTCACTTACTCATCTATATTTCTCTGTAGTAAAAGGGCCCAAAACTGAAGATTCAACTCTCACAACTTTGCCCTTCTCTCTTTTTTTCAAAAGTTAAATTTAAAAAAAAAAATTCTAAATACGATAATGATGAGGCTCTTCCAACACGCTTAAAAGAAGAAATGGGTACCAGAAAGGGTACCAATACTTTTCAGACAAAACACACACATCTACTTTCTAATAGTAAGGATCTTGGAAGCTTCAAAGTTGAAGACAGAATGCAGATAGAAGTTTGCTGAAGAGGAGGCAGGAGGAATAGCATATTTCTAAAGGTCAAAGGGGTTTCAATACAAATACTCAGTTTGGACACTAAAAGCTAAAGAGTCTTCTTTAAAACACAAAAAAAACTGCTTAAATACATCTTGTATCTCCAGACTTGATTACAAGAAGGCAGAGAAACTCTCAATAGCATTTAGTAGTCATTGGAACCAAAATCTATTTGGTTTTCCAGATAATGGTCTCTTCCAACCTGACTGTACAGTCTGGGAACTGTCAGCAAGCCTAAGTGAAGTGAACTGTGGAGTTCCAGAAGTTCCTTGAATTAGAGCTTACCGTTAGTTTTCTTAAAGCAATTTTTACAACTGTAGCAATTATTCTGAGCACTCTGAAGACTTTGAACAACAAACATTTTAAAAATAATTAAAAACCAGATTTGTGAGCTTCTTAATTAACTTACCAGACACACACAAAAAACCCCAAGGTACTGACAACTGTCAGCGTTGCTAACATTCACTTCTGTTTTTTTCCTTATAGTTTCATTAAGAGCAATCTTGATAGCATTGATAGAATATGTTACACAAGTTTTACTCAGCCATGTGATAAGAAAAGACAATGCAGAAAGAATCGAACCTTGCAGAATATACCATCTAAGGAGTCTTTCTGCTGTGTTTTTTGCAACCAGACTTGCCTTTCTCGTATTGGCCTTTTTAGCCACCAACGCGCTTGCAAGAAACGTGGGTAGAGCCCTTCCCAAATCTTCGTTCGCGAAGCCTAGCCATGACATGTTGCTTAGAAGACTGTGCCACTTGAGTACTTTACCATAGCTTCAGCAGGTCATTTTTGAAATCTGATTTTTTCTTCAAACTTCCAGAAGTAAGTTATTTTTATAGCAAGTATAAGTAAGTTCAATCTTAAGTTACTTAGTAATTGGCCTTAAATGACTGCGGGGCACGAAATTTTAAACAAAAACAATACTTGAGGCAATGTTTTTTGTCAATTTCAAAAATAAGGAAAAAGACTCAGGAAGCCATTAGAAAGTCACCTAGAAAAGAGACAAAAGTCTATTTTAAGCCCAATTGTTTCTCTTACGAGTAAAAGTACCTCTATTTCAATTCACATCATTCAATTACTACTTGATTATGACACAATATATATGGAGAGCTGAAAGACATAGAAATGCTTATATTCCTCCCTCCTTCAGGCCTTAACCTCTGTACTGAAAAGGCCCAAAGACCAGAAAACAAGATTAAATAAGGCCCTGGAATACCACCACCACCACTCAAACAAAATCAGCCACTGCTTACAGACTATTGACAAACTCAAACTGGAAATGAACCCTTCCAAATGTATCAACAGAGCTAAATAGATATTCCTTGAGAGACTGTACTCAGACTGTTAACCTTCCTCTCTTTCATTAGTCATTGACTCATGGATCAGCACAGGCATCATCCAGTTTCACATAACATTATTTTAACTGTTGCATTTTCTTACAAGCCAGTTTGGGTTTGGCAAAATGGGGTAACTATAATCAAAATGGGCTGAACCAACTGGAACAACTTCTATTGCATGTACAGTGACTTGAAACAGAACAGACAGATTCAACTCCCTTGTAGGAACACTCAGATGCTACCCAAGACACAGGGCTAAAACAGCTGAATACAAGTAATAAGAAATGCTGCAGGAATAGGTCAATAGATACACTAGTCAACAGACACTTAGCAACAGAATGTCTTTACACACAAATTAAGTCCAGTCTCTTGACCTTCCTTGTAGAATCTTATCCTCACCACCGGGAAAGCAGGTAGGAGAATCAAATTGCAAAAGTAGTAAAGAACATGCGTAAATTAATAAGATGACATTTATAGCTCTAGTAGGATCTAAGGGTATCTTCATTACAAGGTTTTCCCGCCAGGTAGAAGTCACTATGAATGAACTCAACTTTATCCACATCACATGGTTATTGCGACAGGACTGAACCCCAAAGCACAAAAACACAGGAGGCTTATCTTAAGATGTTAGTTATCTTAAGATGTGCATTTTTCAGAAAGCTACACACACATATCTTCTTCCTGCAAGTTAACAGCATTAATTCACTGAGAAATATTTCTTTAAAGTTGTCCAGACATTACCGATCAAGTACCTGTCGAATTGGGCATCTTCAGCTTGGCTATTATTCACATTTATGTAACGCAAAACTGCAGTGCATAATTAATAATACTCAAATGAATTGCCAATGATGCCCTGTTCTGTATTTTTGAGCACTTAGGCACACCTCCTCCCCCATGCTCTACTTGATGGAACACAGACAGCACTTTCCAAATCTTTGCTTTGTTTAACCTTTCATTTTGTCAGTATCAAGTGCCCCAGACTATCAGCACAACTCACACTAACAACAACGAACTGAAAGTATCCTCCTCCCATACTGAAGTCTATTTGCATCTTTGGAATACTCCCCCTATACAGTCAAAATCAAGGAATTGTCTAGATTTGATGTAACTAGAAGAGTAACCAAAACCAACTCATAAATTACTATCCTTCATTATTAGTAATGATATTATTTAGAGAAAAATAGTCGTGTAATTAGAGCATAATTTCGCATTAGATGGGTCAAAACTTTCCGTTTGAAGCAAACTTTCTAGAAGAGAAGCTCAATTTTAGCCGTGAAAAGAAACTCACTTTCTTTTCTGTGGTCACCACAAGAGGAAAAAAACCAAACCAAAGCAACAAAACCCAAACCAACGATAACTGCAGCAACAAAACAAGATCAGAACATACCCCAGAAACTTATTATTGGGATAAACGCCAAAGAGTAACTATTTCATGATATCATCTCATCTATCTTAACTGTGAGACAAATTTTCATTAACATTTTAAATATATGAATGCATGGTATGCATGGTGAGCTTTTGATAGTGGGGAGAGCTACAAGGGTGTTTTCTGCGAGAAGCTGCTAGAAGCTTTTCCTATGTCTATGGAGCCAATGCCAGCTGGCTCCAAGGTCAAGCCCACCAGCAACAGGAGTAATGCCTCTAGGATAACATATTTAAGATGGGGAAAAGTTATTGCACTGATGCAACTGTGGCAAGAGAAGAGAGGAGTGAAAATATGTGAGAGAAACAACTCTGCAGACACTACGGTCAGTGCAGAAGGAGGGGGAGGAGGTGCTGGAGGTGCCAGAGCAGGTATCTCCCTGCAGCCTGTGGGGAAGACCATGGTGAGGCAGCTGTGCCACTGCAGCCCATGGAGGTCCACAAGGGAGCAGATACCCACTCGCAGGATGTGGAGGATCCCATGCCAGAGCAGGTGGATGCTCAAAGATGGCTGTGACCCCATGGGATGCCAATGTTGGAGCAGTCTCCTTGCAAGACTTGTGGACCCGTAGAGAGAGGAGCCCATTTTGGAATAGGTTTGCTGGCAGTACTTGTGGCCTCGTGGGGGATCCATGCTGAAACAGCCTGTTCCTGAAGGACTGCACCTTGTGGAAGGCACATGCTGGAGCAGCTAATGAAGAACTGAAGATCATGGGAAAAACACACATCAGAGAAGCCTGTGGAAGACTGTCTTCCATTGGAGAGACCCCACACCAGAGCAGGGGAAGGAGTCCTCCCCTTGAGGAGGAAGGAGTGGCAGAGACAATATGTGATGAACTGATCACAGCCCCCATTCCTCATTCCCCTGAACTGCTGCAGGGAGGAGGTAGAGAGAACCAGAAATGAAGTTAATCCTGGGAAAAAAAGGGAGGGACAGGGGGAAGGAGTTCAGAAATTTTGGGTTTATTTCTTATTACCCTATACTGATTTGATTGATTATGAACTAAATTAATTTCACAAGTTGAGTCTGTTTTGTCCATGATGGTGACTGGTGAGTGATCTCTCCCTGTCCTTATCTCGACCCAAGAGACTTTTGTTATTTTTTCTCTCCCCTGCCCAGCTGAGGAGGGGAGCAATAAAGTAGTTTTGGTGGGCATCTGGTATCCAGCCACCATAATGAAGAATAACTTTTCTTGCAGGAAATAATACACAGTAACAGAGACAATGTGTTTTCCTGAAGATAAATACTGACATCATAAGGTACCATACAGAACAATACTAAAAGCCCCCAGTTATCTCCTGATCAGTTCTTTGCTTATAGATCTCTTTGGAGTCTTTGGAGTTCTTCATGGAGGGAAAGGATTTGCAGATTGCACTATCTGATGAAAATCAAAACAGTACTCAGTATTTTTCTGGAGAATTGGAGAAATCTTACCAAATAGGTTTGAAAGTTCAGAAAAATAAGAAATCAACAACAGCTACAAATTTAGAAGACTGTTAGATGATTTCAGGAATGATGTGGTAGGATAGTGTGGGAGAAAGATAAATGATCTGGGACCAGAATCCCTCCCAATCTCACTCCATGAAAGACAGTTTGATAGACAGATGTCAACGTGTACACACACTGAGGCTTTGCTCTGTTATTTACAAAATTAGGATAGGTTATGTGCAAACACAGTAACAAGCCTATTAAAGGGATACCAGGTGTATATGCCTCCAAAAATTTGCAACAGAGCACTGAACAAAAAAGTTTATCTGCATTCTCAGTAACTTTAAAGTGGAAATGAAGCGTGCATGTGGAAACTTGATGAGAAAACAATTAACATCAGTTTGCCTTCTCCAAGCTCAGGCCCTCAAGGAAAAACAATACAAGCAATAAATTCCTCGACTATTTATTTTCCAACCAAAGAAGGCTATAAACAAAATTCATTAAAACAAATAAATTAACAGAAAAACTATAATTTTCTATTTTATGATAACCACCTGAGTAAAGGTGGTGGCAGCCACAAGTTCTGAGCTCTGGATTACAACATGAGCCATGACTGCGGGCCTGAGCTGGAGAGGAGAGCATGTAAAGAAATCCTATCCCCTTATGACCTTTTTGTTCTTGGCTGGAGAAGTGATTTTCTTGGGACACTTACTGTATTTAACCAGCATCTTTGCCAAAACACAAACAGATCTTTACCTCGAAGGCCCCAACATGTTTAGCGGGTTTTTTTTCCCCCTTTAAACTAAAGACCAAAATAACATGACTTTAATAGGAGACCTCGACTCAAAAAACGAAGATCTGCAAACACAAACACGACCGTCATTGTCCATCAAAGCTTCAGCCGCGATCGCGGTGGAAAAACCCGGTCCGAGAGGCAGAGACGTGCCCGCCGTGCGATCCCGGGAGTGCAGCGCCCGAAGGGCCGCCCGGGGCACACGGGGCGTTTAACGCGGCCAGGGAGGAGGGGGCGAGGAGGGACCACCTCGGGAACCGAGACAAAGCGACCCCAAGCATGAGGCGCCGCGGCACCAGCGCTCCCGGCGCTGCACAAAGAAAAGACCAACTTTAGGCTGGGCGGGCCCTCAGGGGAGACTCAGCAAGCGGAGCCGGTCCCGAGCCCCCCCCCGGCTGCGCGCGGCCCCCGCAGCCCCGCGGGCTCCGCTCGCCGTCCCGCAGCAGTCCCGGACCCGCGCGCCCACCTTGGCTACCGAAGAGGCTCCACAGCTTGGCGAAGATCAGGCCCATGCCTGGCCCCGGCTTCCCACCGAGCCTCCTGGACACCCTGGGCTCAGCCAGGCGGCGGCGGTAGCAGTAGCAGCACCAGCTTCCCCGGATCCCTCCGGCAGCGGCCCCGGGGCAGCGGGAGTGGGCGGGCGGCGGGAGGGGCGGGCACGCGGCGCGGCACCGCCCCCCCCGCCCCGCCAACGGCCGCACGGCGGGGCCGCCCCAGCGCCGGCACGGCGGGACGTCACTGCCGCGTCAGCGCGGGGGCGGGCCGGGGGTAGCGCCTCTGTGGGGCCAGTTGCGAGGGGAGTGCGGCCGTCTGCCCAGGCCTGGTGAAGGGCCCACGGGGTTGGGGCCGGGGCTGGGCACGATCGGGAGGAGAGAGGCGCCTCGCCCCGCAAGGGAGGGGAGTCACGGTGCCCCGCGTTGCAATGGGAGGCGCTGGCAGCGCATGTTGCCCGTCCCCGTGTCCTTCAGCCGGGCGGTGCTGTGGCCGGTCCGCGGCCTCTGCCTTTTACAAGGGTTGCGGGTTTCAAGGCTCACAGTTCTCTCGTGTGTAGTAAAGCGTGTAAAAACAGCTGGGCTCGCTTTCAGTGCTGTACTGCAGGTTTCTGCATACTGATCTCTTGAGCGGCTACGTGGGTTTTATCCCTCAGGAGAGGTCAGTAGGAGAGCACGAACCCTGCTCCGCCCTAGATGGGGAATCCACAGGCACTTAGATGCAGGAAGGGTGGAAGAACAAAACATGTTATTATAATCCACTCATTTCAGCTTTTTCAGAGGGAAAACATTAAAAAAAAAAAAGGCGCTCTCAGCAACGTCTTGTCCAATGAGCTCGGGCGCCCCGGGCTCTGGCCCCGCCCTGTTGCCGCCCTCCCTGTCCCCTAGTGGAGAGCGGGTACGGCGGTTGCACCTACTCCCCGCCCCGGCGTTCCCGGCTCCCATGGCGACTCCGCACAGGCGGGACTTCCTGCGGCCGTCCCGGAGGAGGCGGGACCGGCTCGGGCCCGGCGGTAGGTGGGGGGCTGGCGGCGTGTCGGGGTTTGCGCGGGAGGGTCGAACGCCGTCCGGCACCGGCACCTGTGTGCTCCGCCCTTCTCGTGGTGTGCCGGCTGTCCCTCGATGTCCGTCGAGGCTGAGGGGGCGGTGGCGGCAATGGCACCTCCCCCGTACTCCTGGACTGAGGTGCCTCTCAGGGCGGCGAAGAGCTGTGTGTCCGTTAGTGTGTCCTCTCCCACTCCGTGGTGTTTTCAATAATGGACGGATGAGGAAATAAAGGAGCGCGCCCCAACTTCCACTCCCCACAGCAATGAGCCGACTGACTTTTTCCTTGTGTGTGAAAAGGTGGGGAAGGGAGGTTTGGAAGAATCGGCATCTCTGGTGCTGACTGCGTTTAACAGCTCTCAGTGTCCATGTGCGTAGTTAGATCAAAGCGCTGGTCCGGCGTCGCGTTCCTCGCTGCGGTTTCCTCCCCACTGAGGCACAGGGAAATCTGCAAGGAGATGGTGAATAGGGAGGGGAGGCTCCCTCAAGGGCTTTCTTCTGAAGCCTTTACTGTGTACGGCACAGCAGGTCTGGGCAGAACAATACCTCTCGCAGGTGTCGAACCTGCCACCTGCGGAACGCTTGAAGTCCGAGTTTTGTACTTGGAGGGGCACTAAGGCTGTCTCCCTCATCCGCCTGGCTTCCTGCCGTGTCTGAATTTATAAGCTTCTGTCCCCTCTCGGCTATGTTCCCCAGACTTGAAGACTGCAAACTGTTTAGTTTTTCCATATTTGAAAGCAATTCCCTATGTATCATAATCATCTTTTTTCTAAGCTGCATTGCATCTTTTCTGAGATAATGGCCGCGGAAAGGGCATACATACCATGCTCAAGCTGAAGGTTATGTGGGTGTGCTCTGAACCTCTAGTTGTGTGGTTTTGACATTTCCAGGCAGCTTACAATGATTTTATTCTTTTGAAAGCTCTTTTTAACTGAGGAATTGATTTTCATTTGTGTATTGTTCCTCTCCCTGAAATAAGCACATGTAGTATTTGTCATTCAAATGGATGTGTTGAGTCCACATACCTTGCAGGTTCTGTGACAGAGGAGCTGTTCTGCAGTCATGTTTCATACCACGTCTGATGAACTAGTCACGGTCAAATTTTAACTTCTCCCATTACACATTCTGTAACTTCCAGAAATGTTCATCAACTGTGGTTAAAAGCATAGATCTGGCATCATGCTTCTGTGTGAGTCTGTCTGTCTCTACTGAGGGCAATCCCCTGGGTACTATTTTTACCCACTGACGGATGCCAGACCCCCCTTCCCGAAACCCTTCTGGGTAACTCCCTCCATATTATATACTGGGCAGACCATTCTGTGGTGTGGAATATCCCTTTGGTCAGCTCAGGTCACCTGTCCCGGCTATGTTCCCTCCCAGTTTCTTTTGCATACTTCCTCACTGGCAGAGCATGAGACAAGAAAAAAGTCCTTGACTTAGGATAAACACAACTTAGCAAAAAATCAAAACATCCGTGTGTTATCAACATCATTCTCATTCTAAATCCAAAACACAACACTGTAAGAGCATCTGAGAAGAAATTAACTCTATCCTAGCTGAAACCAGGACAACGGGACAGGATTTGGAGGTGGTAACACTTCCTTCATATTTCAAGCAGTGATACAGTAGCCTTGGAAGGTATGACTTGGAAGGATATGGCAGCAAGGAAACAGTAACCTTGCTGTAAGTTGATTGCAAGTGCTAAACATGTTAATGAACATATTCTGAAATGTAATTAAGAGTAGTGTTGAGTGCAGTAAAATTGCATTACTAAAAAACAGAAGAATCAGAAACCTCAGCTTAGGTTGTGAGTACATCTTATGTTACATTTATAAACTTAGAGAATATGATAAGAACCACTAAGAAAATATTTTGCTTATTTCTGTTCCTTACCAGCAGATTTTATAAAGGAAGATGTCCTTTTTCCCTAAAATCTCTTTCCAGTGTGAAGTTCAAGAGTATCTCACCAAAGTGTTCAGAAATAACGAGGTATGTGACATGAATACTACTAATCATCAACAAATAATCACATTTTTTGTGTAACTTTAAGACTTTACAATAAAGTAATTGTCCTCACATTAGAAACAAAGTTTTTATATAAAACATATTTATATTTAAAATATAAAATTAATATTTATGCCCATTGACTCAAAAGAACATAAATATTTAAATTAAATTTAACACAAATCAGAGAATTCAGTTGATCGCACTGAAGAGAGATCATAGATAATTAACCACTTATTAACCACATAATATTGACAAGACATACTCCCTTACCCCAGTATAGAACCAGAAATATGATAGACAATCTATTAGTTCCTAATGCCAAAGGATAAAATAATTACATTTTTGGATATCAATATGAAAGTTACTAATTCATAGTTTGGAATCTACCCTTCCATTTCCTTAGGACTGCTTTTTGCACAGTATCTCTATCACAGAGCAGTTACTTTTGATACTTACTGCAGACTATTTGGAATGATTTTGCTAATACAACTGTTTTTCCAACGACTGCTTTTCAAGAAATTTATGAGGCTTCCAGTGGAATTAGACTTCCAGATACTGACATTTCTCACTATTGCACACCACAGAACCATATTCTTCCATTTCTATGGAATGTTTATTCGGTGGTGTCCTTTTGCACTGAGCAAGAGGCTACTGTGTGAATCTCTTTAATATAAAATCTCTTCCTTCACTTTCAGCTTATCACTGCTTTAGGTGCACAGGAGGCAGAGAATAAATATCAATCTCTGTTAAGTCGTTTGTCTCATCCACCAAGTTTTACAACTGTAAGAGTTAACACCCACTTGACCTCAGTGAAACATGTGAAAAAATTGCTGTTTGAAGAGATCCAGAAGGTTTGTGCAATTTCTTTGTTACAACAGAAAGAATAATTCATCTTTTGCCTGATTATGAGAGCTTTTCATTACTGGAAACTACACCTTACCTTAATGCATGTCCAGTAGTATTAACATTATGCAATCATATCAATTTCCTGTCAGCATTAAATGTTAATTCACTGTCTAGCAGTATTCCTCATCTAATCCATCCAAGAAAGGCAATAATAGAGGGAAAAGGCAACCAACTTTTTTTCACATGGCAGGTCCAAACCTTAGGATTGAGGTATTACTGTAGTAAATGCTGTCAAGGTGTCATAGGTCTATAGAGAAGATGGAAGATAAAAACTGTAGTTCGGTATGCTGTCTTCAGCATGTTTAGAACATTTTTAATTTAAGATTAAGGGAGAATGCCTGTGTATCTCATTGCAGAAACTGTTTAGGAAAGTGAGAAAATCTGTATGTTATAGAAACTGGAGACAAAGTGATGCTCTGCAGCTGCTGTATTTTCTTTTTTTTTTTAACCTGTTTTTAAGCTTTGTATAATTTTGTGGATTTTTACTTACCTTACGTAAACATTTATTTATCTGATTATATATAAGTCATTATGTTTAAGAAATTTATTATTTTGAAACTGTGTCCTAGATCTTCACTCTGTCTGAAAGGATCCAGTTCTTCTTTAACTAAATTATTAATGCTAGTGGGTGTACAGGGAGCTTTTGCATGACAGGAGCCAAGACGTTTCTGTGATGCAGAGGCAGTTGACAGTGTTCTGCTGGCTGGAATGGTAATGAGCTATGCTAATTTTAGCTTGATTGTAGAAATCTGCAAGTGGGTATTGCAGTGTGATATTTTGCTTCAAGGGAAAAGGCTTTGCTGCAAAATGACTTAAGACTGGCTTTTCACAAACTTTTTGTATTTTGAAGTGTGATTAGAAAAGGAAGCTACATAACACAGTTTTGAACAAAATTATGGTCATGGATTGTTTTCTTTTTTAAGGGAAAATATTTATTTATCAGAAGCAAACTGATTTATGGTTTGATGTGCTTTAAGATTATAATTTAGAAGGCTCAGGAGAGAAGAGAGATCTTTTTAAAATCCAGGAACCTTTATAAAATGGCAAGCTGTCATTTTTTTTTTCAACTATCTGCACAACTCAGCTCTCAGTATCCAAAGTTGAGCTGACAAGAAAAATGAAAAGTATTGCCAACCTAGCATGTTAAGTGAGACAAACAATACATGAGTAGAGTTAAATAGTGGTATTAAACTAATAACATCAAAAAGATAACACAGATTAGATCCAAGCTTCTATGGTGGTGTTACTGTGTTCTGATGACAACTCGACTCAACCCTCTTCGAGAAAAAAGAAAAAGCCAGTGGTAGGGGTATGAGTGTCAAAACACTTTCGCACTCCCTGAAATCAGTTCTCAGTCAATCCCTTTGTGGCCTTGTTATTTCTCAGTTTATTAAATGTTTGGACTTTTACACCAGTATTTTTAATATTGAGTGTCCCCTTACACACTATTTCCCACTTATTTTTATCTGTTTTCAATACCTTTGTTTTTTGTGCTCTACAGCTATAAATTATGAATGGAAAAATAGCTTTCAGTCTAATTAAGTATTTAAATATTAAGTTTATTAGTAATGCCTAATAATTATGTATTTTGTTAACGAAACAGCAGTTCAAAGGACTATGTGTTCCAGTTCTTGAGCACCCAAAACTTCAGGACATCCTGTTAATTCCTGTCATTGGACCCAGGTTTGAAATTTTCAGTCTTTCACCTTAAAATGTTGTAACACATTTTACTTACAGATTTCTTGTTAAACAGTTATGATAACTAACTCACTATAACAGAAGCACAACTATTATGACCTCGTGGACTGTCATATACTAGTCAGGTCAGAGTTTTAGTTATTAAAAGATATAAGAAAACATAGAAGGAGTTTTTTGCTTATTTATGAGACTAATGTTTTATAGGGAACGTGTAACATGAGTGCATCCTCCCTGGAAAGCTAGGAAGGTGGCATACAGAAGAGCTGAACTTCTGCAGCAGAATATAGAACTATAGCTAAATATGGGCGGGTTTTTTTTACACTGGAAGAAATCAAGTGGAATCAAGAAGTACTGAGAAGTTTTTAAATACAAAAAAATTACAATCACCTGGCCTAGAAAGGGATAGAGGATTATTTCTCCATCCCAGTACAATTCTTTTGTATTCCTGCATTAGGTTCTGGCAGAATGTTCCAGAATCTGCATTGGTTTAAGGACTGTTCTTCTTGGCTCCTTCCTTTGATTTCTCTGGGACTAAAATAAATCTTTTACATGTAATACACGATATTTAAGTACTTTTTCTATTAGATTGTGACAAAATCAGTATTTATGAACTAGAGTTTACTTGGGGAGTATTTGGCTTTTTTTTAGTATACTTTTTTTTAACTGAACTACATTTTGTATTTCTAGGCGAGACTTAAAAAAACATCCATCTGAAGTAATTGTTGGAGCCCAGTGTGGATACGCAGTACTTCGAGGAGCACACGTTTATGTCCCTGGAATTGTATCTACCTCAAGATGTAAGAGTTCTCTGAACACACCCAGTTAAGTTGTAAAGCTGACAGAAAAAGTGTCAGCCTTTGATGACAACTTCCAATAAATAGTGACATGAAATTTTTTTCTATTCACAGCTGAAATTAATCTTAGTTGTAATTTATGCTAATTACATTTTTAAGGTTTTTCTGGCTTTTTTTTCCTTCCTGAGATTTTCACTATTTTTCATTGTACTTGTAATTAAATGTAATTATTTCTCACCTGGCCTGTTTTAAATTCCTTGTCCCATATGTAATTTCTACCTTAAGTATTAGTTCTCAAGGATTTCACTTTCTTGGTCTCATTAAAAAGCCTTTTTAAAGAGCATTTTCAAATTAAAACATGGCTTTTAAAGAATTTTTTTGAACTAAATACTGTAACTTTTAATATGGATGTTCAGTTGAATAAATTTACAGAAGTTAGCTGCTTTCCAGTCTTGTGAAGAAAACCCAAAAAACACAGGATGCCACATCTGGATGGTGCCTGGATGTATCTTGATTATTCAGTAGATACTGTTTCCAGATATGTTATTTCTTCATTCAGTCACAAAGCCACTTACCTTCATCATCCTGTCAGATTTTAAGTTACAGATCTATAAAAACCCTAATTTTCTTTTTTTTAATCCATTGAAAATTCATTTGATACTATTTGTGTATGAGAGATCTAGTAAAAATCTTTATTCATTGATGAGAAAAATCTTCAATTTTAATGTCAGATTCTTAAGAAATGGAAATTATGTTTCAAAGCCTGTGAGACAAGATAAAAAAAATCTACATATACATGCTTTGTGTTAAGCAGCCTATTTATTTTTTATTTAAAGGTCAAATTAACTTTATGTAAAACCAGTGTAATTTTGGGTGATTCACCTTATTCTATTGTGATGAGATCTACTAATCATCATGGTATTATTAAACAAAGTGAATCAGGAAAGCATTTACCTAGTCACTTCAATTCTCTTTCAGGAAAAAAAACTTCAAGAAGTTTTAAGCATGTGCTTAAGTCCAATTCATTGAACAGAAATGTTTTTCAATCTAGGACTCAATAATGAAATAAATATATTGCCTGAGCAGTTGTTGAAGCTGCTTATTTAGACAACGTAATAAATATTCAAATCCTGCTTTGAGTCAGCTAGTGATTTATCATAATTGCTGCATGTAATTATGCATGCAACATCAATTCAAAGAAAAGAAAAGATACTATAAAACTTCAGGAACACTTCAGGGGAATTGCAGATAAGAAAATAAAATTAAAGGGCATGCTACCCACTTGATGCCAAATATAATAAGGCTGTATTAAGCACAGATGGTCCAACTAGGGAAAAAAAGCAGTACAGCAAGAACACATTTAATCACCGAACTTCCAAGCCAAATGAGGGTAAACTAATGATTGGGGGACTTTGAGTTTAATTTAACTAATCAAACCTAAGCTTTATGTTTATGGAATGCCAGTATAAGCTTAAGAACTTAAGAACAAAAAGCTTAAGAACTGTATACAGTACTAATGCATTTTGAAAGGACAATTGTCAGCAGAGAGTGAAATAAAATCATTTCTGTTTGATTACTGCAAAACATAACTGGCAGATATGCTGCAGGTTTTTGTTCAGTGAAGTTTGATCAGGCAGTGAGCTATCACATAATATTTGGTGTCACATTGTGTAAAAAGAAGCTATGCAAAAAAAAATATTTCAGTGGCTACCCAACAAATATTACCATTTAAAATTTTCAGGGTATTTGTGCATAATCAGAAGGCCACTTGAAAATGGAAAAAAAGGATTCTCAAGTGCAATTCAAAGAATTCCTGGGAAGCTGAACTGTCATGAATCTTACTTGTTATACCATCTGATTCCTCCAGCTTGTCACTCATGTCAGAAATGTAATTCTGGAAAATTGTTTACTGCTTTCAGAAGAGACCTTTACTTTTAACATTTTTCATCCAGTCAGTGCATAGAGCTTGCTCACTCTTCTACAAAATCACCTAAACCCATCCCCCTTTTCCATCTATTTTTGTTCTAACTCAACAAGTTTTTTAAAGTCTGCATGATTACACTTCTAGTGTTTGGTGTATATTTACATACTTCACTGATCTGGTAGGTTTTAATTGGAGATAAAAAACTCTCTAAGAGGATTATTGAGAACAGCAACTGCCTTAGAGGGAAGAAAACCAGACTAGAACGAGAATATATAATCACTTGTATTAAAGAAATAGTTAGAAAAAAAGCAGCTATAGCTATGTTCTACCTAGCTATTGAGAGGTCATTAGACAAATTTAGCATTACTGTCTTTGTTTAGTAAGTGTGAACCGGTCTTGTTTGATGTACTCATGTGCTTGGAGCATGCGGAGAGGACTGCATCCTGAAGAGTGTGCTGAAAATTTATGGGTGACCCTGCTGTGATCAAATAAGTAAAGTGCAGATTTTGTAACCTCTTAGAAAACAAGGCACGCTATCTGACTTGCAGCTTGATGTTTCTCAGTAGCTCCAGTCATTCGATAGCCATCATTTACCATCTAACACTTCAAAGCTTTATATTAGTTAATCTTCATCTTTGATTACATGAAGAAAGTTTAAAGTTTGATATGATACAGGAGTTGAAGTAAGTAGTCTACTGAAAATCCTAAATTATTTGGTCACTATTGTTTTGTTAAGTGTCATGTTGATCTCAGAGTTTCTGTTCTTTCTGCAGTTGTGAAAGCTGGAGATCTTGTCTCAGTGTATGTGGATATTGAAGGGAAGTGTAAAAGAGGAGCCAAAGAATTCGAAGGAGTAAAAGTTTTCCTTGGAAATGGGATTTCAGAACTGAGTCGCAGTGAAATCTTCAGTTCAAGTGGCCCATTGAAGTAAGTCCATTGTAACTGCAATCTACACCTACAAATTTGCAAAGGGGAGGAAGAAGCTGGGAAAAGATTTGAAATGTTCTGGACCCTATGTGAAAGCATAAGATGGCCTTGACTGAGACCTATGTTGTATGTTGGGATTTCCAGTATTTTTGGGGAAGTGTTTAGTTTCGTAATGGTATCCAGATACCAGTTTACATGAGTGGTAGGAGGAAATAAGTGGGAGCTTTTTCACAATTTACGTACAGCATGTGACTTCAGCAATATAGGACAAACAGAACTGACAAATGTTCTCATTGTGGCAAAATTGCATTTTGGTGAATTATTCTATGCCATTTCCCTGTTTGGATGGAACAGAAGTGCAGCCTTGCCAATTTCTCCATCTTTTAAAAATATCTGTGGGGGCCTTTGTTTCGGTGGGACAGGGGACAGAACATAAGGTCAGAGATCTTAAAAAAATCAATAGCATCTGCCAAGGTAGTTATCTATTTCAAGATTATTGCTTTTCTATTTTGTTGCTGAAGCATATGGTTTATTCCTCTCCTGTCATCTAAAACACATATAAAAAGTGAATCTGGTGTCTACAAGTTTGCTTTCTCATATCCTTCCTTCTCCATGTACGTATGCAAAATAATACTTGTTCTCTTCAGTAATCTTTTGTTTTCAGGTTCAGAATTGCTTTTTCTTGGTTTTCTTTTTATCATTGTCAATTTCCTGATACATTTGTTTTAACAATTAAATCTGTGTCAGGATTTCATCCATATTTAGAACCTCAGGTTACTTCTAAGTTCAGACCTTTGCTTTGCAGGCAAGTCGATGTACCTGTAAGGCTTTTCATGTAAGATTTCTGTAGTTATTTGGCTGAAATCTCAGATAGTTTACAAAATGGAGGAAAATCTAAGTAGGAAATCATATGCCAGTGCCCTGGTGCATACATGACTAGCCAAAAGCAGTTATGGATTGAAGCTAACATATTTAGAACTGTTTTTATGCATTTCTTTACAGTATCAAGGCTTGGATTAGATCTTGGTTTGTCCTGTGTATAAAAACATAAATTTGCTTTATGCAAGTTTACAGATGATTCCAACTTACAATGTAGTGCATTTTTTGTCATGGTTTACTCAATTTAATGATGTCATTTTAAAGAATATCAGATTACAGCTGCTATTACAAGCTGCTATAAGCTGTAAGCATAACGATTTTAATTGAATACTGTTAGAATTTATAAAACTGAGTAGTTGAAATTTTTTTTCATGTTTTTCAGGGGGCTGGGTGTAAGAATGATAGAGCCAGTCTACCTTAGTCCTTCATTTGACAATGTGCTCCCTAGTCATTTGTTTTTACAGGTATGTTTGTTACAAAAATAAAAGTCTGTACTATTTACACAATAATGAATATTCTCTTAGCACACACTAATACTTTATACATTCGTTGTGTATTTTAGCATCTAATTCAGTGTTTGGATTTAAGGAAAACAAAGCATTTGGAATGAAGTCAATATCTACATGTAGGTGGTTTAATCATACTGTGTCTGAGACATGATAAGGGACTTCAAAGTGACTTAAGAAATATTTAAAATGTAGACATTCTTTTTGCACAGATACACTGCATAGAACTATTAGTTTTTGGAAACTGCCTATGAACTCTAGTTCGTATTAGTTTTTGGAATCCGCCTCTTTCAGGGTACATAATTCTACAGACTATCAGGAAAATCTCCAAATATTAGGTTGACTTTAAGCTATTATTTAAGTACTAAAGACAGCTTTAAAAGGTTTTTATACCTTTGTGTTGAACAAAGAAGAGAATATTTCCATATTGTCTAAGATGCAATACTGCACACAATTGTTGCATGTTGTTTCTCTTCGGAGCACCTATTCTGTTTATACAATTAATAGTGCAGTTCAGCTTCTTGGTACTTTAGATCACCAAGTTGAAACTTCTGCTTATTGATCTTACTCTTCTTTAGTGTACTGCGTCAGTATATTAATATACTAAATGTTCCAACAAACGAGTTAATATATTTGTAATAGACAGAGCTGCTCTGTGTCTGAGACAGTATCAGCTTATTTTATTTTGACTTTTAGCACTGTAGTCATGAAGTCTTAAACTTCAGTCATAGACAGTCATATATAGCTTTAAATAAAAAACTAGCCACTGGAGACTTCTGACCTATACTGTCCTTTTTATATTATGCAAATAGTTAATTTTCTATTAAAGAACTGAGAGCAATATCATAGGTATCTTCACTGCTGAATGAATTATTTTATTCAATGAGTTTGTCATTCCTTAATAAAGGAATTGATGCAGGGTATAAGGTTTGAATTCTCCTGTATTTGTTTTTATGATAGAATTTACCTTCTGTGGTTGTGAGCCACATTTTAAACCCTCAACCTGGAGAGAAAATTTTGGATATGTGTGCTGCGCCTGGAGGAAAAGCAACCCATCTTGCAACATTAATGCATGACCGGGTAAGGGAAGTCGTTGGGAATTTTCTGTCTAAAGAAGAAAGTCTGACCATTGTTCATTTGTACAGCTCCCTTCACTTAGCTGTCAGAATGCACAGATAATTTACAACAGCAAACAATATTTTGACATTCTGCTTACCAATATATTTTGCTACACATCAGAGTTACTGAAATGGGCACAGTCTTTATCAAATAGTCACCATCACAATTAAAACCTTATTTGCTACAAATTGACTTGTTGAAATATGTTTTATTTCACTTTTAAATGCTATTGATTTACTTTTGATCAAAGAATTTGTAACATGCAAGGCAAAGTTATGCAGGAATATGATGAATTCATGAAACTGAGATACATGAAAATTGGGAGTTACTGCTATGTGCGAAAGAAATGCACAACTGTACAAAAACATTAAAAAGTTCCTAATCCAATTAACTTTCTTCTGAGTAAAAATTATCAATTATGCATGCAGATATGAATCTTAGACAGAATTTCTAGTCTGAATTTGTCATTCTGTGGTAGAATGTCACAAATCCAAAACTATCTCATGAGAAAGTAACAAAAATGAGAAGCGACAAAACAATACGTAGAGAAAGACAAAGGAAAATAGCACATAATCAAATAAGAATGTAGGAATAAAAATTTGCATATATTAAGTTGCTATATGCACAGTGAAATACAGAAATGCAGGTTACTCTTTTCTAGCAGAGAGGGGAAAAGAATGTAATATTTCCTCTAAAAATTTTATAAGGTGTTATTATTTTTGTTGGTATAGGGTTACTAGAATATATCAGATCATTTAGAAGTCTTGCAGTTACATTATGCGGTACTTTGACAGTTGCCTGTGCATTAATGGGAAGTACAGTGTGTAATGATATGAATGTATTTAGAAAAGGCATGTATTCAGTTCTGTGGTGGTTTATCTGTAGAAGTGTTTTCTTCCCTCAGTATGGAACATTTGCAAAAGGCATTAGACAGTCATTAGACATTTATTAGATAAATGTGTAAAGCTTCCAGTAAAGAATTTCAGTGTGATAAGTAAAGGAAGTCTGTAAATCACATATTTCTGTCATAGATTCATTTACATCTATAGTTTTTCCATCTGTGTATGTATCCTTAGTCACTTTACATATTTTGATTGTGCTTACCTCTAGCTGAAGTGGTAAAGAGTAAGAATACAGATGATGAATATTTATCTGAATTGATTTTCCTTTTTTGAGTGTATAATTTTAATTTAATATGTGGAAAGATAAAGACATTGAAAAAAGTACTGCTTTTTGGTTTTTAAGTTCCATTCACAGATTTTCTATGCTAAATTTCTATAGATAGTATATTGAATCATTAACATTTCAGAATGTTTGAAACAATCTTACTTTTTTGGTTTATAATTGTAGAAATTATTGTGCTGTTTTAGATGAGATAATCAAGATGTAAAATTACTCTGTTAAGATCTTTTAAATAGGAATTTGGAATAGTTAAAATTTGAGAATTTATTATTATCTGTATCCCCGTTCAGACCACTGTTTTTTCCAGATATCTTACGTAGTTGTTCTGGCAGTGGCTGACATGGGGAAGAAGTATTGTCTGCCAGCTCGTTCTTTTTTCTGAGAGTCTCTCAAGATGCAGCCAGAGAGTTTTGGCCAATGGCTCTCATGTCCAGGTGGAGGCCAATGATGAGCAGTGTTCCTCACCGGTCCTTCTTGGCACCGGTGCTCTTTAGTATCTTTATCAATGACAGACAATGAGATCAAGTGCGTCCTTAGCAAATTGGCCAATGACACCAAGCTGAGAGGTGCAGTTTATACACCTGAGGGACAGGATGCCATCCAAAGGGACCTGGACTAGAGAAGTGGGCCCATGGGAGCCTCCTGAGATTCAGCTAGTCCACGTGCAACCTCCTGCACCTGGGTCCAGGCAATCCCAGACAGGAAGACTGAAAGAACTACTCACTGAAAGCAATCCTGCTGAGTTGGGGGTGCTGGTGATAAGTAGCTGGACATGAGCTGGAAATGTGAACTTGCAGCCCAGAACCAACCATATCCTGGGCTGCATCAAAAGCAGCGGGGGCAGCAGGTGAAGGGAGGGGATTCTGCCCCTCTGCTCTCCTCTAATGAGACACCACCTGGAGTACTGTGTATGGTTCTGAAGTCCCAGCACAGAAAAGAAGTGGACCTGCTAGAGTGTGTCCAGAGGAGGCCATGAAGGTGATCGGAGGGCTGGAGCAGCTCTGCTATGAAAACAGGCTGAAAGAGTTGGAGCTGTTTGGCCTGGAGAAGAGAAGGCTTCATTGTGGCCTTCCGGTACTTAAAGAGGGCTTGTAAAAAAGAAGAGTGATTTTTACACAAGAAACACAGATATTAGGAGGGAATTCTTTACTCAGAGGGTGATGAGGCGCTGGAACAGGCTGTCCAGAGAAGCTATGGATGCCCCATCCCTGGAAGTGTTCAAGGCCAGGTTGGATGGGACTCTGAGCAACCTGGTGTAGTGGAAGGTGTCCCTGTCCATGGCAGGGGAAGTTGGAATGAGATGATCTTTTAAGGTCCCTTCCAACACAAACCATTCTATGATTCTATGATCTCTTTATATCCACAGTACTGCACATGTGCTGCAAATCTCGTTATAGCAACAGATGTAACTTTGAAGCACAGTCAGTTCTTAGTGTACATGTGCAATGGGTTAAATGGTGTTAGGAGAGAAGCAGTGGCATGTGGTTCGTGAGCGCTCCTGTAAGAGGTGATTTGGCTCACAGTACTTGAAGGCCGGACATCATTGACGCAACAAATATCCTTTTGTACTTCTCAGCCCTAGACCTACATAATGGCTAACATGACATACAGACAACAGCTACGTTATAAGACATGTTACCCTTCCATAAGCCTTTAGAGAGCCATCATAAAGTGGAGAAAAGTTGTCATGTTTCCTCAGCAGATTGTATTTTGCTACAGCAAGTGTAGTAGAGGGTTTTGGTCATTGTTTTGGGTTTTTTTAAATAGTATTACAGTTCTGGATTTTACTGATGCTGCTGTTTACTTTCCTTTGTGTTCACAAATTTGATGTAGCAGTTAGTGGTTTGTGTCTGTTTTAATTTATCTTGGGAGAGGAAAAGAAAAATTTCAATTTCTCTCCCCCCACCTCTAAATTTATTCTAGTATTTACACTATTTCCCAAAATAAATTGAGTGGCAACTACTGCAAGTATAACAGTATGTTATGAGTCTGAGCAAGTCAGAGGAGGGCTGTGGGCCTCATTTCCTCAGGACTGACTTATATGTTGTCGTATTTCTTACCATCTCCATGCAAATTTAAACTTGTTGACCTATTTTACCATGTATTTGAGGTTTTTACCCTTTTCAGATGATTACATTTTTACTTTAGTGCCCAGTAAAACAGTTCAAATCAAACAAAAAGGAAATAAACAAAAAACCCACTTGCCAAAGTCAGACATTATAGGATCCCTTGGACTGACAGTACCAAGCAGTCAGTGCCAGTCTGAAGGCACACAGCTTCAGACTAGTATCTGGACTAATGTGGGTATCATTGAGACTATGGGCAAACAAGGACTTCAGGAGTGTGGATTTAAGAATAAAATGATTCTGTAGGGAAAACTGCTTTATTCATTTCACTGCTCATGGCTGGCGGGGGAAAGGAAATTGGGAAATGCACATCCATTTAATCCCTATGCTTTTGATGAAAACTTTGGTTTTGTTTTTTTTTTTCAGGGTGAAGTAATAGCCATGGACAGGATAGCTAATAAGGTCAAAAAAATCAAGCTGAATGCTGAATTGCTACAATTGAATTGCATTAAGGCCTTTTGCTATGATGGAACAAAGGCTCTTTCAGTTGAGAAGCGAGAGGATGAACAAGGTAAAATAAACAATTTGGCTTTTAGAAGAAAATAGTAATGTTTTACACTAATGGTATTAAACCTGCCACAGGTCTACAAGTCCTTGAAATTTTGACAGACTCCTAAGTTGCTTCAGTACTGTGAATGTGCTTTTATTTTCTACTCTTTTGTGATTATCAGCTTCTCTATGAAGCAAATACAAAAGTCAAATAATCTAATATGCTCAAAGGAAATGCATTCCTTTCCCAGATAATATCAAAGAAAGAAGAAGCCTTAAAGCTTCTTTCATGATCACATTTAACCCCATACTCTGAATTGTCTGACCTAGTCTGAGAAAAAAGTTATTTGTGCAGACTTGCTTGGCTTTTCTGCCTCATAATCCTCATCAGTAAAATTGGGTTATTAATACCTAACTCCCAGGAGTGCTGCAAGGTTTAGTTCGTGGATGTTTGTTCAGCTGTTCAGGGGAAAGTTATATAGAAGCACAGTGTATTATTTTAAGTTCATTTCATTTGCTTTTCTGAAGTGCTGCAGTTATGATACTGGTTCTGTTCCCATGACAGAATGATTTAAACGGTATCTGCTGTCTTGATTATTTTTAGTTTGTTGTGCAAAGTATGCTGTTCTTTCTCACTCTATTTTATCTCAGTCAGTGGTTAGCCTAAGTAGGAATCAGATTGCATAATTCACCTTCTTTGTCCCTATGCCTTGCAGTTATTCCTGCTTTGGAGGAACAAAGATACTTTCTTAATAAGTCTCTTTACGAACATTAAATATTGTAGGTGGTGTGTAGCAATTACACTGATGAACAAGAGCAAGATGTACCACTCAGAGATCATGAAGGCTTTTCTGTACATCCCTGCAAGCAAGACATGACATATTTTGAACATTTTAGTAATGGATCAGAGGTAGATAAATCAGATAGACTCATTTTGTAGTGCAGGAACAAGCTAGTTAGCAGTAGTATGATAGTAGAAGTATGGTAGCAGTAGTACCTGGAGATGCTGAGCTGGACAGCCTCTCTAGAACTGAGGAGATAGAAACTTCTGGGCTGTTGAGCCAGTGGGGTTCAGATTAAAGCAGGCTCTGCATGTAGAAGATACTTATTCCCGTATCATGCAAGTAGTAGTTAGAAATTGTTGTCTTCTCAGTTCTTGTTTATTGAATTGTTCTGCCGTGGAGACAGCGTCACACATTAGAACTTGTAATGGTTCGTGTTATTATGAAGTGCTTTATTTTCTACGGATATGCATGCATCACAAGAAATAGTTATTATATTGACATTCCAATTATTATTATTTAAGGCAGTCGTAACAATTAACTACAGGTTTCTCTCAGTAAAGGTTTGTTTCAGTTATGAGCTAACTGTGGTTCATTACAGCCTATATGTACAACTCTCTACCCAGCATCTCTGACCAATCATATTTCCACTTATTTGTTTGATTACTTTTACATATGACTTTCAAATTACTAAATTAAGTTTAAAAAATATTTAATAAAGGGATATTTTTTGAGCTCACAGAACTTAAACTGTTTAGTTTTCTGGGAGATGAAAACTACCACCAGCAGTGCTGAGACTTGTCTCTAGCTGAGACTACTTTTGCAGACACTATCTATACTACATTAATGTTTTACATCAAGGAAGCAGTAACAGCTTGTCCTTTTCTGCAGCGAAGTCTCAAGGAAAGAAACACAAATTTTACATTACTATCTGCCTTTTACAGAAGGACCTCCATTCTTACCAGAATCATTTGATCGAATTCTTCTTGATGCTCCATGTAGTGGGATGGGACAGAGACCAAACATGGCTTATTCTTCAACTTTAAAGGAAGTGACCTCTTATCAGCCACTGCAGCGCAAGCTTTTCACTGTGGTATGTATTAAACACTGAGTAGATAAACTAAATTGAACATAAATGCTTCTGCAGCATAAAACTCCGTACTGAAGAAATGGTGCCTTATTTTCCCTACCTTTTCAGCAGCTAAGAAGTGTAAGGGTCCAGTTAACCTCTCAGCTTCACCATACCTATTGCTAGGTCAAGTTAATTCATTGGAGCATGGGAAAGGTATATGTAATACATAGTAAATAAAAACCTTTGTGGTTTTTTAAATCCCTCAGTTTCATCACTTTTAGTTTATAATAATTGCAAGGGTCTAAGTCACAGAGAAAGTTTCTTAGGAGCATGCTGAGGAGTGTGCTTCAGCTGAGGCTGAAAGATAAGAGTTAATGCAACTTGTCTAAATCTCAATGACACCTCCATTTTTTATAAAACCTCCATTCTTTATTGGACATGAGCGGGAATATGGTTATCAAAGATGAGGAAAAGGCTGAGGTATTTAACACCTTCTTTACCTCAGTTTTCAACAGTAAGACAGGTTGTCCTGAGGACAGCTGGCTTCTGGAGCATAGACAGAGCTAAGAAGCTGAATAGCCCCCCTGTAATCCAGGAGGAAACAGTTAGTGACCTGCTGAGCCACTTGGATCCCCACAAGTCTATGGGACCAGATGGGATCCACCCAAGGGTGATAAGGAAGCTGGCGGAAGAGCTCGCCAAGCCGCTCTCCATCATCTACCAACAGTCCTGGCTCACTAGGGAGGTCCTAGATGATTGGAAGTTGGAGAATGTTATGCTGATCCACAGAAAGGGTCAGAAGGAGGACTGGGAAACTACAAGCCTGTCAGCCTGACCTCAGTGCCTGGCAAGGTTATGGAGCAGATCATCCTAAGTGCCATCACACAGCACCTACAGGATGGACAAGGGATCAGACCCAGCCATCACGGGTTTAGGAGGGGCAGGTCCTGTCTGACCAACCTGATCTCCTTTTATGATCAGGTGACCTGCCTGGTGGATGAGGGGAAGGCCGTGGATGTGGTCTATCTGGACTTCAGCAAAGCCTTTGACACTGTCTCCCACAGCACACTCCTGGAAAAACTGGCAGCCCACGGCTTGAACAGGGGCACTCTGTGCTGGGTTAGGAACTGGCTGGAGGGCTGGGCCCAGAGTGTGGTGGTGAACGGAGCTGCATCCAGGTGGTGACCGGTCACTGGTGGTGTCCCCCAGAGATCAGTGTTGGGCCCAGTTCTGTTTAATATCTTTATCAATGGTTTAGATGAGGGGATTGAGTCCACCATTAGCAGATTTGCAGATGACACTAAGCTGGGGCAGAGTATCGATCAGCTGGAAGGCAGGAGGGCTCTGCAGAGGGACCTGGGCAGACTGGAGAGTTGGGCTGCTTCCGAAAGGATGAGGTTCAACAAGGCCAAGTGCCGGGTCCTGCACTTTGGCCACAACAACCCTCTGCAGCGGTACAGGCTGGGGACAGAGTGGCTGGAGAGCAGCCAGGCAGAAAGGGACCTGGGAGTTTGGATTGGCAAGAAGCTGAACATGAGCCAGCAGTGTGCCCAGGTGGCCAAGAAGGCCAATGGCATCCTGGCCTGTATCAGGAACAGTGTGGCCAACAGGTCCAGGGAAGTGATTCTTCCCCTGTACTCAGTGCTGGTGAGGCCACACCTGGAGTATTGTGTCCAGTTGTGGGCCCCTCAGTTCAGGAAGGATAATGAGATGCTGGAGCAGGTCCAGAGAAAAGCAACAAGGCTGGTGAAGAGACTCGAGCACAAGTCCTATGAGGAGAGGCTGAGGGAGCTGGGGCTGTTCAGCCTGGAGAAGAGGACGCTCAGGGGAGACCTCATCACTCTCTACAACTCCCTGAAAGGAGGTTGTAGCCAGGTGGGGGTTGGTCTCTTCTCCCAGGCAACTATCAGTAAGACAAGAGGGCATGGTCTTAAGCTGTGCCAGGGGAGGTTTAGGTTAGCTGTTAGGAGGAAATTCTTTACAGAGAGGGTAATCAAGCACCGGAATGGGCTGCCCAGGGAAGTGGTGGATTCACCATCCCTGGAGGTTTTTAAGATGAGACTGGATGTGGCACTTAGTGCCATGGTCTAGTAACCACGGCGGTGTTGGATCAAGGGTTGGACTTGATGATCTCAGAGGTCCCTTCCAACCCAGCTGATTCTATGATTCTATGACACATATTCAAAGTGAACGACAGCTTGAAAAGCAGCATAGATATAGCTTCCATGCCAAATATGTGGAAACAGTTGACATCTAATATAACTGATAAAAGTATTGTGTATCCATGGTTGACAGCAGGTGGTGAAAACAGACCTCATCTGTCTGGGATATACAGAGCTGTATAAATAACAACTCTTACAAGGTGAATCATCTCAATGGCATTAATAAACTGCATGAGCTATAATGCCTGTTTAGAAAGAAGAACCTTTCTAATCCGTGGGATCCTTTACTGTATTCCCTGAGAAGAATTAGTATCCTAATGTCTCTCTTAGAAAGATTTGAGTTTAATTAAGTGCTAAGTTTTAATATTATGGCTTAACAGATTCTTGGTTAATGTTGCTTAATATGAAAGTTTTTACATTTAAAAATAAGCTGTACTATTGATTATTCTCCTTGCAGGCAGTGAAGTTGCTGAAGCCAGGAGGTGTTTTAGTATACAGTACCTGTACGATTACAATTTCTGAAAATGAAGAGCAAGTTGCTTGGGCCCTGAAAAGATTTCCATGCCTCCAGCTTCATCCACAGGTAATAGTATTTTTAGGGTACTTCACACAATCTAATGAGCTTGTTTTGGAACTGTAAAGTTACACACTATATTTACTATCAATAAATCTCTTTTTCACTGTGGACAGTTTTAACTGCTGTGGATAAAAATAATGTGAGGATTTCAGCTTTTTTAAAACCTAATTTTGTGCTTAATTGAGCTTCATTTAGGGTTCATTAAGTAGTTTCCCACTGTGTATTGTGGTTATTTTGATTTGTACAACAGTCTTTTAAAACACAACAGGTACAAAAGATAGTTCTGACAGATTAAAACTTCTCTTGCAATTGTTCTTTAATGCATATATTTTATTCTCTTGTTTTGCACATTGATAGGAAAGGTGAAAATTATTTTATTAATGCCACTGAAGTCGTGAAGACATACATAAAGGATGGGACATAAGTGAAAATAAACTTGTGTTTTGAGGAAGGAGGATTTTATATGTATGGGTGCTATTTTTGCTTTATTTAAAGGAATGAGGGACCAAATTTATTTTGGGCTAGAATTTTTTATCTATACCACATACTCCATACAGTTAAAAAATATCTGTTACCTTTATTAGTACTTTGAGGGAGTCTGTCCCTCCCACTGTATGCATCCCTCTTCCTCTGATGATGTGATGAGCTGGGTGGGGTAGTTGTTTATCATCATGGCTTTAAGGAAAAATCTACCTCCAATACCTGTTTAGCTTACTTATACATTCTGTGATGACTTGTACCTGTGTTAAGAAGTTTAGATGAACCTTTTAACTGAAATTAAGAAAATATATACAACAGGTATACAATAAGAAATTATATGAAAACTGGTAAAGATTTAACAGAATTGAAGCTCTTCTTCAAGGATTTGTTTGTTTCGTTCTTCTGTCTGCTTTCTCACCATCCATTTACTAGGAATTTTTCAGTTCCAGCCATTTCAAGTAAGATTATACATTTTACCTAACAATATAAAAAAATTCTCCTTGATAGAATGACAAAGTGAAACACAAACCCTATTAACTCAAATGCAAGATTAATTCTGGTTTAATAGACTTTCTCTCACCTGTAATATCAGTCTTAAATAAAGCACTGTTCTTCACACACAAACGCCATAAGAATAAATTTTTTGTGAATAGTATATTTTAAACTAAATGACACTGAATTATTTACCCATAGATAGTTTCTAGTACCTTATAACCAGTTCTCCAGTAGTGTAAAGTGAGGTGATCTTTTCCAATGAACAGGAACCTGGAGTCTAAGGTCTACTTACCTCATGTTCCTTTATGTATTTATTTCCCATGTTCTTTAGTCACTTATTGAACACCTCCTTTTATACCCAGTCCACTGTTTCCCCATTTCTCAGTTTGGCAACAGATCCTGGAATCATGTTGGGTAAGATGAGTAAGGAAAGAACAGGAGATGGAACCATAGGTGTTGTTCTCATAGGTGGAAGTTACCACATCGCAGCTGATCCTTTGGGCAGACTTACTTCCTCTTAGGCATTACACAGGAGGTACTGTAGATCAGCTTAAATGCAGTAACTTAACTGGAAGGAAAAATGAAAAGGTATACGAAAACACTGGTCTTTCTTTGAGCAAGTTGCTTGAACCTGTGCAATACTGTTTTTCATAGATTTCTACCTTTCCATCCTTCTACTGCATTACTTCAAGTTGCTACTCTTGTCTCCCTTTGTATGTTATTTTTCTCTCAATTTGCAATAGACAACTCTTTTTGTCTTTTACCTGGAAAACATTGAAATCCTGTTGAGGGAAAGGAAGAGAAGAATCAGGCTGCAACCTCTTGGCTGCCCAGCTTTACTGCACACAGTATGTGGTTAAGCAGCTAACTCACATCATGTGCTGACTGGGTGAGATCATGTGTTTGCAAAGTGTGATGACTGACAAAATGCTCTGCTGCAGGCTGCATTATAGACTACATTAGACTAGATTGACAAAGGAGATCTACTTTTGATATTGCAGTGCCAGCTTTTGTACATTTTTTCTATTCCTTAATGAATGCATTGAAAGCAAATCCAGCTAAGAATTAGATTTCTTCCAGGAGTGTATTAAATAAAAAGTAGTCAAGGCTACTCACAAGAAACACTGAGAAAAGGGCTATGATTTTAAGCCATTCTCCTCTCCAGGATTTTATGCCAAATGTCACCTCCTGAATTCAGATACCTAAGCATTGCTTTCTTTTTTTCTCTGCCTCATAGACATACACATGTAACAGTAGTCCCATTTATCTATTAGTCTTATTACATGACATATAAAAAATCTGAAGTTCAGATTTTTCTGCTGCATCATTTGCCAGAATGATGCCTCCTCAGGCAATAAAGTATTCTGGACTGGGGCTTTCAGTCTCTGCAGTTGAAGTTCTCAATGTGAAGAATCCAAGTATTTTTATTACTGTTACTGAGTATATTAGTAATGAGCTAAGGAATAACTATTTTTGACTTAACTAATAGCTATTAGTCAGTACACAGCTATTAGTCAGTACACAGAAGTGCTGCGTCATTTAAAAGTGGCAACCTAAAACCTTTGGACCAGCTGTCTGGTGATAACACTTTCATGTGATGTTTCAGTCCTTTGAGTAATGAATTGATTTAGACCTGTGTACTCATCATCAACAAGTGCTCTAAGCGACAGGTTGAAGTGGGTGAGAGGCACCACCACCTCCTCAAAGTACTCTGAACCTTGTATATATGTTTGTATAATAGTGGCCAGATGAAGGCAAGAAAAGAAGGCCACATTACTTCTGAATCCCACCTGGTGTGAATGATGCAAACCTAGCTTGTCTACATTACCAGTTAAGTGTTCTGCATATACTCAGCAGAATACATTTAAGGCCTTTAAGAATTTTACAGATGCAATAATTTGCTTTTCTTTGTTACTTGAACAGGAGCCTCACATTGGAGGAGAAGGCATGAAGGGAGCTGGACTGTCACTTGATCAGTTGAAGCTTCTGCAGAGGTTTGATCCAGCTGCTGTGACATTGCAAGGAATGGATATTAATTCTTTGCAAGATTCCAGAGAAGATGACCTGATCTCATTGGCAAATAAGGACTGTATAGGATTTTTCATAGCAAAATTTATTAAATTGAAGAGTAAATAAGGATCTGGGAATGCAACCTGAAAAAATACCTCAGTGAGTCTAAGAACAGTTCAGACGTGAAGTGCGTTTCTTCCTGCTGCAATGTTACCAAGCCAACGGACTGACGGCAGGGTTGCTATGGCAGCAGTAAAATCTGCCAGCTGTTCTGATGGGAAAGAGCCACAGGTTGCAGCAAGAAAGTCATGGCTGGGGGAAGGGTAGTATCATTTTTAAGTCTTCCTTCGCTTTTGTATTTACAGCAGGTCAGTGCCTGAATGACAAGTATGTTCACTCGTACTAGTGTTGCTTATCTGGTGCAGCAAGCGTAGGAAGGGGATTTAAACTACTTTATGAAATGAAAACATAAATAAAATAAATGGGAGCTATTATAATGAATATTTGAAAAGGAAGTTTCTATGGAGGTTTACCAATAGTTAATATTTCATTAAATAGTGCTTCACAAAACACTGTAACATGTTACAAAGAACTGTTTTATAAATTGATACTTAGAACCTCATTTCTCTTTTATTTTAATACAAGCAAGATTCTCTGTACACATAGTATATACACAAAATACGATTAGGCTTTGTAGCATGTCTTTTATAGCAGCATGAATATATTAAACCATCTCACTCTGGGAATGTAAATAAATATTGTTTCAACATCAAACTTCCCATGCATAAACTGTATTGGTTCTGAAATAGCCTACTGGACTGGCTGACAAGTGACAATTTTAAAATCAAACATTTGCAACAGAAGGGGCTACAGTTGTGATTAATATATTAAAAGACAGAAAACAATGCATAATACCATCTGAAATGTTGCAAATCATCTTTCAAACAACTAAGAATATTAACTCTTTATTGGTTAGAAAGCATCACCAGCTAAAATCATGTGAAAATTGAAACTGGAGAAGCATGCTAATGAGAACTGCCTTAATACATTGCTCAAAGATTTAATAACCTAAATTTCTTAAAGATGTATTTGAAAATTCTGCTTCGGTTCCAGTTTGAACAGTATTCTCTTTTCTCAGTCCTGCTGGAACTGACAATAGCACTAAAATTAGAAGGAAAGGTAAGTACAATTCAAAAACGTAAACTGACATCTGTGTGTGTTTGTTTCTTTCCTCTCTCTCATCAATTTCCAGTTTTAAAAAACATTATCTGAAAAATGTCTGTCTTTTCACACATAGCTATTTGTTGGATTAAAAAGAGCAATAGTTCTTTTATCATTTGTCTTTCTGCTGTCAGAAGTGCATTTGTATTTGCTTGCAATCAAAACAATCTATAGATTTGTTTCTCAGTAGTCTGGTTGTTTACTTATATTTTCTATAAATGTTTTGATACTGTATGTTTTCTACTCTTCTAAAATAAAAATCAAATGTCTCTTCTTCTGTTCTGCCAAGGTTGACTAGTACATCCTCTGTAAGGATAGGAGGATGGAATTCTTGTCTACTACTCTGCTTTTGTTGGTCACTCCTTGCCATTAAACACAACATATCTAAAGAAGATTTAAAGTAATTTTGTTTCATCAGTAGTAGGTGAGATATCCTATTTAGAATCATGAAAGCTCGTACTATAAATTACAGTCTTTTTAGTCTAAATATGGCTAAAATAATTACCTGGTAACAAATTGTTAGTATGTGTTGAAATCTTTAACTCAGTTCTAGTAAAAAAGCATTTTCTTTTTTGCAGAATATATAAATTTTGTAAACGTTAATCAGCACACACAGACTATATACTGAAGTTTGTATATATATATATATAAAGTAAGGAACTTTACCTCCAGTTTCAGTAGCAGGATTTGTGCAATGCAGAATTTGAAGGAATTAAGATTGCTGAATTTTTAGTGGAAGATTTGTTGAGACTTTCCCAGATTTCTTTAGTTTTGGATGATAAACAGGCTTTTCAAGAAGGTGACCTCACTTGATTTTATATGAGAAATTTCTTGGGGGTGAGGAGTGGGAAGAAAAAGTAACTAACTTCTATTTGATTCCAGTGTAATTGCAGACCAGACTTCACCTGAAGAAAATTACTGATAGATGAACTTTAACTAATAGGTTTGTTTCTGCAAAAGTCAACTGCTAGACTTAAAAGAGCACTCAGCATATTAAAGGGATAAGCCTCAGCTCCTTGCACGAGGCCGCTTTCTTTTTTGTAGCTGGGGAGAGACTTTGTCATGCAGTTCAGAACAGAAACTCAATTGAGATGCTCCAGATCATACCTTGAAGGAGCCAGCATCCTTTCTCTGACTACAGGTTTGGCTAATTTAGATGACTAAAGTTGGATGAATGCCCTTTTTTTTTCTCCTTTTCCAATCTTACTGTGACTTTAACTAGAAGTGTAGGAATGCTTTCTCATTGACATATTTCTGATGTATAGTGTATATATGTTTTAAATACATAATAGGATTAGTTTCCTATAAGAATCTTTACACACTGAATAATTATACTTCAGTGACTGGTGCTGAAGCACATTTGAATATATATATATATATATGTGCTTATATATACTATATGAGATATTTATATAATAAATTTAAAAAGTTATTGTTATTGTCATTGTAATGAAAGATTAATCCTACAAAATAGATTAGGCATGCAATCAGATCCTGTCTGTAAGAAAGTCTGAAAAGTAGTTTTCTCTATTTGCAGAAAGAGTGATTAGTAATAGTGCCAAATCTAAATATTCATCTTGGTCAATATAAAGATACTAAAATAGGCATCCTCATATATTAGGAAATTATTATACAGCTTTTTCCTGTTTCAGTGTTATGGAATGCACCATTTTTTGGATCACAGGATTTCATATGTTTTTTAAGGTAAAGGGAGTATTTTAGTAAAAAATAGGCTGGTGATGGTGATTCACAAGAAATTACTTTGGAGTGGGTAGTTTAAAATATAAAGAACCTTCTTTTTATGTTTGATTGTTCTTGACTAAAAAGTTTATGAACAAATCCAATTTTGTACTGCATGATAGCATGATAGATAAAGAATAAAGTAAGAAATGAGAACACGGATAAGTTAGAAGAACCGGCTTAATCTCTATTATATCTGATATAAATCTTTTTTGAGTCTGCGTAGGAACACATTTCTAGCATGGTAAGTTATAAAAAGAAACTGTCTATAAAACTACTGTAAGCTCATATGTAACAGTTTGTTATATAAAACTGGGGAAATAAATTACAGACAAATTGCCAAGCAGTAAATTTGATTGAATAACATTTGATTAAAAACATTCACAGTAAAAATGGCATCCATATTTTACAGATGATAGAAGAACTAAAATTTTGGTGAAAGATCTGCAATAAAGTAATAAATATAAGTAAATGTACACCAGGAATGTTATATTACACTCTGAAAAATAATTTCTCTGTTTTCCTTTAGACTGTGTAATCAAGTTTTTTGCAATGTGCTTGATTTTCATGGGTGGAGAAGAATTTAAGTCAAAAACATTTGGGAAATAGCTGTCAACCTGATGTGTTAAAGTAATCAGAGGTCAAACATAACCACAAACCAAAATAAATCTTGAAGAGTCTTTAGTAACTAACAAACACAGGAGGTGGTTTATACCAACTTTTTTACTTTGAACAGGCATTGATTAAAAGCAGTCTGACCACTCCCTTCATTCCAGCTGAGGGAATCATAGTGGACCCCATTAAAACCTTTGCAGGTGTCACAGAACGTGAGCATGACTTTACAACAGAGCTTAAAAATTATATTTACTAACAAATTCATAGAAGACAGAAAGTATTAAGGAACAGGGTATTACACCTGGGCAGGAACTGCATGTACAGGATGAGTAACCAGATATGCAGGGAGAAGTAAGAAGGGGTCTGCACTTTTATTCAGGGTTTGGTGAGTGGAATTCTATTTCCTTATCCTCCATTTATAATAAGGGATATAGGTCAAGAGTTTACAGATTTCTGTGAAGAGAGGTGCTCCACTGAAACTCTTTGTGGCTTTAAAACTGATCTTCATTACATAGGTCCAAAGCCTTAATTTTATACATTGAGAAGCAAAAATTACGGAACTCTCTTCAAATTCTGAACTCCGGATGCCAGACACAGAATATGAATTCATGAGCATTCTAGAAGAATTCTTTAAATTCTAGGCAATAATTTATGGATTGATTTAATAAAAATAGTTTCTTTCAGCTCCTAACTCCTACTGATGCTGCCTCTGTGTACAAAACTCTTTTCTTATTCTTCCCCACTGTCCTGTCCCTTAGCTGGTCTGGAGACTGTTACTGTCACCTCCTTCCAGTCCCTCCTCAAGAATTCTTTCTTCCATGATGTCTGTGTGACACTAAACAACTGGTAAAAATAGACTCAGGCTACTCAGCACTGATGTATATTCATTTGAAAAAAAGCCACACAAAAATAAGGTTAACGTCTAACATATATACATGCAAATTTGGAAATGCATCTCATTCCTTCCAGGTACTGAATTTTTTTAGAAAAATATAGAGTTACAGCTGCCAAGACTAACATATCACTTAACTATTTTATCTTCCTCCCCTTTCCTTTTGTTTCACTGATTTTATTATATTTTAGCTCATTTGAACAGAAATTTTACAGGTTGTTTCGTACCACACATACATAAGAAGACTCTGGAGCTCACTGGGACCTCTACCATTTCTCAGATTCAAAACCCTGAAACCAGATATAGAAATACAAACTCATTAGTATCCTAATGCAAACAATAATATTAAACTTTCTATTGGCATAACTTTGCAAAGACATTTCATCACAATAACCTTTGATATGTTCTCCAGCTGGAGTATATTTAAAGCTTCTTATTGACATAACTCTGTTAAAGTGCTTTTCAAAGTAGTGCTCAGCAGGCAGGTGGTATTGTGCAATATATGTAGTACAAGCTCACATTACAAATGATTTCTCACTCTTAAAACAGTAACTGAAGGAAAGTATCTTAGCAAGGCTAATAAAAACCTATTCAGTGAGTCTGTCTAAGAAATATGCGTTTTTGTTAGTACGTTGTCTGTACATAATCAGCAGCACTATACAAAACATGTTTCTATGACTAGCTGGATTGGGACTTGTCCTTTTTTGTGATGTTTATACTCCATAAATCAATATATAGGCCATACTTAAATACTAGTGTTTGGACTATGCTCTTTATTTTCTTATGTCTGTACATGGCTACCTACTCCATAGTTTTCATATACTACTCAGTGCTTTGAAATTCTGCCAAATATTCCATAAAAATACTTTAAGAAAGGTGAAAAATAAATACTCTCTGGAGCAAAAGTAAAAACAAACAAACAAAAAAACCAACACAAAAAAAACCCAAAACCAAACCAAAAACCCAACAGAAAAAGAACAAAATATTCAAGGTATTGAAGTGGAATCACTTCTTAGAGGACATAGCCATCATGAGTTGTAGGGAGCAACAGCATTTACTGAAGCTGGTAAATTAGCTAAAGCCAGGCAATATAGAGCAAGACAATATAACTTCTCTTCCCACTTACATGTGATCTGATATGATTCAAACAACAAAGTCTTGCAATGTTATTTTTCACAGATACCCTGAAAATTCTCTTGTATCAAAAGCCACTGTTTACGTACTCTTATATATCCATTTACTAATACAACAGATCTACTTACCTATTCTTCCTTTGTCTACAAAGTCATATAGTGATGTTTAGAAAAATGATGAGAATTTTATTTCTAGAAAAATAACCCTTTTTCTTGTGTTCCCCATAGTTCATGCTTTGAGCCAAAACCTACCCTTGAATAACGACAAGAGTCAGCAGCACTGGGAGGAATGGCCATATATCTGACAGCAGAATTTCTTACTCTCAGGTTGTTGTAAAAAATGCTTATAAAGCATCAGGGAGAGGGGTGGGAGAGGGAGAGGAAGGACAGAGGATGTTTGAAGGAGTTAAACTGAATTACTTGGATGCTGAGATAGGAGATTGGAGAAAACATGCACCTGCCATATATCTTATCCATTTCACTAAAATGATATTCAAAATCAGGCAATGCTGATATTCCCAGAACTTAAATAATAAATAAAAAGAACTTCCAGCTAAATTAATTATTATCGCACTACAGTCTTTATATAACGTGCTATTTACAGGGAAATACAAAAAGTATTTCATTCATACAAGTACTACAAAGACTATATGTGATGCAGAACAGCTTTTACACTAGGCAAGGGTATGGAACCTGGAGTCAAAAATAATAGTGAATTTGCCCCCACTTACCAGTGCAACAGGTGTTCAATGCAAAACAAACTGTTCACTCCCTTTGATTTCAATGCATTTTCTCTAGAAAGCTCCTAACAAAGCATTTTGTCACAGTCATTCTTCCATGCTCTCACCAGCGGCACAACATCTTAGGTGAAGGAAAAGCAGTGAGCTAGCTGCAGTGTGGGAATGCAGAGGAATTGGCAAGTGTAGAAAAAGTGGAGAAGCTACAAAAATTTATTTTCCAACAAAATATCTCTCCACAAGCTGTGTAAACTTTTCTTGCTGAAACAAATACTCTAAAACAAAGATTTTACATTTCCAGTGAAACTCACAGTAACATTTGCCTGGTTTTGCTCTCCTAAAGTCTCAACAAAGAGCCAGCAGATTTCTACTTTCCCAGTTACTTGGGTCAGTAAACTCCCTCATATTCCCTGACTGCAATTTGGATTTTTAAATTAACAGACAGAATGAAGAAACAGACTTTTTGGGCTGTTGAGTAACCATTGTTTTCTTCAGTAGATTCTCACACTTCACTGCCTAACGTGCACACGCACACGTACGCCCATCACCCACCACTCACATACACACCTCCAACATGTGTGCTCTAGTATACTGACAATAGAACAAAAATTAAGCTGTGCCCATTGCAATCTTGTGACCTGAACAGAGAAGAATAATTTTGAGTGGTAAGTCATTATCTTTACCATAACCTTGAAATTCAAAATTGGGTTTGCAAGGACAGCATAAGGTAAAAGAGTTACACCCTTTATCTCAAGCACTCATCCGTATTTACAATAAGTATAAGCTTTCTGCTACAGAAGAAGAAGTATTTAGATTGAACACTGTTACAGATTTCCTAAGTGAGGCTAGTTCCAGTTGCCAGTAATTCAAAAGCAAATCTGCTGACTTGGCATTAGGACTCTAAAACAGTGTGATCAAACTTATATAGTAAGAAGGTGTCTGCAGAAATAACATTTATAAACTGTATATACAGTACACAGTACCAGTACATAGAAAATAGATTTTGACTCCATGATCCCCTGTGTGTAAGGCAAGACAATTCTGTCTTCATATGGAGACCACCAGAGGTACAAGCGACAGAGTGGTGCTTAAATCAATATGCAAATCAAGTGCATACAAATTAAAAATCAGAGCAGACAAAAAGTTTTAGATTCTTTTATGTGCTGATCCTGGCTTGCTGAATACACGGGAAGTTATTAAACATCAAATGTACCTTTTTTTTAAAAAACACTAACAACACCTTGATGGCAACAGATATTGTTCAAGTGGCAGCTACCAAAAACAGCTTGAAAAATGTCATAGTACAACATCAGGAACTCTTCAGTTGTACCACACTAATTCATATAGCACTAACCAAAAAAATAAGTATATGAATATTCTATTTCATGCTATTGCTATGCAAGCAACAGCAATACAAATCAGCATACAGAAGGATACCATATGTTCTGCAATGAAGAACCCAAACATATTTTCAAGGGGCATTGTTACAAGACTTCAAAGAAACACAAGACTGCCAGAGGCAAAAGTTACTGACGGATGTAAACATCCCTGTTCCATTCTCCCGCATCATTACGTTTTTTCGATATCACTTCCCCATCCTTGTCACAATATTGGTCCCTTGATTTATGACGACTACGCTGTTTGTTGCATTCATTGTGGTCCTGCTCGCGGTCCCTCTCCTTTGAGCGATGCCTTGATTCTCTGTGTCTGTGATCACTGCTCCCATGGGACTCGTCTCTGTGATTATGATCCCTGTGAGAATCATAGTGGTCACCGTGGTCATGTGAGTAGTCCTCCTTTGGCTCTACATAAGCTGAATCTCTGCTGTCTTGTGTTTCTGAGTCAAAAGTTTCTTGCCTGTGAAGGCCTCTACCACCACTGCGATGGTTGTGGTGTTGGCTTGAGGAAGAGCGGTGCTGGGATTTCTTGATGGATTCAACTCGTGCTTCCTCTTCAATTTGTGAACCACTGCGTTCAGGGACCGAATGGTCATTCCTCTGGTCTCCTTGAGATCCCTGCTATCAGAACCAGCAGTAAGTTCATGTACATGAGATACACACTGAAAAACTTTCTCCAATATCAAATTCAACTAGAAAGTACCATGAAACCAATAAAATTCGAGTACACAACAATCCACTTTGAATCTAAACTAGAAAAAAAACATTAGAATTAAACTTTTACTGAAAATTCAGTATTATAATACAAACAATTCCTTTCACTCTCATCAGAATGGAGGGTGACACTTGGGTTATTCTATGACACTTTCACGTCTCTTGTGATGTTTCTGACTATTCCAGTTAGCAATAAGTGCCACCACCCTCCAAACAAAAAGAGAGCATACAGAAACAAGACAAACTGCAGAAAAATTAGAGAGGACATATCATGCCAGGAAAGGGCAGGTATCAGTTGAGAGTTTACAGATGTCTGCTTGGAAACAGCCACTATGGGAAAGTGATTCTAGTGGGCTGAGGAGGTTGATTCCACCAAAGAATCAAAGTACAAAACCATGGCTCTTTTAGAAAAACTTATTTTTTTAGGAAAAAAAAAGCAATTGAATCTGGTATGAATAAAGTTTGTATTATGATACTAATAGTATCACTGACCTTTTGTTTTCTCAGCAATCATTTCATTTCTTCATGGTAATGAAAAATTAAACTTTGACCTTATAATTTTTAGAGCTTGAGAATATAGAACATTGCCAAGAAAACCAGGAGGAGAGTGATATTATCACATACAGAATTTCCTAACACACAACTGCTATTAAAAGACTTAAATAAAAATTACCAGGTAATAAACCTACTCTTCACCCGCATAATGCTTTGAAATCACTGCAAAACGAACAAGTGGCATTATTTAACTCATCTGGGTGTTTCATTACATTAACCTGCTTTTATTGCCAAACCACAGCCAAAGACTTTTAAAGCTTAATTGCAACAATTTTAAGAAATATTTTATGTTGAAGTTGAATTATCCTTCTCGTAAGAGGTGAAGAATGTCAAGACAAAATCATCCCTGCTGGCACAAAATTAAAATGGGTTTTAACAGAGGCATTTGTTTGTGAGACTGCTCTGAATTTACCAAAGTTAGGCTTAAGTTTGTCCTTCTATGTTCAGAGATGTCTAAAAATAAGGATTGCCTCCAGGAAAGTTCATGGACGTATCTTCCTGATGTCTTGTGGAAAAGAGCTAGAAAATTTTTTCCTTCAGCCACAGATCCTGGCAGGTGGGTTTTCTAGCAACCCAAAAAGTAAAATGACAGGAAATTGGACAAGAAAAAAAATCTGTATTTCATCAGAAACTTATAAAAAGCAACATATTTCAAATCAGCAATTTGATAAATTTGACCAATTTAAATTTTCTAAGAAAGCATTTTATTCTGTAAACTTCCCAGTGACTAGATGGCTTATTCTATGTGTTCCTAATTTGGAAAAAATGGTATAGATGAGAACAAGGTAACAGGAACAGCAGTCTAATTTCTTGTTCGTTCTTGTTCTTATGATTCTCAAGATGATTCTGATTTGCCAGAAAGGAATGTAGTAATTGTAAACATGAATAGATGTGTTCAAGGTGAAATGAAATGACTCAACAGAGGTGAATTTTAAACGAAATCAAGTGAAAAGTGAAAGAGTCCAAAGCAGTGCCTGCTTCAATGTGTAAACACAGTTTTTATCAGTTCATCACCACGACTGTTTTTAAGGCACATAAACTTGGTATACATATGAAACCCTTTCATTCTCATATGGTCAAATGACACATATGTATGTACCTGTATATGATCAGGACTACTAAAAGCCATCATTGCTGTGGTTTGAGAGCAAATGCAAAATGTGAACCTGCTTTGAACACCGTGCTACTTTTACAAGCTCAGATGCATCTTTTCTGCTATGATGAGTACATGTGAAGGAGCATAAGGAATGAATTTAGACAGTACCTGCAATTTCAAAATAGTGTAAGGCTGTTGGATTTTATGGGCAAATTCATTTGCCCATAAATATTACAGGGACACTGAACAGGTAATGTTTGAATCTGGATTAGAGTCTGGCTTTGTGGTTCATAACCACATTAGGGCTCTGATTTGGATTAGCTTCTGCTGTGCTGGAATTTTATGGCCCAGTCTCATAAGGCTTTTTGTCTAAAATGGAGAAAGTTTGAGATAAGCCTATTTCATTATTTAGGCTGTAATTTCAAAGAAGTAGAGGTTCTTAGAAAGAAGTTCAAGGAGCGCTGAAAGAGGAGAGAGAAGTCTACGTCCACCAAGTGAATTTGCCTTGCTCCTTATTTCCATGCAGTGGTCCCTGATCGCCTGCACTGTGTGTGTGCGAGGTTGCTCCAGTCTTTTTGGAATTAGCCAACAATTTCCACACAAGTTTGCTCCAAAGCTCTCCATCAGGTGGACAGGAGGTGTATGGTCTTTGCTAATTTAATTTCAAACAGTCCCAGGAGGCCTCACACCTTCAAGCACCTTGTGCCGTGCAACACAGTCAGGATCATTCTATAAAAACACAACTCTGGCAGCTGGCAACACAAATCCCTCTTTACAATGTACACCCAGGACTGAAAAATCACAAAAAACAAGTATGTTTCATGGCAAAGGGGCACTGCATTGGACCCGGGGGAGGATGACTCCAATGCTTTGCAGTGCAGATGTGGCTCCTCCAGGCCAAACAGCTGGTGGTTTGGCCTTTCCCAGCAGAGCAGTCCACAAAAACAGCACAGGCAGACACTTTAAATTCTCTAAATAGAGGATCTTAACACTGTTGAGAGAACGGGTTATGCCACCATGATAAGGAAATAAATCCACTCTGTGCCAAGACAGTGACTGGCTCAGGCTTGAGATGTCAGTTGAAGATGTATCATAGGAAAATGAAATCAAAACAATGTAAAAGTTTTGTGTTCCATAAGGGACCCCTGTTGATTCACACTTCTGCATTAGTAGACCTACAAACAAACTGTGACACTGCAAATACACTCTCATTTTTAGTCCTTAAAATAAAAATGTTAGTTTGTAAGGAGATAGCACAACATTCAGAAAAGTGTTATTAAAACTCTTGTAATAGTTTCTCCAGAGAACGTGGTTAATAAAATGAGTAAGTGAACTATAAATCCACACCCAAAAGGCATAAAAAAACTTGAGCAAAATAATTAAAAAGTTTACAAAGCAAAAAAAAGTTTATCTAGCAAGTCTGCACACAATAAAACTGAATTTCATACTCAGAAATTCTTCCAGTTCACAATTTTTTCAGGGTGTTTCAGCTCTGAGGACAGAAAAAAAGGCAGAAATGAACTATAGCTTACAGTCTCTTTTCCTGCAACTGCTTTTGAAAGCAAGAGAAGAGATACCCTTCAAAGTGGCTAGAGAAATTTTTCTTGTTAAAGAACAAAACTGTAAAGTCTGTGGTTTTCTAATGGGAAATAAATTCTTTGACACAAAAAATGGTTTTGCAAGACCATAACAAAAAACCCCGCCATTTTTTTTGTATTTTAATTGAGGTGCAGATACATTTTTTTCTTTGATTTTCTAAAAGGAGGCTCTTTTCTTAGCCAAAGTTATGAATTGCAACTTGCATATGTATGTAACTTATGGGCATATATGGAACTCAGGTAGAAATTTAGATGTATTAAGCCATTATTTTATCTGGGACAGATGTATTATAAGCCCAACTGTGATCTTCTCAGCCTCAAGGCAACACTCACTATTTACAATTAAGTATCATCTTTAAAGACCTCATTTTATGCAACAAATATCCAAATGACAGCATCTCCTTATGCTGAGCACCTTAATATAATTATACAAACCAAAAGTTGAAGGAGAATAGAGGGGACATAATATGCCCATATCAATGGGCATATCAGTGCGGAGGTGGGAATAATGCCTGTTTTTCTCAGCTCACTAGACAGTGTCCTCGCTGTTCAGAACATATTGCCTCTCAAGGTCTTTCTGCACAACATGTGCAGCAGGACTCAAGTTTTATGTCAGTGTTTGGCTTGAAGGAAATATGTACTTTTCACAGCAGTGGCCAGTGAATAAAAGAACAAAGGAAACACTGGAAGGGCCACTTTGACCTTGAGACTTTACTAATAGAGTCAGTCATTCTCAACCTCTTTAACTCTATAGCCTATGGGAAGATTGGAACAGATTTCCCTCCAAAATTTGTGGATCTGCTCTGTACATAACCCAATTTGTCATGCAGGGTCTCTGGGGCTGGGATTTGCCTGTTAGCAATAGTCTGCCCATCAGTCAGAGAGTTACCAGAGGCTGTAATGTGCATAGTATTAGCCCATTTTTATTTCTCTGACTGGATTACATATGGCCAGCTATAAAAATGCTTGTGGCTGGTACACATATTACTGGCACAGTGGTGTCCTGGGCACAATAAAACCTGAAGTATTCCACTTCACATCAACATATGTTTTCAGTCAGGCTGGCTAAGTCCTTGGAATCAAAACCAGCCCCCTGGTCAGTACACAAACACATGCTACTATGAATACAACAGCAATAACAATAGTGTGCTTGTGTTTGCCTTTTATATTGAAAATGGTTGACTGTTCACTGAAAAAGATCTTACTCTATCAACAACAGTGAAACATATCCAGCATATCAGCCTACCACTGTGCTTTGGAAGAGGAAGAAGTTGACAGAAAAAAAGAAGAGATAGTATAAAAACTGTACCTGTAAATTTATATTTGGACCTGGGCTAATAGGAAGAGTGGCTGTTGCAAGTGTGCGAGTGAGAAGCTGGTTAGGAGGATTGCTGCTAGGTGGATGTGTAGCCTTCCAGTAGGCTTCCAGATAGTCAGCAAGGTGCTCACAAGCATCTTCAAGCTGGTTCTCATCAAGAATTACATCGAACATTTCCTGATAAAGGAGAGGTTTTAGTGAGAATAATCACCAGCTAAAGGGACATCAGCTAGCAACATTGACCACACTTTCTAGTCATCAAAAATGAACCACATTTCTAGTACCTGTATTAAGATATTTTACCTTTTTTGTTTGGTTTTGTTGTTGTTGTTGCTGTTTGTTTTTTGTTTTTCTGAATGCAATTGATACAAAAGACAACAATCATGACTAGCAATAATGTTGCTAAAACAAGTCCTCATGACTTCCACTTAGTAATGAACAAACGATCAATGAAGACATGAAGAAGCAGCTTGAACAAATCTTAAAACTCAAATATACAAAAAGAAGTGTTAAATATTGAAGTATTTAGCTATAGGAAAAAAATGAAATGGCAAGAAAAGGGATCACTCCCCATATCTAGAATAACTAAGAGAACACTAAGACAAACTAAGACCAATAACTAACAACTGTAAGAAACACAAGTAATACAGATACTTCAGTTTCCAAGTGTCGTACAAATACTAGGCAAGAGATTAGTCACATGGTCTAATTTTAGGCTTCTGAAGTTAGGAGGTGAGTCTCCTCCACTTCCTCCCTGTTCAGGGAGCCAGAAGGCATCTTTGAGGGCTTGTGCAGGTCTCTATGAAGGTCACTGAACTGAACCTTCATTTTCTGGTCTCTTACCCATACTCTTGACAGCTGAGTATGCTGGTAGCAATGCATGTCACATTTAAAACACAGTTGGGGTCTCATCACCTCTGCTTTATAGCGGAAATTGAGACAATTTACTTCAGTGCATATCACCAGAAGAACTGCAGAGCTCTTTGCCAAAACTGTGACCAAGAACATCAACAGTAGTGGCCATGGTGATATATGCCCCAGGGGAGCTACTGAAACCATTGGCCTTATCCTAAACTACCAGAGATAAAGCAAAGTCACTGGGAGGGTTCAATTTTAGACCAAAAACACCATAAAATTGTCAAGTAAAACAAATATTCAGTTTATTGAAGCACTGAATGTATCAGCACACATCCTAATAACTGCTTGTGACTAGGACTCTTTCTCGCCTGCACCCTTGTGATGAGCCCAGAGACCTCAGGAGGCATTCTGCAAAAAAGCAATAGTGAAGTATGGCCAGAAGAGGGCAAACATTCCTGAAAATTATGCAATTAACCTTGTGCTTGAAAAGAAAGGCACCTTTCAAAGACGAGACATAAATTAACAGTAACTCACGGGAGGACACTGTGCCAGTTTATCAGCTGCCACCATCTGAACATTAAGGTGTTTGGCCTGAGATTTCCCTCGAGATTTTATCAACCTCTGTAAAACCTGTGAAAAGTAAGGCATTAATGAAAGTGACCAAGTTCAGACTTCATGTACATATATAACCACTTAAAATGTTTACATTTTAAACTGCTCACTTGAGCAGAGCAAAATCTTAATGAAAATTAGCTCATTCTGGATTAAAGAGCATGAGAAATGTTCCTAAAGCCAGCAAATTAACTTCCAGACATCTTTTTGTTACAGTCACTAAAAGGTCCCCCTCCTACTTTGCTCTGCTCCTTCTATTTTTTTTTCTAAGTTGAATTTTTTCAACCGATCTCCTGAGTTCTCTTCCCACAAATTCATTCTTTTCTTTCAAATGCCTCTTCGCAAGGTCTGTGCATGATTTTTTCAAGGAATGAAAGATGTTACAGTTTAACAATCGTGTGAAAATATTTCTTTCATTTCTGTATTATTTTGATTCAACAAACCATTAGCATTACTTAACGTGATTGATACTAAAAGTGCAATCCCAATTAAAAAGTCCATTGGAGCTACAGCACCTTTTCCAAAATGGATCTTGCTAACACTAGATCTGAGATACCTTTTTGATTAGTAATACTTCACGATCCAAAGAGAAGCAATTACAATATATAGCTTCTGAACTTGAGTGAAGACACGTGGTTATCTGAACTTAAGACCAAAAAATAAAATAAAAAAAAAAAGACTGAAAGAGCATGAAGGCGACTACAATACTTACTTTAGGAGAAGAAATCTTTACATATACTATAATGGGAGCCAGAGAGGTTTTGCTTAGTTGAGCTGGGTGGTTAATGGTATCAGCGTCAAGCACTACTAACTGCAGTGTCCTTGCTAATTCAAAAATCCGTTCAATTTCACTTTGAACTTCAGCTGCAGAGAAACAGAAAATTAGAGTTACAAAAATACTAAGAGGTGATTAGTTTGAAGAAATGTAAAAAATGTTGTAGACTGGTGTGTTGCTCCTCCTCTTGTTGCAGGAGTTGTTATCCGTGCATGTCCCTGGCCCACTACAGTAATGAATGCAACATTAATGAGAGCATTTCATCCCTAATTTGCTGCCTTTGCAGGCAGCACTGCCTGCCTCTTTCACCTCACCCACTCCTGCCGTTCCAGACTGGAGAGATACTGTTAGTGCCTTCTTACAAAACCTCAGACCATGTATGTAAGGAAAAAAGAAGTATGAATGCCTGCTGCATCAAACAGTAATCTTGCTATGCCACGAATTTCCTACATGTAAATAATTTCAGTTCAGACTTTAATCTTACACAGTAACCAGTCTGCTCAAACTGGAGTGCCTGAGGTAGGCATGTATTAGCAGAAACTGAAGTGCCTGTATTAGCAGAAACTCATGTTTTTCCATTTACTTCAACTTATCAAAGCTCTGGAAAACAGTTTCCTTCATATACTGGCCTCAGTATGGTACCATGTAAAAATTTTGATTATTATGTGTAAAACACTTTTTCAGGAGAAATAACTCAATAATCCAAATAATGCTATGGTAACTTCCTCACAACCCCAGAAGATCTGGAAACGTGATTTTTCCCAGAGAAAAATCTTCTCTTCTTCTGGTAGTCATGCTCCCAGCTCCGCAGCACCCTGCCTGATTGGCAGTACTTTCCAGGGCAAACCTCTCCAAGACAGATGTGCTGCATCCACTTTCACAAGTGGTGTAGAAACTGTCTTCATTCCCCAATGAAACAAAACTGAATCTTGTAATAGCAAAATCATCCTTGAAATGGAATCACATTTTCGTGCTCAAATTTTGCTATAGGCTGAGAAATTACAGAAGCTGGGTGATTTGTGCAAGTCTGCAAAGAAAGTTATCAGGTAGACAAGGCAGTAATTCATAAAGGTTTCCCTTTAAAGGTCGTGCACACTCCATGAACCAAAATCAGATTAGATATCTTGCCTGTTCAAGGTAAATATTAGAAGACAACCAACAGAAACTTAAAGGTCAATAAGAGATACCAAAAACTTCATAGAGTTTCTTGAAATTACACTATCAGCCTTTTATCCATTGTACTGGCAAAAGCTTTACTTTTGCTTGGAAACACAACCTATGTGATCTGTCTAGGGAGGGTATCTTTCAAGACATGTGAAGAGATTGATTTCTGATATCTTAGAACAGCAACTGAATAAATCAGGTACCATAATAAAGCTGCAAAATTTCCAAGAGAGAGCAAGGCATCTCAGCTAGTTTAGCTCAGTGTTTTGGTTCCAGATCAATAGGTGATTGCTATGGTCATTTTATAAATGAAGTAACATCTAAATGGTCACCAGAAAATCTATATATGATATCCTTTATTGGAGGAGGTTGACACTGTTTTGGATCTATTTGAGGTCACTTCCAAATGTTTGTAGTTATCTCCAGTTTTGGGTGAGTACATGCCAATCAGTCATTTACAACAGCAAACATTGTGAGGTGTGCATGGCATATGGAAAGCATTGGTGCATGCTTTCCTGCTGGTCAATGAAAACACTGTGGCCCAGCTGCTGTCTGAATTAGGACCACATTTTTTAAGGCAGAACTGATGGTTCTTGACACATTCACGATTACATTTTCTGCAACTTTGCTGTGTAGAGATACTGCTGAAATCACTGAACACAGTTGTCTCAGAGTTTTAGTAGAAGATAGTCAATAATCTATGCCTAATTTAAGTCCAAATGACAACTAGAATAAACATATCAGAGATAACTTGTCCTGCTGTTCTGATGACGAGTTTGGATTCCTTTCCTGCAATTTCAAACCAGGCTCAACACTTCAGTCAGTATAACAATATCAGTTAATGTATCATTTTAAGACCATTCCAGACTGCTAAAAAACCCTTGTTCAAGACAATTTATTACCAGCAAAATCTGCCTCTATGCCATCGTATCATAATTTTTTCTGGGATAGCAGTATTTGCTACACCGCTGGAGGCACTTTTCTGCCACTATAGAACACATCTCTGTGGACTAGATTTCCTGCTATACTTTTTGAATCACCCTTTGCCAGAGCATGCCTCAGAATATGTTCTATTGTGAAATATGCCCAGGGCAATCACTGCAGGTAACTATGGCTCTATGAACCAATAGTTTCCACTTGAATCTGAAGATGGAGAGATATCTTTTTCATCAACTAAAAAGTATTTCAGTACTTATTTTTCTAAACTTGAATGTAGGAGAGAAGGTCAAGGAACTACACTGCGTGATTGGTGAACTGATATATGTGCCTCTACTTCTCCACTCAAGAATGGATGGGAAAAATGCCAGAGACTGATGAAGAGGTCCCTATCTCCTGTTTCTTAGAGCACTTCTTCAGCATCTGGAAAAGCTTTCATTTCACTTGAAATCTTCTTTGAATTCTAGCTTTACACATAAGATTGTGCCAGTTAGTTACATAATAGTAGCTTCTCTTTTTAGATGACAAAAGCTTTATCTAATGCTATAGCTTTGGTTTTCATCTTTCTTTAGTAACATCTCTCAAAAACCTAATTCTATACCCATAGATTCCTTCACAACAAGATACTCAACACAAATCTTCTCTCAGACGTTTGTCCAAAGTAAGCAAAGAACTCAAAATGTCATCTGGGGATAGTAACACAAATGTCACTGATAGTTAAAATAGGGAGCTGAGAACAGTGACAGAGGGGTATCTTCAAAGCAGCACAGTAATAGCTTTGCAATCTTCCCACCTCCATGAATACTGTCTATTTAGAATAATGTCCCTTCTTATGTACTGGAGAGGCATAACTGGAGTGAACTTATAACATTAAACTCCAATAAATTGTATTTGCAAATCATGAGAGTCATAAAAATAATTAGATCTACTATGACAATCATCATGAAATGCTGGCAGCCCAGCTACAACACTCAAACCCAGAAATTAGCTATCAAATTTTAAAGTCACCCTTACAATCTATTTCATATGGCCTCCTTAGTAACCAGAAAGCAAACATATTTTAAATGACAGGAGCATGTAACTAATTCTCCCATACAACTCTATCTAAGATAAACAGTAAGTATGCATCTCCCAGACATCTTTAAATATAGCACATTTAAACTTTCTTCCAAATATTAATTCTCAATATCCTTACTGCACCTTGAAATGAAATTCAGTGCAATGAGAGCACTAGTAAAGGGCTTATCCCATTATGGGGGCAGACAAATATTCTTTACGCCAGGTGGACCTTACAAGTGAATTTCAAGCAAAAGTCTTTAACAGTTCATTACAATAATCTCACCTAAAGTAAAGGCAAAGACACAACAATACTGCATTTTATCTATGTCAATTCACCAATAACATGGTGAACTGTGGTGGAATTCAGGGTCACTTATATAATGCCATGGTAAAAGAACATTCTCTATGCTACACAGTTGGAGAAACACAACCCTCCTTCAAACTTGGGCTGAAAGCATCTGTAGCAGCCAGGGGTCACTGGGACACTCAGCTTGACAGCAGTGGCTATGTCAGCACTTTGTTTTAGGAAGACTCTGATGAGATGGAAGTTTCATGACAGGGACGAGATGCAAAATGGACACACTTCTGGCCTGCAAAGGCCAAATTAGAACCACAAAATATTGCTTAAAAGCAGCAAAGAGATTTTGATCTTCACAAGGAGCAGTGAGGTTCACAAACTGTCAACTGTGCACAGTATGACTTTTATATCCTATTTAATTTGACCTTGGCTACTGTCTATGGTATCAGTGGCTCTGTTTTGTTCATAGAAACAGATATGTAAATTATTACTTGGACTGCAACAGCCACAGAGACAAAGCATTCTAGTTTTTTAAACAGGGCTCCTGATACTACAAACATATGGCATGAAAAGAACTCACCTAAGTCAAGATATGCCATATAAAATGATTAGCAGCACCCTGCACAAAGGCCTTTCAAATAATTTTGTAAATTAAGGAGAACAGCATCAGTAGCCATGATTTTTCTTATACTAAGTCTTTTATACAAACACAGTTGCTTGAAAATAATTAATTACTAAATTCCATGAATATAATTAGAGTAATGAGAAGTTTAAGGCAACCTCTCAAATTCACAATCAAGGCGAAAGAAAGGTGTTTTTTATTTCCAGTGCCTTAAAAGCATGTAAATTGTCTTGCACCAAAAAAAAAAATGCTGAGAAATGAATAAAGGTCATATCTGAAATCCAAGAAAATGAAAATGAAAAAATAAAAAAAAAAGGAAGCGATAACTATTGAGCTGGGCCCACACAAGACTCAATTAAGAAGCAAATCGTGAGCTTGACTGACAGAATTAAAATTTTAAATTTTAATTTTTGAACATGTGTGTGTATACATGTTTATATTGAGTGAAAAATCACAAGAGTGTCTACATTAGGTATTGCTGTAACCAGAATACAGGTGCCTGGCCACAGCAGGCTACCCTGGACTGCACTAGATATTTGTGCTCACTGTATACAAAGTGAGGAGGCCAAGATGCTACCAAGGATAATCCAGTAAGCTACATGGTGTTTGAGCAGACCAGAGCAAGCTAATAGGAAACCCCACATGTACATAAATGTTTGGCCTCTTCCTTCTCATCTTCCTCTTTCCTCCCCTCAAGCACCATGCAGCTCTGGGCAGGCAGGGAGCTAACAGAGGGGTCATACTGGGTAGGGGACAGAGGGTTTCATTTCTTCCCCAGCCAGGGAGGTTCAGTCCCACAGTCTCCAGTCAGGACTGGGTGTCCCACTCCACATTGTGGGGGCATCCCAAGTGCTGGGAAGCAGAAGGCTGCAGCCTATGCTGCAGCGTACCCAGCTAAGAAGGAAAAAGTCTTGGAAAAGATAAGCAAGTAAGAGAGAATAAATGCTTTAGCTTAGTCCTCAGGCAATTGGTCAAAAGATACCTGGATTACAGGTGTTTTAATCAAATTTCTAACACAAATGTAGTTTAGTGAATATACTTACATTTCCCTGATCTCCAACAAATACCTTAGGCGCTAGCTTGCTACGTAAAAAGGGGAAGGTGGGAGTGGGAGGATGACAATATTTTCCAGGAAAAGTGGCTGCATGTGTTACTCATGCCTAACAGATGGGGCTCCTGCAAGGGATAAGGCAGAAAGGAGAGAAGCATGTCTGCTGCTCTGCTTGGCGTTCCCGTCTGGGCTCTGCTGACGGGGAGATGTGGGGTGAGGTGCTTCAGGAAAACAGGGTTTTCCTCTTCCTGCCTGCTGAGGCTCAGTTTAGGCAGAATTCAGATGGCTTTTAATGCACACACATGTCCAAGTGGTATTGACAGATACAATGCCATGTTTGGGAACTTCAGCATAAACAACATCTATTTATAATGAACTAACATCTCCTGAAATGCAATACTATAATTATGTGAAAATATAAAACAGATAGTGTCATTTAAAAATGCTAAATAGCACATAAAAATATCTACATCCTCCCCTATTTCTCTGGGCTAGCAAAACAATAGCATTCATGGAATGATGCTTCTTATGCCAAGTTTAAACTGGAAGTAAATTTTAATGGCCTATAAATGGAAAAGATTGAAATCAGCAGATTGCAGCTGAAATAAGTGGTTGAGCACTGCACAGGGGAGAGCTGCACCGAGATGACTGTGCCAGGCAAAAGCGGAGCAGCTCCAGAAGGTGCCATGCAGTACCATAGCGTGGCTCCCATCATTAAGCTCCCCAACACTCTGTTAAGGAGTAATTGGGATAGCAAAACTGGGCAAAGAAGCAGTCTAAAATTTATATTGCCCAGGGGACCAAGCAAGTCTCTCTGCTAGTTCAGAAGGGATATCATCACATCAGGCTGGCACTAACTTGGGTATTTTTGTACCGTGCCTCATTACTCAGTGAAGTGCTACAGACTTTTACAGCTCTGGTACATACATAGTCACTAAGTAAGTGTTCCCTAGGTCTGTTGTTTTTTTACAGAACAAACATAAATAAAAATGTTCAATGTTTCTCACAGATAGAATAAGGAACTACTCTATCACTGGCTATTGAACCCCTCCTGCTGATGGTGTGCCACTAGCAAAACATTTGCGTATTCACTGAGTGGGAGAGATACTGACTCTGCAGCCTGATGCTTAGAGTGGGAGGCAAAACACATGGATTCCAATTCCTTCTCCAGGGAAAGTTTAATTATTATGCAAAGTGCGTACGACTCAGCAGGACCAACCAACAACCATCCTAAAGGTGATCATAGCCCTGTCAGGGGGATGGAAATTATGAGTTCATACCAGAGAACAGGAGTGAACCCAGACTTCTTCTGGTTAAACAACTCAGGCCCATAGTCTTGGATAAAATGAGGACACTGACACCAACTTTTAATCAGTTGGTGAGCCCAGGAGAAATTAAAAAAACCTGTATCCATTCAACCTGCAGTGTGAATAGTTTTAAGAGATGCAGATTGTACTCTGCTTTTAAGCAAACAGCTAACTGGCTAAAAATATTGGTTTTTATACAGATATCCATAACCTTAAAAATTATTCTAATACATTGCTATATTCCTTTGTCTCTAGCATGTTTTTTTCAATATAATTACCAATCACACATATTTCTGTGAAGTATTATAAGAAAATATAGGAATATGTTGCTGACAGTTATCTCTAATTTACAGAAACTAGGATTTTTTTCCACCCATATATCATAGAATCATAGAATCAGCTGGGGTGGAAAGGACCTCTGAGGTCATCAAGTCCAATCCTTGATCCATCGAAAACACTCAGGAAATTTCATTAAAATACTTTGTCAATACTGTATCAAAAACTTATTTGCAAGTTATAATATTGGAAAGTTAGGACCAAACTTCTAATCCAGAACTACCTAAAGAATTCATTAAGGAAACTCTGACCTTACATGTTAAGAAAATCAAGGCTGGCCTGGCAGGATAAAAGAGCATTCTGGGACATGTGAAACTGATAAATTATAACCTTCAGGACCTTCATACTACTCTTTCCCCATTTGTGTGCAAAAAGAAGTGTAGCTACATTCTCATGAAAACCCCAAACCTCTTAGCTGCTATATTAATTACAGCATTCTGGTTTAAGGCAGGTTCAGGTTTAACAGATTAAAATATCTGAAGATTTAGTGCCTGGAAGTGAGAGTTATGGACATTTGTCCCAGCTACCTTGAAGATAAAATTAAAAAAGAGACAATCAGGATTTTTCACAACACATTGAACACCTTTTCTGTTTTCTTTAACTATATTAGATCCTTTAGACTTTGGAAAGGGAACACACTCTTGGTTAAATCCCAGTTTTGCATTCCTGTTTCCTGGCCTCTGTAAGTAAGGAAGAATTTTTATGAGGCCTAGCTAGCACTCTTTTAAGTTTATCTTTGATTTATAGTTGGGGAAGCATTTACTTCAAACAGCTGTCATTAAATTACCAAACATGGAGAATACATAATAACATTTCTATATATGGATATAATATATAGTGTGTATTCATACATATATATAGAAACAAAACAAATAAATTGTTAGCATAGTTTCAAGCATTCAACTGGCTTTTTACACAAATATCAAGAAAATAAAAATATGAGGCTGAAATTTGCACAGGTAATCCACTACTATTTCTTCAAGCATTTATATTTCATTTTCAGAAGACAAAACTTTGGAATATCAACCTAATGATGTGAATGGGAGCTCTATATGTTTTCTATAGACAACTTTCTAAAGGTTGGCACTCAATTGCACATGCAAACTGCATGTAATTGCACATGTAATGCCTGACAGGTTACTGCATGTGCACAGAGAAAGCAAATAAACAGATTCCCAGGCATGTGACCACAATTGATTTAACACATACACGATGACATATTTTACATCAACATTCATACATCTGTGTCAGAATATGCAGATTAGGTGCACATACCTTAGAAATATACAGAGGAATACCTAATCTTTAGCGTTTACTTGTCAATGTCAACTCTATTTTTAGAATTACTTGAAAATAAATAAGGAAAACTGGCAAGGTTTTTTAAAAGAAAGACTTAGCAACACAGTACAGGATCAGCTTTTGTCTATCCGTGAGCCAGATGCAAGAAACACACAGTGGTTCTGTGAGGTACAATAAAGCACTGAACACAAAACAGGAGGAAAAGTAATTTGCAAGCTTTTATACATACCTAAAACATCTGGAAAAGGAGAGCATTAATGAAGCAAAGAATGGAAAAAGCCAAGACAATCAGGTTTTGTACGAAGCATACAGCATGAGGTAAGGTTATAACAAGTGTAACATACACAGAAAAAGGTTTGGGTTCTTTTGACGAAGAAATGCAGCAAAAGCACAAAGCTGGTTCAGCAGTTTCTGCAAATGGCATGTATCTATATAAAAATTTAACTAAGCCAACTGGGGCTGATTTTCAGGTGAATAAGATTTAACCATGTACTGTACCTTCTTGGAGAAAAAAATTCTGTTCAAAATGACAGATTTCTTCCAGGTTTTTAAGGAAATTAATCATTTGCCCTTTCCTTAAATTTAGTTCTAGCATCTCACATGTTAAACATGTATTGACAAGCAAACAGTACTCTTTATATACAAAACAATCTTCCACATAGGAGAGGAATAAGACTGTACTGTCCTAAATCTTTACAAGTCAAACAATATTTTTTAAAAATTCTTGAGAACATTAATTTTGTACTAGATATGCAGTGGTAGCATTGGTTTCCAATGATTCAAATCCCAAGTCTATTTTTAACTGATTCCATTACAAAAGCAAACTGTCAGTCGATAGGTGTATGTAGCATTAAGCTGATTGAGACTACCCTATAATCCTGTATATCCAGTTCCTGATGGCTATTCCTACTCCTGGTGATCACATTATTTGTCTCTGCCTATTTGAAATTAATTCTGGGTTATCTATTAAATCAGTTCCAAATAATGGTGCTCACTTCACTGTTTTCTGTGCTATGCACAATTATGAACAATATATATAATATCACAGATCTGCATTGGGTGATAAGGTAAGACTTCTCAAAAAGAGGTTTATTTATTTCTCAGAAAAAAAGTATTTGGTATTAATATATCAAGCACATTACCTTTGTAACATATTAAGTAATTGATAGAACACTTATTAAAATAATACTTAAACCCCAACAATATATTTTCAAAAGTCTAAGAAATAGCCTTCTCTGCTGCAGTTAAACTGCTGGTCACAAATGTGAGCATAACTGAGGGGTAAATCAGTGGCCTGGCTGTTTAACTGCATGAGGTACCACTTCACAAAGGTGAGTGAGTAAAGGAATAGTTTCCCATTGAATCTGGAAGGAGGGAGGGATTTGGATTAACATAAAGTTGTTCTGGGGAGCTATATTTGCTATAATAAACAGCCACTGAAAAGAAGCCATTGAGTAATTTAATTTCTCTTCATTGTCAAATATGTGTTTCAGATCTCGTTTAGAATACATGGTTCTAATCTTTCTCTGAAAACAGAATGAATAAACTATTTATGGGCTACTTTATGGAACTTACTGTGAAGGTACTTCATTGATGCAATAAAACAATTTTTCACTTTGAAACATCCTGGTTAGGTGAGAAGCTGGAATTATTCATATTTTCCAGATAGAAAATTGAATTACAAAGAATAATCACAGGTTATGAATAATTTGGGGGGATTCCATTTCAGAAATGTAGTGTCTGATTCTTCAGAGTAATTACCACAGTAAAAATTACATTCAGACTAAAAATATGGAAGTCATCCAACAGGAAATCCTGATTTCTGGGGATTCTTTCTTCCAAAATGGAACATAACCTTGAAGCTTCTTTTAGAAGTCAGTACTAAGACTCAGGACATTCCTGATGCTGCTCTGTACTGTCAGTACAGGATATCAGTAATGATCTGAGAGAAGGGAAGAATTCTTTGAGCTAGGCTTGGAATGACAAGAATACCTCCTCAGTTAAATGTCAGCAAAGAGAAGAGCCTAAAACAAGAGGATTTCTGGGGAATGAGGAGTCACAAGGCTGGTATTTCACAAGGTACCCAACAGGAGCTCCAGTAGTCCATAGGACTACCTGGTTTCCATCTGCTTTTTCCAACTCAATGCATTACCATGCAACATGCTGATTTTAATGGCATATACTATTGTTTACAGGTTCAATGCTTGAATCTCTGTTTCAGCTACAATACTTAGTACTTCTAAAAAACATGCTTGAAGCATGCAGAAAACATGAGGGGAAAATAGCCATCTTTATAAAGTCTGTAAATAACCAGGCCAATACTATACAGCATTTCTGTATCAGAAAGCAGCAAAAGCCACTATTGCGCAGGGCTCTTCAGTTAATGCAGTAAAAAGGGAGTCTCCCTTTACACCCTTCAGCACTGCACCTCACCTCTGACTTGGTAAGCCATGACAGCCAGTGACAGGATGGGACTCAGCGTGGAGGGAAGGACTCAGCTCCTTCCCTCTGTGCCTCCGTCCTCTGCTGGCACCCACCCTGGCTTGAGGCACCGGCAGTCACCCCGGTACATGGCACACTCTGCACTGCCTTGGTGAGCTTTGAAGGCTGTCATCTCTGGCAGTAAGCCTTCAGTGGTGTCAAGGGGCTACTTGTTGGCCCTGGGTGAGTGTTCCCGCTGCTGGGATTCAGAAGAGAGGCCCATGGCACACTGTGCTGCAGTGCTGTAGCTTGCAGGCCATCAGATACAGCAGATCCCCCTCCCACTGGGGTCATCCCATTTTTCAACAGAGAATTAACACCTGTTGAACCACAGAGATAAACCAGTGCTCAGTACGCTTAAGACTGAAATTCAGATCCCTTTCCAAAACAAGAACATAAACTGAAAATGTCCTATTGTGTTTTTAGAGAGTTTCATTTGCCTTCCTGATGTGTCTTGCCCCATACACTGTATAAGCTAATATGGGGAAATAAGGGAAATAGCAATACACTGAACAATTCCAATTCTCCACATTAGTTTGCATATTTTTTTCAAGAAAACTAAGGTAGAAGATTGGTGGAAAAGTAGTGTGCAAACACTTAAACAAAGACTGAATCACAGCATACATAAACCTAAAGCTACTAAGAAGCTACACATTTAACCTTCCTACTATCACTTCCTAACCTTTATTTTTCACAACTTGAATTTGTAAATTATTAAAAGAATAATATTCTTTTAATAGGATTTAATAGGATTTTTTGTTGGCCTACAGCAAATTCATCACACAAAATGAAGAAAAAAAAATTCACTATAAGGTCAGAAATTGCCACTCACTTCTTCTACTTCAGCCAACGAAATGCTCACAGAAGAGGTATATTGTTGTCTTCCTTGTGAACCACTGCTAGGAGAGGCCACCTACCAGCAGATTACAAATATTTTCTGAGTCTGCCTCTTATTTCTACCTTGAGGTACATTGCAGGTAAGCAAGGAAACAGGCTGTAACACTCCTTGTACTTTTTCAATTTTGCCTTGCACAATGGTTTTCCCACTGTCTTACAATAGCAGTTACCTTTTCTGTCTCCAGCTTATTTTATTTTATCTCAGTTTTCCTCCCAACACACTGCTGCCACATCATTTCTGTGCCTGACTTTCTTCCTGGCTGGTTTTTGTCCTTCCATGGTTTACCCCACGCCTTGAACACAGTCCCTGGAGGTAATGTAGCAATGGATTCAATTCTCCTAACTCCTTCTCCGTAACTCCAGGTAAACATCTTCAAAGAAAATGTCTTTTTATTCAATGCTGCACAGCAAAGTAGGGATTGCAACTTGAAAGATGAGCATCTTTCCACTTTAGTTCTGCTTGGCTGACCTGATTCAATCTGCTGGGAGCAGGTTCTGCTCAGCATCATTGCTGGACCTTGGCCAAGAAAGGCTGAGTCTTTAAGCAATTCAGATGCAAAGCTTGGCATGTGTTAATGGCAGCATCTAACAATTTGGTAAAGTTTTCTTGTTATTTTCATAAAAAATGCCCACAAACATGTAACTGAAATTTCATTCAATTCACTAGTTTACTAGAACTACAGAAGTACTACAGCTTCTGAAAAAAAGGTTTTGAGAATATTTTAGCATAGGTAAAATTAATTTTTGCCCTAACTTCATGGTTAAAATGATTCAGTTGCTCTACCTAATATTTTCCAAGATACTTAAGAATTACTTTGTAAATCAGTTAATCTTTAGAACAATTATAAGCAACTGAAGACCTGATATGTAGCAGGAAATCTTAATTAATAATAAAAGGCCTGTTACAAAAACCAGAGAGACATATCTATCTATCCACATATTTACATATATACATAATCAGTGTCATCTTTTGAGTCTCTCCAACTGAGGTTCTGTCAGAACTTCCATTTTAAATAACTCTATCTAAAAAAGTATCTTGACACAAAGAAAAGATGTTGATGCTCTCAAGGGTAAGGTTCTACATGAGATGAAGGTGTACAAGATAGGGCAGCATTTAATTTTTATAGATTTTTTTTTCCCTGTATACATTTTTGTGATAGCTGTTTTACATATGTGAGAATATTTTAGCATGAGGAAAAGATGATATGCTTTTTACTGCTGCATATATTTGTGCAGTATTGCAAAATTGCACACACTTTGATGATCAGGTTGGGAACTCAATCATCATGATTCTGTTCGTTCCATGACTGGGTGACCTCCATCCTTATTACCGATTTTCAGTTCTATTCAAAACAAGTGACACTTTATATTTTGAGTAGATTATTAAACAGACTTTGGTTACAAGACTGAAATTCACATAAAAGAATATTCTTGTATGTAAAGACATTAATTATGTTGTTACAGTACATTGCATTTTGCTATTTGAAAACACTTAAAATAAGACACTCTTGGAACCTATCAGACTACTTGCAAGCAAAAATTCAGACTCCACATAGCTGAGAGCAAAGGTTTTAAGAAATAAATTTTCAAAAACGGGGGGTCAAACTTTTTAAGGCAGAGAAGCTTTTTCTAAGAAGGACAACTATATTAGGCAAGTGTTAAATATTCAATCACGGCACAGGTGGAGTCAGAAATGTTTTGTAACAAAACTGATAAAGAATCCACTTGATAGGATGAATGAAATTCCTTTCCTATCCCACAAAATGTACAAGTTTTCAAGATAATAATGGCCCATCTTCGCGAACGAAGATTTGGGGAAAGGTCTTTTACCTTTCCAGCCTGCGCAATGGATTTTTTAGGTGAGACACAGCCTGCGCTGAACTGAGCCCACCCTTTAATCCTAAGGTTCATCTGCCGGGGCCAAGCAAGCTTGGACAATGGCAGTGAGGTCCTCAGGACGTAGGTTTGTTTACAGTGTCCTTCTCATAGATGGATGGCCACACAGGGCTAACGACCTCCATCAGGCCAGGAGACCGGGGATTCGAACCCGAGGTCGCAGAAGTGAAAGTCCTGCACGCTAACCACTAGGCCACCAGGGGTCTCACAAGTTTTCAAGATACAATGCTGTGTTTGGGGGAAATCAAGCTCTCTCGAAGGGTACTAAGAGGAACCTGCAGCAATGTAAAGGCAGAAAGATGACTGGAGCATTCGCCTGTGATCTAGCAAGTTCCTCCTTTTTTTTTGTATTTGACTGGGGACTTGAACAGGTCTTTTTAGGGGACTTATGTCCCATATCTCAGCTGGGTGCCCTAAAACAAGTATATAGACTCCTAGCAGAATTCATCTTAGAATCTTAGATTCATAGAACAGTTTAGGTTGGAAGGAACCTTAAAGTCATCTAGCTCCAACCTCACTGCATGGGCAGAGAACCTTCCACTATACCTTCTAGCTAGATCCAGGTGTCTCTACACAGGAAATGCACTGGTGGTAGCAGCAGAGTCCTGGATATAAAAGACCTCACACTATAGGAAAGGCTAAGGTCAGTCAGGAATTAGGACTCCGAAGTGTCCACCTTTTCCTCTTTGCTCTAAGGACACCTTGTCCTTAGATGACAAGCTCCAGTGGAGACACCTGTATTGCAGATGGTGACATTTAGTTACAACTTCCCAGCTAAGCTTGTTTTTCTTTCTGGCTAATAAATGTTTAATTATTTATACAACTGGACAAGCTTCACTACAAAATGACTCATGTAAGATGACAGATGTGTATGTTATGAACCTAGCTATACAGTTTTTAAAAAACATTTTAAAAACATTTTTAAAAACACTTTTGCACCCTTCTTTTTTTGTACCAACGTCAGGATTAATTTAAACTTATACAAAATTCATAAAATGTGTATTTCAATAACTTTTTTCAGGCCTCATGTCAGTAGCTGTCATTACTAATAATCCTATCAAAGATAATGCACAATATTAATAACATCCATATAATTCCAAGTATTTGAAAATTGTTACTTTTATTCAACTGGAAGAACATGTCTTCAGATTTTATATGGATGGTTACTTCTCCCCACCAAGGCAAACAGCAAACCATGGAAACTGAGCATAAGCAGGATAAACGAAAATCAGCACTTTATGAAGTTTACATGGTAGTGATTTTAAAATGATTTCTAGTGCCAGGATTTCTGGATTATGGGAATTGTGATTTTCTCACAGCAGAGAGAAGGCTATTTTTAGCTTACGCATATGAATTGAGAGTAGTATACTTTACAGGCAATTTGCAGATAACATCATTATAGGTACTTACCTAAGCTTGATCTCGTGTTGGATCGCTCTATTATCGCATGCTTACTGGGATTGTTTAACACTGAGCGTTTGGCAAGCGAGATGTCTGCTGTGACTCGTGTAATTGATATACTGCAACAATAAAGACAGTAAAATAGTACAGAATGTTACTTATCTTTCGGGGATGTGGGGAACACTAGAAGATGGCTAAGACCATAGGAAAATTACTTCTTCTCAGCAGCACAGTATGCTTCCCATAATGGGAACAGAGAAAAAACTTTATCTAACTGATACTGCTACAAGAACTATTGATAAGGCATCATCCTTCTGTACAGTCCTGAAATGCAGTATGACCACTGCCTGCAAAGCTACACATGCCTGGGGAGAGAGGAAGCAGGAGAAGGACAGAGATGTGCTGCAGAAGATGGGACTTCACTGGGGTCTCTGGGTTTGATGAGAGTCTGACTTTGCACAACTATGCCCAGCATGAAAAGGCTGGTTTCTCCTTTCCCCAGTTTCTTGAATGGTACTGAATGACGACCTGGCTTATTTTAGCCATACGTATAAGACATATAGGGATGTGCAGAATTAAATGGTAAAGGTAAGGCTTAGCAGGGAAACTAATACATCAATATAATCTATTTATTTATTTATTTATTTAAGTTTTATTGTTCAGTTTATTAGCATGTGTTTTTTAACAGAGTGTAAGAGTTACCTACGATTTTCCAGAAAGATGCAGCAATATGCTGGCCACCTAAAAATGGGAACTGTAACGCAGAGAAACATGTACTTGAAAACTGGCAGGCTCAGTTTTGTATTTATGAAAGAAGTGGTTACTTTCAGTTTGCTACATAACCTTCTGCATATTCTTCATCCTAGGAAAACAGTTACTTTGGTTTGTTTTGCTTTACAGGGTCAAAATACACTCTTAAGTTCCCTTTCAAACTCTGGTCTAATGAGGTTCAGAGGTCACATTTTTCCAGTGCTGAAAGTTAAATCAGACTGATGATATTCTCTTCTTCTTCCTTGTAGGATTTTACTTGCAATTGAAAAGGAGGAAATGTATTTGCTAGGAACAGGGAGGGCTCCTCTCTAGCAAGCACTGTCAGATGCTGTTTGTTCATATGAAATGTAATCCAACAGGTCATTTCCCAGTGACCTTAACATGTGTATACACTTATCTAAAACCCTAAAAAGTGTAACAAAGCCAGAAGTTAATATGGAAAAGCAGAATTATTTGGACAATACAGATTAGTAATGTAATTTTAGAAATTTAGACATGATTTAACTTAAGCTAAAAACGTAACCAAAGATTGTGATTTCTGGTACAGTTCCTCACAGATAATGCCATTTGTCTTAAAATTAAATCAAACTCATATTGGGGTAGTCATCAGTTATCTTTATTTGTTAATGGATGTACACTAGAAACTTCTACAACTTTTTGGGTTTTTGGTTTGATTTGGATTTTTTTCCTGCCAGTCTTCCTTCCTACATGTAATAGAAATTTTTTGTCTTTTTTAAATGCAATTATGGTATATTGAACAAAGCCAGATTTAGCAGTCTATTTTTCTACCTATGAAAAATGCTATTTTTCATTTTAACGTCTTTCTAAGATCATTTTAATGTCTTTTGAGACACATCTCCCCAGAATGACCAAGTCTCCTCTCAAAACAAAGGATATGTATGTTCATATTGTGAAACAATTGCAATGAGAGCAGGGACAGCAGTGTGGCAGCTGAAAGCAGTAGTATGAATCTAAGAACCTCCTGTACAAATTTGTTCAGGACCTTGATTAACAATACAGATTGCTAATAAAGTTTGGGATGATTCAAATCTACTATTGTCTTCAGAGTATTTGTGGATTCACCCTGCCACAATTAGATCTACAACTGAAAATCAGACATTCTCTAAAATACCTAAAGACATAAAAACATAATAATTTTTTTTGCTTGCAACAACCACTGTTTTGTTAACTTCCAGTCCTGAAGGTATGCGTTTAAAGTTTGACAACCCTGAATAATATAAAGAGGGATTTATAAGTGGTTAGGTATCAACATCACTATTCTGACTGAGAAAATCCAACGGCTTAAACAACAATGCTCTGCATTTTAAAGAGTTGAAGCTATTGACAAAAACCCTCAAGCTCCCTCTTCAAAGTTTTGACTGGACAGACAGAATAGTGTTACTGATCTGTCCACTTCCAAACTAAATAGAAAGTTACAGATATTATAACACTTTCCTATTCTTTCAATTTTCCCCCCACAATGTCAACCCATTAGCACATATTGATCTGTAGCTTGATCCAGTCACAAAAAACATGTGGAGAATGCAGCTGATGTCTCTGGTCCATGGGTCCGTGATGTTTGAGCTACAGATCATGCTACTGCTTTTATAGGCAGATTAGCATTTGACATCTGTACTACAGTAATGTCTGAGGGCTCAAATACAAATCCGAGTGGACCTTGCCTAGTCTGCTGCCACAGCGCTCAGATCAGAACCCAGGGAGTGCAGCTCATCTGCTACCAAGGGTGATCATATTTCAGCAAAGCGGGGGACTACCCCACCCCTGCAACCCAGTCCTTCTGGAACTTCCCACTACAGAGCCCAGAAGTACTGTCAAACCAAGATCCTATCTTGAGGGATCAAATTTGGATTTGACAATCCCATATATTAGATAGTCAGAATCTCATAACACTCTTTCCAAGTTCGATGCCAAGTAAAGAATTAGAGCTGAGGAGGAATGGTGGCTCTTGTCATTTTGCTCAGAACCTGGGAAGCACTGATGAGGTATCACTTGAAAAATACTTAAAATAACTTTTTAATTTGTAGATAAATATCTAGCAATTTGGAGTGTGAATGTCACAGTCATCAAAAAGGAGACATCCTTTTTCCCACTCAAATATACGCCCCTGAACAGTTCCCACTGCAACACAACTTCTGCATTTTCTGCCAAGGAAACTTTCAATACACACTAGAGTACACTTATCAAGGAATTATCCATCATTCTTGATTTTCTACAATGTCATAATTTCTTAAAATCCTGGTAGTACCTAAACAGAACCTGAACTGAAGTATATTTGCATTGCCAAGTACTTACCGCCCTTCGAATCTATGTTTTAAAAAATCAAATAATGCTTTTTGCATCATATCTGTTACCTAGAAGCAAACAAACAAAAAATTAATAATCATATAGGAAATTCATAATGCTTGATGCTAATAATATTATATAATAAAGCTGACAGTAAATCATATCTGAACAACAGGATGGGAATGCAATTTATTCTTCATCTCAATTCTGACATGAAGTAAAATACAAATAAGCAACTATTTACTAGGAGTAAAAACTGTCTAAATATTTGTCTATGATATAAATTATCGAATACAAATGAAGCACAGTATTTTGGCAAATAAAACATTCTCAACAATCAATTACCTCATATCCCTTCAGAGAAGGCCCCACTAAAACTACTGGTCGCATAGAAGGCACTACATCATAGGGAGGGATGTGCTCTGTCTGCAAAACAGATAAAGTTTTCAGTGTCACAGCACCTAGAGAAAGTTTATACCCTGTTTATAATATTAGGAACTATGAATTTCCAGCAATGTCACCAACACAGGAATTTCTTTTAATTAACTTTTCCCAAAAACTTGTAGCATAAGATAAGGACATAGGAGGTTCAGGGATTTGTTTTGAAAAAGCTTTTTTTGGACTTTAGGTTTTCATACTGTTTTCACATTTGCTCTGGATAGTTACAAAACTCTTATTCTGGGACATGCATATGTTCCTTTGCAAAATTCCTAACTGGTAAATTGAAAAGGTTATTTCCAACAGCTAATGATTTGAAATGATTGACTCTAGAGATGTGACATCTGTTTCCCACAAAAATTTTATGTAGGAAAATGATGAAAGAGAAAAATAAAACGGGATGGGAAAAGCATAACACATCTCTTTTTTTAATGTTCAGATCTGCCCACTGCTTGACAAAACATTGTGACATCACTGCAAATTCCCATGGCAGCACTCATAATCTGACATCCACATTTGCATCCATGATTCAATTGCAAATGAAACCAAAATAATCACTGATCAAGTTAGTACTTCTAGAAAATTATCATAAACAGAGCTTGGGATAGCAATTCTTCCACTTTGGGAAGTTTCTGTCACTACCCAAGAATGGATTCTGTTAGTACAATATTTATCAAAGTACTTACTGATGTATCATGCACAATTTCGAAAAAGTATTTTAAAATACAAAGATAAAAAAATTGCTTCCTTGCAAAGATTGCAAAAGGTTTATATTGTTATCACAATGCAATAGAAACAAATTAAACTGTTGGTTTGGGGTTCTTTGGTTCTTTGTTAATAAATGGCTATTTTAACATATATCAATCACCAAGAATGAGTCTTATCAGAAAAAGTTTTTTGTTCATATGGGAAGTTTTGGGTTTTCTTTGGGAAAACATGATTGAAATCCAAATCCAGAAATGTTTGAGTGATATGGAAAAAGGAATGCTGGATCTATTTTTCTAATGCTTACATAGTACAAATACATCAGTCAAGATAACAGAATACAGACACTGTTCATTGTTCTAGTGCTCAATGTATCCCAAGGTGTTTCACAATAACATTAAAATAAGTATATACATTCCAAAACACAAACCCACAAAGACAGACATTAATACAGTGACAGCACACAATGCTACACAAGCAGCAGTCTAAAGCAGTCTAAAACATAGAAAATATTTTTGTGAATGTTCTTTAATGTAATTTATTTTATTTTTTGTTACCTGTAGTTTCACCAGATAATTAGTAACATAAAAATGAATACCAGTGCCCAAGGCATCATAAGCATGTGAAATGAATTTATTTTACACAGCACAGAAACTGACTCAACACATTTCAAAGTAAAACCCTGCAATTAAGGTGTGCCAGTATCAAAATGCAATCCTCCACTGTTCTTGCTAACATTATTAATAATCTGGTAAGTGTATTAGAGACAGATTCAATGAAAAATTCTTTACAGATATGCAAGTGCTTAAGGAATGAGTGTCCTGATGCAACAGATCTTTGTCTTAATGTGACTAACTCAACTGAAGGCATACATGCTAGAAGTTAACCAGGTATTTGACAGTTAGAGCAGGCACAGAAATTTGATGGAATATGAATTATTCTTAAAATCTATTCTGTCAAAATGGGTGATTTTTTTTCTCTAATCTTTAAAGCTTGAAATAATGAAGCTTTCAGCAGAAAATTGAGTAAGAGTTATCTAATGGAAGCGTTAAAGTTCTTTAATTTAGCATTAGAGAATCTAATGTCACTGAGCTACACAGTTTTCATTGCAGATTTAAGTTCAAATATGAACTCATACTGAAAATCAGCAGGTTTGACAATGTGGCTTTTGCTCAGTGGTTTGACTGTGTAGATTAATTTGAAATGCCCATCCAGTACTTAATGTGTTAGTATCACAAACCTCATTATATCCAGTAATGATTCTGATATGGAAGAAGGGAGGCACCACAGAGTAGAAGAAAGAGAGGTGACTAACCACCATCCAGGTCTAAGTTGGTTCATCTAGAAGATGTATCTTTGAAAGATGCTTATGCAGACAGCATCCAATATATGTCAACATGTATTATTCTTCCTTATCATTTTTATGTGGTTATAAATATGATTAAGTAAGAAATTACTCAGAAGCAAGAAACTGTTGTTGATTTCCACACTGGGCATAACAGACCCTACTGAAGCCAATGGTCGTGACTTTGGAAATGAGAAAGATTCAATATTATTTAAAAGAGTTTGAGGAGAAAAAAATAGAGACAGAAAGAAAGTTCTATTTACTAAACAGGAAAGCATCCAGCAGGGACAACAATGTCACTTGGCACTATTTATAAGCACTATAACAGTCTTTTATTACCTGTAGATTTAAGTGAATGGTTAAAAACAAGTGAATAAGAGCTATGAAGTCTAAAGGTTCTAAAACAAAAAAAGTAGAAATATGGTATTTCACTGCATAGTTTGCTGCTACCTAATGTCGTGCCAACTTATTCCAGCAAAGATCCTAGAAATGTATTGCAGCTTGTTGTAACACAATGCCAATTGCATAATTCTTTAGTTATCTGGGTTATCTACGGAGAAACATTGGCTCTTCTGGAAACGACCAGTGCCATTTCCAATAGCTGAGATACTAAAAAGGTCTGACTGATGGGTGACAAGAACATTTGGCCGATAATTTATACATGACAACAGGAAAAACTCAAAGTAAACTGTCAAAACAAGTCTGAGGTTTTCCACTGGTCTTGTGCACCTGCAGATTTTGCACTTAGTGAACTGAAAGCTTAAATACGGACTAAACTAAAAATACAACAATTTTGATTATTTGTTTTCTAAGTACAAACTGAGTATCTGAGAGACTCCAATAATGATTTCAATAGACTGAGAAATAAAAAAAAAATACAATTGAGAAAGATATAGAAAGAATAAGCAGGCACTAGAGAGGTGAATTATATGGATTTTCTAGAAATAATTTTCTCAAACTTTCAGAAGGCCTTTCAAATGTGTTCTATTATTCCATCAAAAAGGATAAGTACTGTAGCAGAGTTTCACAGATACACTGAACTCTTGCCTGTTTTCTTGTACTGAATCCGCTAACAGCTCAATACATCTCTTCCTCCTTAATTCTAGAATAGCTGCATTGTTAATCTGGAGTAACAATGCTAATAATGCCAGTGGCAGGATAAACACAGGCAATGTCAATATAAACTTACCGATTTCTGCTTCTGCTTAGCTACAGCAGCATGGAAAAGAAACAAAGAACAACAAAGCATGCATGTTATTGGCTTGTCAAAGGACGCAGACAGTTAACAGGACTAGAAATGTGACGCAGTGCAGGTGAGCAGGTGGACAGATGGGAGCTTGGAAGTCGGTGTTACCTTCTTAAAGAAGGGCATTCTTTTCTCTTTGGAGTGGGGTGATGTTACACTGTTTGCACTGGGTTTGGGGGAGCGATGGTTTGCTGGAATATCATTTTCTTCTGCATCTAAGCCAGTGGCATCTATGTCTATAGCTACATACAGACAAACAATTCAGAATTATCAGATGACAGGGAAAGTAAAGATAGGTTAAAAAAGGAAATTACGGGTAAAGAGAAATAAAACTGTTCAGAGTAATAAATAAATAAAAACTAAAAATCAACCATGAGAACAAAACACAATAAAACAAAGGGAATAATTTAAAGGTGCAGTACATTAGGATTAGAAGACAGAAGGTGATCTGTAACAGCTATTGTAACATTTACAAAATAGACCAATGGCCAAGTTTGTTGTTCTTACACCAGTGTAAATCCAAAGTATTTCACTGGAATAGATAAGACTTTCACGAATGTAAACAACAGAACTTGGTCAAAACATTTGGATTGTTTTGTAGCAATGAACACTAGTTCAAAATGGGCATAATTGACTGAAATTTGAAATGTCACTAGCATGTCTATAGGAAATGAAGAAACAGAAGAAAAATCACTTGTGAATACAAAATCATCCTGATATTGGTACAATAATATCTGCATTTATCACAGAGTGGACTACAATTGGCATTTTCAACCCCTTAACTAAAAATGCATTGTATTCATAAGACACATTTATTAGAAATAATTAACTTTGATCTACTAATAGTGAAAACTAAAATGAATGGGTAGCAGAAGAGCAGAAATTTATCCCAGCTTGACTCAGAGACATGGATCCTGTTGTAGAGAGTGAGGATGTAGACAGGGCAAAATGGAAGCGAATACAATAAACCACTGCTGTTCAACCTCTACCCCAAAAGAATATATGGCAAACAATACTTATGACGTAACTATGAGTTATTTACCCTGTTTAGCAAATAAGTACTAACTGTTTTGATAAAAATCATCACAGACTCAGTAATAAATACAGTATCAAGATGCAAAGCCATGTTATCCTGAATGCTGAGTCCAATAGATACCTGCCAACTACATGTAAAACAAAACAAAACAAAAGGTTTCTTGTTTACTATGATCAATCCTGATCTTAAGTAGTGATTTAAATTTGTCTTCAGAAAGCAGGTAGATGCACAAAAGTGAACCAGAAGTGTGCTGTACAACATCACTCTTGCGTGTGAAGATTTTACCCACCTTTTAATGCACTCGGGTAACACAGGTTTATCTTGCCATGCCATTATGTCGAACTGAATCTAACACTAAATAGATCTGTAAGCAGAATCGTTTGCATTGACTTTATCCAAACCCTTAATTAATCATTGCAAACTATTATGAAACCATCTTAGTGACCTGCTTTCATCTGCTTGATGAGTGGGACATCAACTAATACAGTGGCATGTGGTATTAAATTATGTAACAAATAAATATTTCTGTCAAGCCTACATGCAGCTACTGATTTAAGAGACAACTGGAGCAGTGATTTCTTTTGTTTGCATAAAGTATATTTTCCCATTTAAATTATCCACATATCCCTGAGTCACTGTGCCTTTGAGCCCGCCCTTCCCAGGAAAGCCAGTGTGCAGATCCACATCCTGTTTCTATAATCCTGCTCCTAAAAACAGCCACAGAAGCCACGTAACATTTTCTTCTAGCAACACTGTTCCTTCATCCTCTTCATAATATAAAAAGAACATATTATCTTTTCTTGAATACAGGCCAGCACAGATGCTGTAAATCACTCATAATAAGGCATATTAAAACTCCAGTTCTATGTTCAACTAAAATTGTCAGTAAAGAGAAATCAGGGTTGTTAGGCTTTTCCTGTAAAAAAGAAATGCAGAACTTGATCAGCTAGATATCAATATCTCCTTTTTTCATTCTCAGTCTTCACACTATGTAACATCTTCTGTGACAGTTCTTTTGCTATTAATTATCTTTATTTCACTGTGTTTTTTCCAAAGTCGTTTTCACCATTATGATCACTCAGTTTGGTGGCCTACAAAGACTGTATGAATTGATTACTATATCAATATAATATTGATTATTTAAATCGATATGAGCCTCCCTTTCATTTGTTTTTCACTGGGTCTTAGTCCTGTTTGTGGGTTTGATTTGATTTGTTGTTTCCTGTGGCACTATTTTATACTGAAAAAAACCATCCCTGACTCAAGGTTAAAAAATGAAATTAACTTGTTCAGTTAATATTCTTCAACTCATTAAATAAATTATGTGTTTGTAACTGTACTTTCAAAAAGAGGAAGTCTCGGAATGATAATTGAATTGTACTTCAAAATCACTTGAGTTCTTGTGTTAGTCGCAAACTATGTCTCTTCCACTTTTTTTAGGATGTCTTAAGATAAGCAAAAAAATATTGTAGACTCAAAATCTTATGATCACAGAATCAGCTAATGTGCACTATTCATACGAATTTTCCAAATCTTCAATGTAACTGAATAAATTTTACCAGATTTCCTTCTTTCTCCAGAAAACCATGATTCTGAAAAGTACCGCCTGAAGAAACAGTTCAATGCAATGAAAATTACAGGATGGCTAGCAGTGAGCTGGTGACATAGGTATGCTCTCTGTTCTCTTACCTCTAAATTCTGTGCAACATTCTGGAAATATATGTACTTATCTTCAAGTGGGTTTTGGGTAGAAAACAATACTACAGCATTTCAGATGTTCTAACTATAAAATTACAATATAGGTGCAAAATAGATAATTTTACAACAGAAATGCAGTTGTTGAAAAAGTTGGCCTTAGCAGTAAACATGACAATTTAAAGCCATCGTAAAATGGAAGATTAAGGTGTGGTCTGCTCACTTGTGATGGACACACATTAATAAACTAAAAAAATATTTTCAAAAAAAAAGAGAACAAGTGAAACTGGAGTTTTGATAAACAGACTGCAATCATAATAAAGTTGGTTGTTACAAACAAATTCATGGTTTCACAAGAAAGACAGAAATATTTTTCAATTCATTTAATCAAATGAAGCTACTAACATAACATAATTGAATTCCTCTGTCTCTGTTTTAATGTCCATGTATATTCCTTAAAATCTTCAGCCTGATTTTAAGACACCTGTTCGGTAGGCCAGGCTATGTATAAATTAATATGATTGGAAAATACATCTTTGCCCCAGCAGACAAGTCACTAGTAACATTCATTAATATCTTCTGCTTTCAGGTATTCAAAATGTACATGCAAAGATAAAACATCCAGCAATGCAGCAGCTGAATTCAATAGAATTTTTTTCTTTCGTAATCTGCTATGCTTTTTTCAAGGAGCTAATGCCAGCTTTCTCCACCAACTTGCCATGTATTTGCTTCATACCTCTTGAATCCAACCCACCTGAAGTTAAATCTACCTGTTGATGCTCTAAATGCAAAACAGTATTTGTGAAAAATTTGTGGAAGAAGGCAAAAAAATATCCAGTATCCTAGAATAACGTGAAGAACATTCACAGAATTGTGAAACTGAAAATTCCTGATGTTTTAAAAGACTGTTTTTCTTGATGCTACTGCAGAAACTTTTCAGGAATTTTTATTTTTATTGCTGCTTTTTCTCCTGTACCAGAAGATATTTATTGTTCAGCAGGAGTGCTTTAACTATCCTACTGTAATGTAGTCTCACCAATTTATTATGGCTTTGCTATAAAACTCCATGTTAAAAGCAAAGAGGGAATTTTGTGCCTATCACTGCCTGAACTTGCTGGCATTGACTCCATTACTTCAAGTCTACCCAAACCAGCCTTATATGGTAGTGCAACACCAAGGTTCTACCTATGAAGTATAGGGAATAAGAAAAATAGAACTAAATGTATATCAATTTTAACAGATTAGGTTGATTGGTCTGTAAACCAAAGGGTTCACAACCTACTCACCAGATGATGGAGGCGTCGATTTTCTGGAACTAGGAACGATGTCACCCAAACTGGATGAAGAGTTTCCTCCTGATTTACTGGAGTAAAGCAATAAATTAATTTGAAGTTCTGTAGCTTTCTCAGTATTTATTCTAGTTTATTTATTACCTGCCTTCTAAATGAGGTGTTAGCTGTAAGACAAACAGCAGTTCTGGCAGTGGTATAAAATATACATCTCACACAAAATGCATGTACTGAGGACTGAGGAAATGCAAACATCAATCATGCTCCTTGTGCTGCTGTGCAATTTATTTTCCTGCTCTCACTACTTCATGATCTTAATATAATCCAGTTATTAATATGGCTACTGGTATATAATTATTAATATTATAACCCATTACTAAGACTAATTCTTAAGCCAGTAAGCATATCTGTTTCCTTTGACTGAAGAGTTATTGAAAAATCCTAATGAAGATAAGACTGTGTTTGTCTACCTTTTTTCAATTTAATTGAAGTACAAATTCTTTTTGCTTTCTCAATACAAGATAGCACTTAGGAAAAAAAAGTCTCTCAAACAAAGTTAAAGCAGTCTAGGGTTTTGTCATGTTCTGCTTTGTGAAAACCTGCTCAAGTTATGAAAATCAAACAGTACTTTTAGTCATTTATTTCAGTTACCATAATGAGAAAAGCCCTGAAAAATATGTAAGGAAGCCTACTTCACTCTTCAAATAATTCATGTGATAGTACTAGTTTCCACTTTCTCTATTTTAAAATATTAATAAGCATTAAGTTAATGCCTTTGTGGTGTAGGACAATGTTATCTTCGGTAAGAAGTTCTGGAGAATTTGGAAAAGGACCAAATCACTGGGACAGATCTGGGTGTATCAGAAGTGTCCCAAGAGGAATAAGGAACCCAGCATCCTTCTGCTGAGGACAGCACACGCGTGGGAAAGGCATTTCACAGCTGGTGAATGCAGCTGAGTGCTGCGGAATCGTGATGTTCTCTTAACACAGACATGCTCTTCAAACACTCCAGCCCTTCCTGTTGAGGAAGGGCATTTTTGGAAAGCAAAATGCTTTTGGTTTCCCAAATTGTTCCTAGTCCAATTCGAGGTCTGTCCCGCTCAGATACACTGGAAATATTTGTTTCCTATATACCTACAGGTTAACAATTGGTATTTGCTTCTACATGTGTTACTGGAAAGCTAGTTTATTAAGAATTCTACAGCAAAGATGGCATTATTACTATCTTGCAGTATTGTTCAATACATAGATCCTGACTCTTCTGTCTTATGCAATGATGGCTGCAGTCAGACATAACAAATGACTTGACATGAAACTTCCATCATAAAATGTAGTGGTTTTAAAAGCTATATTTGTAGGCAATGAATTTGACAAGACCATTTTTTCCCCTAAGAACTAACTAATGGGCACTGGCTTTGGCTTACAAATAAATTCATCTTAACATTTTCTCTAATTTCTAAAATGAGCTTTAAAATGGCTTATAAATAGCAAGTAACAAATGCTACAGAATTTAGATAAATTATTTTTTAAGTCAAAAATTGTGCATGTACATTGTAAATGTACTAACTGAAAGGTATATTAGCAAATAGTTTAGCAAAAAATGGACCAACTTCCATTGTAGGCCACCACAGATCAACAATCTAAATATCTACTTTTTCTCTAAAATAGCAACGACATTATGTATCTTATTAATTAATAATTTAACATATAAAATATGTTATATACGCTATAATACTGTATAACTAATTATATATTAATTCCTTCATTATTTCAAAGTGTTTGTAACTGCCATTTACAATAATTAATCATACATACGAACAATATACAGCATTAATTTCCAAGTTGTTTCACAGACAATGCTACTATTTTTAATGATTTCTTATTATTACCTGGAGTAGAATTTTCCTTGTTTTGCCTTTTGTTCATGCTGCAGCCTCATGTTTTCTAGTTTGACTGGGCTTGGTATGAATCCTATTTCACAGCCTTCTTTTACCAATCGTCCTATCCACCAGTCATTATTAAATTTCTACAGATTAGAAAAAAAAAAAAAAGAAAAAAGTAACATACTAAGAAATTACTAGATCTGGGATAATTTTGTTATTAGTTTTAATTTGCAGCTATGCCATTTTTCTTTAATTCTTCCCTGCAGTTAATCACTCTGCTATGCTATTATGGCAATGAAGAATTGCAGTAACATTCAGCAATACATTAAAATAGTTATTCCTTTTAAATTATTAAAATCCACAGTGCTTAAGCAGAAACCTTCCTTCATAGACTTCATGTTTTTTTCTGGCTTTTGCTTCCACTCATTTCACCATCTTTATTTTTTCTTGCTTCCCAGTATTTTTCCCTCATACAGGAAAGTTGCTTTTGTTCTCCCTTCATGGTTCTCCTTGGAGGACACCAGAGACTTCTTCTGATCTACTCTGACCTACTGCTACAATTTTTATGACTCTGTAATAATTTATTGGTTTTATTCCATTATATTCAGTTCCCTATTCAAATTAAAAAATACTACTTCTCCAACTCCCCCACTCCTCCATAGTCACCAAAATCTTCTGAAATATGACCAAATTCTGCTGCTCATATATGCTCTACTGCATATAGCTCATGTGATCTGTACCGTAACCTATGATAGATCCAGAAGGAATGGATATGTTTAGATAACTAAAAAACCCTTACAATTATACAAATCCACAAGTAGTCCAACTAACTGAATTTCAGCTCTATGTAATATGAGATAATGACTACTCTAATTCAATACATTTATTCATACACACGCAAGGGGGTTGGGGAGGAGATTTTTTATTTTGCAGAGGTCTGTAGAGCAGAACTATTTGCTTTTTCCATTATTATTTATTCACCATTTTTGGATGAGAATAGTTCACCCTTTTATATGGCCCCACATGCAATACTCTCAGGATTCCCTGGGAATAACTACCACCAAATATAAATTTTAGATAATTTGGATTATTTATGAAACTGTAGAAGAACATCTGAATGTGAAAAAAGTTGCCTTCTTGAATTTGAAGCTCTTAATGTAAATATTATAGTGCTCATTTAGTTATTTATTAAGCAGCTTTAACAAGTGTACAGTTAGGAATAAAACATGTAAAATGTGCGGGCTCCCACAGAAAGGAATTAATTTCACCACGAATACATCATTGGTGGATCATTGATACACAACCTAAATTGCAGTATTATCTTTCATTTTGGCAGCTATAGAAATCTTGCAAGGCTTGAAACCAACTGTAAGATATTTAGCTAACAAAAAAAATAGAGATTAAAATAAAAGCACTTTTAAGCACATAATATGTGAGGAGATCTATAATATTCATCCAATGGGATGCCTTTATGAGTAAAAATACCAGCATTCAATAGGGAGCTAATCTGGAATAACAGTTTCTCAAAGATGTATTAGACTGAAACATATTATTAAAATTATAACCTTTCATTGCAAAATGCTAACTAAATCATCAACTTGGTAAAAGGAGGAGACATATAATTAAAAACCACCATTAAATTACAATTTGAACAGCTGCTATTTTTTTATGCTGTCCTACAGTACAACAGATTACTACACAACAACGTTAATTTTATTCAAAGTTATAGAAATATTAAATACATAGGAATTTTTTCTTCATATAAAAATAAAAGCATGTGGAATTCACTTCTGGAAAGACTCAAAGCTAAATGCTGTGTCAGTATATGAAAAGGAGTATAGACACTTTTATAAGTAGATAATACCATACATAATACTTTCTAATTTTAAAAAGCAACAGTGGAAATCTTGGCAGTGAGGTGTCCAGCTCCCAAAGTGCTGGCCAGGGTGAGTGATTCTCTGTAATTCACCTGGACTTGGAGTGCCAAGGGAAACACAAAATATGAATTAAATGCAAAGCAAAATTATGACCATGAATTAAAGCCTCAAAATATTCAGAAGTGACCATGATGCAGCACACATTTCTTCATGCAGGAAGGAATCCTTCATCTTTATGTCCACTTAGTTTTAATGAATGTAACCTAATAATGAAAATAAATTTCCCTCATACGTAATCACTGCAATACTTTTCACCATTGTCCATGTACATTTTGAACTGAGTTTTTTCTTTCTTGAGCCGTCTCAGCAGCAGAAATTGGTGAACAGTCCTCAGGGACAAGAAGAGGACAGCATTGGTCCAGTATGGCATCATTACACAGGCAAAACTTATCAGACATTAACTTAGGTTTCTTTATTTCTAGTGACAAGTTAGGTATAAAATATAAAAGCAATACTTAATTTTATTGTCACATGTGTTTTTTTTCTTTCAATCTGCATAATCGCTGAGGTTTGGACATTTCAGTTCTCCCAGCATTAACTACAGGGAGCACCAAAACTACTGAAGGAGCAATATCTGTTGGGATACAGAGCCCTGAAGAGCAAGCAGGACATGGCCATTGAAGATGGAGGAGGAGGACAGAACTATGCAGGGAAGGGGCTGCTGCTTGGAGCACTCATCTGGGGAGGTTCAACCCATCCAGACACAACAGCTGCTGCCAAACATGGAACCAGAGAGTCCAAGTCCAAGTCTGACTCCTTGCAGATCCTTTTCTGCTTTTCCATTCCAGTGGTGCACTTGGACCCAGTAACAGGGTCCCTTCCCCAACCCATCTCTGGCCTAGCACTGCTAGGCAGCCAATTTTCCTTGACAACTTAGAGAGAAAACCAGGTAGTTTTAAAGGCTATTAGCACAGAGTGCCTCTTCTATTACGCCTGAGGCTGCAACTACATTTTAATCTATTTTTCCATCTCTCACTGCTACATGTGGCCACAGATATTACAACAACTCAGCTGAGCTAAGCTTCCTTTCAAGGTATTTTTGGAGATTCAGAAAAGTTTAGAGAATTTTTTCATCCTGGTGCTCTCCCATGTATCTGTACATCTGAGACTAAGTTGTGCTGTGAGGAAAACAGCATAAACTTTAACAGAAAACTGCTAACACTGTGTTTCTGGTTCATATGGAAACAGGGAAAACACTTGATGTAAAGTCTGAGATTACCACTTCATGTGAAGTACAGATGGAATAGATGACTATAGAAAATCATTTGATCTAACCAAACTGAGCCATATTTTCCAGTGCTTCAAGACTCACCGGAGAATGATGATGGTTTTCTTTTGCCAGAACTCTGTGCCTTCTTATCTCTACTTCTGTCATAGGACAGAACAGAGCAATTCTTTCACACTACCATCAGACAGAAATCATATTTCCTTCACTATATACAATCTGAACCAAAAGTATCCCCTTTTTGTATGTTTACTATACATGGAAAATTTTGACCATTAGTCATCAGTATGAAGGCACTAAAAGTCTATTTCTTGTATTTCTGTAGTCTCTGTCCACCTGTATTTCTATCTCTGTATTAGGAATGTTTCTTGCTTCTGCAAAGCACCTGCACTACCAGAATCACTGTGTATCATCTATCATAACTATGGACAGATTTTTTGATAGTCTAAAATGGGGCAAAGACATAATTTCACATGCATGGTTAGGTTGCTATCAACCTTAAGTTAACTTTCTAGTTCTTTTGTTATAAATTTCCATTTCCAGATAGACCATTTGAAAACAAACCCCAATGGAATATGAGTAGAAGCTGGGAACCTCAAAAAACGAGGGAATCGTTCAGAAGGAGCAGCACGCTGCAGAGGAGGGCCTGCATGGCAAAGTTACCAAGTTATTTCTTTGGGATTGTCTTGCAAGGAGCAAAGAAACAACATTACACTTGGTGTTTGAAAATGTTAAAAGTTAAACTTTTCAAAGCCAAACTACAGGAAAAGAAAGCCAATGCAACAAACTCAAAGCACCTTTTATGAAAGTTGCTATCATCTTGAAACATCATACCAGTTCTTCAGCATGTAACTGTTAACAAAATATTGTCTGTGCCAGGGAAGTAGCTTCAAAGAAAAAAAAAGAGACCTGAGGATTTTGGGGTTAATTGAGATGCAATCACACAAACAAAAGAGAAGCGACCCTGGGCTGCTGAATTACAATGAACCCTCATAGTACTAGATTAGAAAAAAACCCACAAATATTTTATCTTTGAATAGTCAGACACAGACTTTTAAAGCTGTAAATAAAGGATTTTTACTAGATAAGAAATGTGCTTGCTTTCTGAACTTCATTAATTTGATTTTAAGAAATTTGTGTCTTTGCTTCTAGGAGGATAACATTTAAAAGAACATTCAATTCCTTATACACTGTTATCTGATTTAAATAACATTTGAAAAGTGCTTTAGCAATGTGAAGTGTTATCAACATTGTGAAATAGTAGCACTGTTACTCAAATATACCCTTAAGAGAGATTCACTTACTCCTCTGGTTTTACTTACTTCTTTAACATGAAGAAAATCTTTAGCCTCAAATGAGATGGCCATGCCTGGGACTGGAACATCGTCATCATGAGCTGCACTGTACCCCACATTTGTCCGAACTGCAAATGCAACAGGTTTTGACTGCAAAAGAAAAGATAAACAGCCTGAAGACTTCCCTTGCGAACACATATATATGTACAAACATATACGCAAACATATACACAGAAGAATTTTGTAAGTTATATTTTTAAAATCATAACAATTACAGAGAACTCTCATCACATCCATGCAAAACATAAAGAGGAATCACGTTTCCTAATACCAGTTATTTAATATCAATACATTTCATAGAATACAGAGTTTTAGAAGGTGATAGAGCTCTGAATTAATTTAAGTCAAATCAGTAATTAGAAATTACGATCCAGTCAGTGATCCATACAATATGCTCAGTTTGCAGTTCTGCTTCGAGTTCTGTGCTTGGGTAGTAGTAAGAGGTAGTTCCAAGAGCTACAAAGCCTACAGCCCCAGGGACACTGGGGCTGCAAAAGGCATGCCAAAGGGAACACAGCATTGCACCACAGTGTTCCCTCCACACCTTTCTTATCTGGGCCCCCATGTGCTGGTCACCTCAGCCTCATTGCTAAGGCTGCCGTTAGTGAAGCCCTCTCAGCCTCAACCCTCAGGTAGTGTTGAGGGAAAATACAAATTTGGAGAAGAGGTGCCAGCAGCCGTTAGTGACCCTTATGCAAGTCATCTCACTGCAAGCCATTCTTAGAGCACAGCAATGTGCCCCAAGATCATAATGCCATAACTAAATACCAGCCACAGAGAGTTTTGCTCATTCCCGTAATTCTTTCTATAACTTTTACTGCTACATCAGTGAGTTTAGAGGATTTTCCCAAGTTTTGTTTTCAAGAAGCAGTTGCTGGAAGAGTCAGCACCCCCATTGGCCCCAGCTCTGCCTTCCACCTTCTCCTTCCAAGCACCACTGGTGCTGAACACTTTTCTGCACAGGTATGGTAATAAAAGCTGCCATCCAGATCAGCCCAGACTGTAGCTACTGAGGGCTCCCTCCTCTCAAAGGTACAACCAGAATACAGAAGAACTTATTCTGCTTTATTCTATGCTAAACATCACCTAGACCTTGGTCTCCCAACAAAGGATCACACAGTATCCCTACGACCCACCATTGTCCTACCCTAGGCTAAACTTTTAGCCCATCCCAGAATTCTCCACACCACACTTATTATCTAGTCTGAAGTGCCTATACATTAAACTTGGTAAAATATTCTTTAAAATGTTGAACTAAGTCTCAGAGGTGCTCACAAGTGATTGAGGAAGGCATAACATAACTCTTCATCTTAAAATATAGTAAAACTTCTACCAAATGACAATTTTAGCTTTATTAGTTGGTATCCATCATCACTTCAGCTTGGCTAAAAATATGGTATTTTGCTGAGCTCACAAGCAAAAAAATAAATCTCATTTCCTATATAAGGAATTTCTTCCCTTTCTTCTCAACGTAGAGGTTATGAAAATGCAGCCCCTATTTCATGACAGCAAACATGAATACCTGAAAACAAAAATCATTTTCTATTCTTCTGATTACTAAAAATCTCTGCCTGCTCTACCCACGATTACTCACATGGTGCCAGAGAACGGAGACCTGTCACATTAAAATACATTATAAAATAATGAGGGAGATACATAAATAATTCTAAAGGCAGGATGATGCCACCTAGCCTGGAAAGGACAGTTGGAAATAAATGGAGAGAAGGGTCCCTTTGTTGCTTCATTTAGGTCTAATGTGCTGTAAAAGCCACAGGGTCCCAATAAAGCAGACTTTAAAACTCCTTAAATAGACCTGTATTTGAATGAACTACCACAAACAGCCAATTACATCTAAGAGCACATTCTAGGAAGGTTTTCTAATTTAGAAGGAGAAATAATACGCTCTTTCATAACAGTGGGGTCAAGAGAGTCTCTGTGTCCTGCAGAAGTGAAACTAGCAGTTTCAACAGAAATAAATTTTGCAATGGGACTGCAGAATTGGCTTCATGTTTATGTGGTATTCTGGATCTAAATACACATTTGTAAAAAGGGATGATCAGGAAATTATTGGAGAAGAACTTTATCCCATCTGTTCTTTCTTCTGGAATCAGTGAAAAAATCTTAAGGATCTTAGGAAAGATTTGGGTAGAAGGGTTCTAAAAACTGAAAGTGTCACCATTACATTAATTGTTGGACTCGATCATAGAGGATTTTTCCATCCATAATGATTCTGTTATTCTATGATTTAAACAGACACTTATTTAAACCAGAAAGCCAATGGCAGATTAAAAAATGAAATACAGGTGAGTATATTTACAGGTCGAAATAACACATCTCAAGTGTTGACTGTCTCTCTTGCTGCTTAGCCACAATTAGAACATTGCAAATAGTCAATGGCTTTTTTTCCCAGCAAACCTGTTCTAGGAAAAAAATTAATTAAAAAAATTTAAAATAATATGTGAAACACAATAATGAAATAAACAGACAATAAAGTGTCTGTTTTCTTCCAACAAGGAAAATCCTATTGCTGTTGAAACATGCTATGTATGTTACTCAATGGATATAGGTTATATAAACAACTTGATTATATTTTTACCATGCAAGAGAAAAAAAGTTCAAATCACAAATAATATTTTTAAAAATACATTTACCCAACAGATAGGCCAATCAGATTTACCCATTAACAGAAAAAAAATATGTAGAAAAACATATAACAAAAGGGAACTGGTTTAGATGAGTTTAGTAGATGTATTTATTAGCTATCATACTATGTTAGAAGATGATAGCCACAGTTTTTATATATTTTATATATATATACAAATATATATAAAAATATATATACACATATATATATATACGAATATATATAAACACAATAAAAATCTAAGAGCTGTCTTAGCTCATTGTGTTGGGCATCTTTCTCATACCCTGACCTTTTCCAGTGTGTTGCAAAAGGAGTTTAGGCACTTAACACAAATTTCTGGACACCAAGTATAAGAGAAAGGTATGTAAACAATAAGTCCTTAGTGAATTAACCTTGTTGTAACCAGATAAACTGTTAGAAGGGCATCGTGATATGATTATGCATTCATGATTACACTTCTGAAAATGGGCATTTATGAAAGTGATCATCCAAAAATAAATTTTGGTGATTTCTCCACATCAATTAAAAATCTTGCAGTGTTGATGCAACAGGTATGTCCACTTCCTAGCAGCTCAAATTTGTCTTGTCTCCTTGACAATTCTCTCAGTATTACTACCACTCATTTACCTTACATAAAAGATACCAAACTATTATAGAACTAGACATGCCACAAAGAAGTAGTCACACAGGCACTGAATTCAGCAATATCACGCATCTTCCTTAAAAATAAAAGATAGCATAAGTTACTGGTTTTTAATATTCACACAAAACCCAAAAACCTTCCCGAATGTAAAAATTACAGACTAACAGAGGTGATGCTTTCTATGCTATTACGAATTTCAACACTGAAAATACAGATATGAATAAGCATTACATTGTCAAATGTTCTAAACAATGCTTAATATCAAATAGTACCTCATCAAACAAATAATTTGGTGTTATTAAGAAAGATAATTTTGTAAAGCATAGGAAACTGTCATTGTAGAAATATATCTCAGAACAAGAACTGAAATATTGCGGAACAATCTATGCCTAACACTGATAGGAGGGATAGTATGCTTGCTTATCCATTCTCTCAATTTCTGTATCCTCTAGCAAATATAAAAAATTGCTCAACTATTGTTACTTACTCCTAACAGTATCAGTGGATGAAAGACTTTAGGCTGACTATAGACTTTAAAATCTTTGCAGCGTTGCAACAAATAGACATCTTCAGTAAGTTAATGTCCTTGACATACTTCTTAGAAGTGATCTAAAATTTCCTGTTAGAAGACAACACCTGGTTATCCAAGAAAAAGAATAAAATGGAAACTACTTCAGAACTATCTTAACATGAAAAAAAGTAACAGGTAAAACTCCTCTGTCATTTTCTACCATCAAAAAATTAATGTAAAACTATGAACAGAAAAACAAAACAGAACATTGAGCTACAGATATTCCCAGAAATGGAATGTCCCATTTTAGATGTTTGTCATACTCGTAGAAAGGGAGACTGAATTATCATGGGATTAGACTACAATACTTCATCTAATTGAATATTTAAAACTAATTAATTTATAGAAGTTAAATTCTAGTCTTTTTACATAAATAAATAATTCTGAAGCTTTCCCAGAACTGTTAAATTAACTAGTTTTCCTGAACTACATTGTCTTGAACTAAAAAAGTTCAGTTGTTACATAATTAGGGTCTGATGAAAAAGAAGTAATTTTTTTTCACATATGCATATGTATACTTTAAAATATATCTAGCATTTGGTTACATATCCTACCGTTCTAAAATTAGACTGGGTCAAAACAGTTAAGCACTTTCTGTTCATTCTCTAAATTTATATGAAAATGGGATGGGAGTTTAGCACTCAGTTAATCCACAGGCTGGACTACAAGGACAGATGCTCCCAGATGTTAAACAGTTTAGCACTTCATGTCTCTCTAGAGAACCAAAGTAGCCTGGAGAAGTTCATATATCTTCAGAATGAACACTTCCACCTTGTTTTTCCTTTTTTCTCCTGTAAAAGTACAACATTCAACAGACTGAATAAACCCACAAGGAGAAGAACCAGACCATGAACATTACCATCATCTGTACCACTAGGGTAGCAGGGAACACACTCTGGAATAGGGTTCTTCATGAACCAGTTTCAGCTTCCAATTTAAACTCAGAATATAAATCAACAAAATCGTATTCACCAACTGTTAAATCAACTTTGGCTGTACACTTTGACAACCAACATAAATTAAAGCGAGTCTAGAGTGACCTTAGTCAATTTAATCTTTTCTATCTGGATCTCACTTCTCCCTTTACAAGTTATATTTACTTTATACATCTTCATACTAACCTCATTACTAAGTCCATACTATTTGCAGTATTATCATACTCTATTACTTATGTTCCCTCACACTTGTGTTATGACTAACTCATGTTGAATGCACACAGGCATTTGCACATTGTATCTGTCTCAGTCAATTTGTCAGTTTAAACAACTTTGCACCTGCTTGGTTGAATTTGTATTCAAGAAATATTTCATTCAATAACACAGTAAAATAATATAATCTGATTTCTAGTAATGTACTTAAAATATAACAGGACCCTTTTTCCTATAACTAATTTCAGGTATTTTATTCTGTGCCATAAACCAAGCAGAGGCAGTGGATCCCAGACAAATTTTTTGACACAGAATTTGCTCACACAACAGGTCATCTCCCTCATGGCCACTAATTTTGGTAATGTTTCTTCATAACTGAGGTATCTCTATTCTCCATATACTACCGAGATGTAGAAAAACTGATGACAGCATTCTCCAAACCATTTTCATACACCTGGGCTTGATCTAGGATCTCTGATCGATCTCATTTCTTACTCTATTCCATCATTCCCACAGTAAAGGCCCTTCTATATTTACACCAGTTTATATGAAATCAGAATATATCTTTACAAAGGCAATGCCAGCAAAGACAAGAACTGACTCAAAAAAATACTAGTTACCATTTTGACAAAACGCTTGTCAAAGTTGGCATCTGTGTTAAAGTTCAGAAAACATGTCTCAATGCAAGTCCACTCCTTCCCTACTTCTACGTAAAGCTACTCATCCTTCACCCCATCCACTTTTCACAGATGCATGTAACGTTATTTGGAAAGCAAGGAATTATTTTTCTCTTGGGTAATGAATATAATGGGTCTCTTTGAAACCACTAGCAGGTTTGAACTCATGAAAATTTAAAATGCCATGCCATTTCTTTCAGTTGAGGAAAAGTGATTGCTGCTACTGAACTTTTCATTAGCAGTGTTGGTAGGGAGCACATATGACAGATGATGACTTATGTTTGGCACTATTTCCACAGAGTAGCCCTGTATTTGGGCCATAAACAATATTAATACTCCACACAGGACAAAGATCAATAGCACTTTGATGACCTAACGACTGCTGTGTTAAAAGCATGTCACTATATTTTGCCCTGCTAATGACAGAGAGTCAGATGTATAAAGCAGAAATAGTTCAAAACCTATACGTTTTAGAGAATTACATGATTTTCATTACTAAAGAAATGTACAATGTTATGAAATATATACTGTCAAAAAAGTAGCTTGAGAATGCAAAAGCAAAAATAACTGTCCCATTTTACTTTTTTTATTTTGTACATTAATTTATACATCTGTTACACATGAAACAATAATAAAACCCATCTGAGAACATAAACAATTCACAGGTATTTTTGTTATAAATGCTGATTATTGCTGGAGCCTCATTACAGATAAGTACTTGTCCAATCTCTAACAATAGCATCTGCTCAGCATTCTCATTGCTAAGGAAGCAACGACAATTCATGGATGTCCCAACTGAAAATTAGAGCATACGCAGCTGCTGTTGCTAAAAGTAGGGATCAATAATTTGACTTCCCAGGAAAGATCAGGTTTTCTTTTACTGGTGTGGGTGCATGTACCAAACAAGTCTGATAGCAAGCCAGAACCACAGAATAATTGAAGCAGGAAGGGGCCTCCGGTGTCTCCTAGTCCAAAACAGGTCTCCCTGCCAAAAACTGCTCCAGTATTTGACCACTGTGATGGTGAAAAAACATGCAGGAACTATAGTTCTCTCATGCATCAATGAGTGAGGGACATAAAAATCTATAATGGATAACAAATACTTGATTATATACTCTAGTACATGCAAAATGAAGTGTTATTACTTGTAGAAATCACTAATTTCCAGTTCTAAGTGTAAGGGGTTTAAAAAGATGATTTGTGCTGTATTCAGCACTTCCAACAAAGTGAAGGAGCTGAAAAGTACAGTGGGAGAGCAAAACACAGTACAGTTGTAGTTAATAAGTAGCAGCCTAAGCACAACAATGGTGGACTGACATTCATACCCTTCTGAATTATTAAGGCTTTTGATAGCATGGATGCCTCCTGAAGGATTGGGAGAGAAGTGGTCAGACACGAAGTTATTTGATCTGAGTGCATTTTCTCACCTGTTTCCAAAATTAGGGCAAGGTGAACTATGCCCAGTCATTACCTTACAAAGGGTTGGCTCATCAAATTCTTGCCTAGGAATTGTCACAACCAGTGCTCTCTGGTGCCTGACACCAATGTGCACTATCCTGCAAGAGCACCCAGCAAGGAGACGTGACCATTACACCAGCCACCGCCTTCCTCTTGGACTCTGGGCAGGCTGTAAGTGTTGCTGCATGGAAACAGCTTTTAAAGCTTAAGTGTGATTTTCCTTAGGATCGAGGCCCATTGGTGAAATTTTCTGAGGAAATCTCTGAATCCTTCTAGTTCCTTGGAATCCCTCCTACAGCAAAGCCTGGTTTCAGTGCTAAAGAGAAGGAAAATTTAACACATCCAGCTGGTACAAAAGAGAGTCTGCCAGATTCATTTTTTCTTAACAATAGGTAGACTTCAGAGGAAATTTTTTTTTTGTCCTCTAGTACTCTCTAGAGATACTTTTGCTACTATTTTAGCTCATCTTCACACACAGCTTGAAAGTCAAGTTTCCTACTTCCTTTTGCGAAATCGTATTTTAATAGAGTCACCGATGTCGGTTTACATTCAGCTCAGGAGGCAGCAAAGACTGAAATAGCTTTACTGACGCACACCAAGCTTTCTCATATGAGCAGGGTCTTTTTTTTTATTAGAGCATAATGCCAAAACTCGATGGTGGCCATGTGTTGTCTGCATGCAAGTGTGCCAGAAAGGTGGCTCTTCAGTACCACCCACTTGAGGAGTTAACAGGAACCGCTGGAAACAGGCACAGCTGAAAAAAGTCTGTTTGTGCTTGCTGAAAACATGCTTATTCTGGCAGCAAAAGCCAGCAGATGAAAACTGTCATTTGCAATAAAAATACTGTGCTGGGATTTCAAGTTCTTTTTTTCAATGTCACAATGAAGATATTTTATGCTTATGAGACATTTTAAGCATATGAGACAGCATTTTAGTAGATCTTAGCTTTTTGGCTAAACTGAGGTTCACATAGAGAAAAAATGTGCAGTAACATTTTCAGGCTATTCACAAACAAAAATTCTCCAGGAAAAGCATAAATCTGTGACACAGCAAGCTAAAGTAAACACTAAATTAATCAGCAATGCAGTGGTTGGTTAAAAACGTAGATACTATTATCAAAAGCTCTTGAGAAAATGCTGCATCGCTGAAAATGTTTCTTAATTCAGTATTATGCATGCAAGTTTTATTGCTGGTTCCAATATTTAAATAGTTTTGCAGCTTATTTTTTCAAATGTATCAAAAAGTCTCTATGACTGCTACAGCCAAAGGTTAATATTTATTACGTCTCACTTTTACAGAACATGTTAAGTGTGTTTTTTTAAGAAACAATGCTGAAAAATTCTTCCTTTGTTCAAAACATACATTTTGTAGCTAGACTGCTCTATTTCCAGGAATTATATGAATATAGGCTCCAAGGATGATATTTTAGAGTCGTAAAAGTCAAATGTTCCATTAGCTGTTTACTTATATGCAGAACTAAAACTGAGAAGGTATGTGAGGACATGATAAACACCATAGCTGACTCAATGCTCCTGTCTGTTTCACATGATTACGTTTTATAGCCATAGCTTACGTTATCCTATCCCTCACCTGAGTTATCTATTGTTTGTGTAGGTCTTGCACTATCTGAGATACTTCTCATTTATAAATTCAAACAGAATCTCAACTGCAAATCTCCCTGACAGCCTAGATACAGATTACAGAAACACAGAGCATAGAAACACATATATTTAGAGCTGTGGTAAATGAATATTTGTTAAAACCAGAAAAGTTGAACATCTCAGAGTTAGGAAAAGTGAAAATGGGGCTACCTTTAACTCCAGGGAATGGTGGTGGTATCTTTACCTTAGCCCTCACTATGTATAGTATTATAGCTCAACCATTAACTTCAAAATCCTCTATTTTCCCCCACCTCAGTACTATAGAATCATAGAATCATAAAATCATTAAGGTTGGAAAAGATGTACAAGATCACTGAGTCCAACCTTTGACTGAACACCACCTTGTCAACTAAACCATGGCACTCAGTATCACGTCCAGTCATTTCTTGAACAAGTCCTGGGACAGTGACTCTGCTACCTCCCTGGGTAGCCCGTTCCAAAAAATTCTTCCTAATGTCCAACCTGAATCTCCCCTGCCATACCTTGAGGCCATTTTTCCTCCTGTCCTGTCACTAGCTGCCTGGGAGAAGAGGCCAACATTCTTTCAGGTAGTTGAAGAGAGCAATATGTACTATATCCTACTTGCATGCAGGAGGGATCTCTCCTTGCAACAAACCAAGAATGTACAAAACTCAAGAAGCTCTCTATAGCATCCTACACCCCTCCAATGGATTAATTTTTGCCATTAAAGAGGGAGGCTCCCTCAGTTCAAAAGAGAGAAGCAAGTGGTCACTAATGGATGATTTATCTCTTTTTAAAATGGCATGAATAACTTTTTGCTTCTCTCTATCCCCCAAGCAGGGAACTAATGAACCAATCCCTAGACAAGAAAGGAGAAACAAAACAATCAACAACTAGTTATTAAATATAATCAGACTATACAGTAATGTCTAGAGCATTATAGACATTATATATAGCACAGGAAAGCTAAGGTAGCATAAACCACTTTATATCTGTCATTTTCTAGCTTTAGAGCACCTGACATTACATACACAGTTTGTAGGTTTTTCTATTTAATTATGTGTGTATGTGCAATTTTCCACATTTAATTAAAACAAACAACAAAAAGATCACTCAGGCAATACATTTCTATTGTCACACTGGCATTTTCAAACACCATCAGTACGACTGAAATCTTTATATCCACTGCCAAAAAATCATTGCAACTTCCATCACAGAATTGACAGACTGCAAATGGTTTAATATTTTTTAAGAGGCAGAGCACTAGAGTTGAGACACAATTTGGCTCTGGTCTTCAAATATTTGCTAAAAGCAGAACAACCATGAGTCTGGGGAACTAGAACTATCTAAAACAAAGAGAAACGGTTTTATCTAAAATTTGTCCTTTTTAGTTGTTGTTGTTTTGTTTAAATAAAATTTACATAAGGCTTATAAGAAACATATAAAATATTAGGCCAAATATCATAATTTTGGCAGAATGACAAACATAAGAAGAATAAGTTCTACATCACCAACTTTATCTATTATAAATCTCCTGTATCTATTGTAATCCTCCTTTTGTGCTTTAAGCAAAAGGGCAATTTTTGAGTCCTCAGCCTGACTATCACTGTGCCTGTGCACATCTGGGAGACCACTGACCACTTACCCCTTCCCCTTCTCTTTGAAGGGAAGAGTTCCCAAGAGGTTTAGTACCAACAGAGCTGCTGTTGCACTGCAGTTCTCCTGCCCTGGTATAAGAAGAGTCATGTCCTTGTTCATATGTTCTGGAGACCCCTTTTTGCCAGAAAAAAATCCTCCAAAGATTTAGAATTGAGCTAGAGCAGTACTAGGGGTTCTCTGACATAAGCCAGAAACCAGGCAGAACCATGTAGGAGAGAAGCCAACAAAAAGACAGCTAAAAGACAGGCTTTGGGCCACTCTGCGTCTGAGCTGTGCCAAGAGCAGCCCATCATCAGCACCTACAGACTTATGAGAGCTCGCATCTCATTCCTTTCCAAAAACATTATCTCACAGTAATGAGATAAAACCAGAATTACTTCTCTTTAATATTTCCTAATATTCTTATTTACTTTTCCTTAAGATATCCCATTTGGATTCCTTGCTCAGAGCACAAGATAAAACGTGTTTCCTGGTGGGTGTAAGAGATGCAAGAGTGAAGTGCTGTGATGATGATATCCTTACAGAATATATTATACAGCTGGTGCACAGCTAGTCATCTAGCCAGCAGATGAAACATTAGCTGGCAATAAACCTTACTCTTATTATAGCGTATAATTGTTGAGGTTTCATTCCAGGCTGGATGCAGCAAGAGTTATTATAAAAGCATAAAATAAAATGACACAGAATTGTAACTATTTTCTCTTTGTAAGAAAAAGAGACATGGCATTAAAATGCAAAGTGGCAGTAAGAATTCTAATTTGGGTTTCTAGACATTTTTAATTTACTCTACTTTCTTTGGCTTAGTGGACTGAATTTTCTGTGGGTGTGCAGGGACAAAGTTCCTCAGGCTGAACCAAAGCAAACGGAGCTGCCTGTCATCAGTCTTACCAGGGAATCCACCCTGTATGATACACCTGCCTATCTGCACACAGCTGTTTTATCCACAGACAACAGGTATTACACATGCTGGTGTCTCATTCATAAGCAGCTGCCATTTACACACTCTGCATAATGGGAATAAAAATTACTTAAAATGAATAAACAAACACAATGCTAACTTTACACAACTTTGTAATTTTTATATTAGTCTAATGCAACATGTGCTTAAGTTTTCAAATATTCATTGTAAAATAACTCTTATTTAATAGTGTATGATATCATGATGGGTTTGTAAAGTTTGGTTTCACATGAACCAATACAGATGTATCTAACTAACCAGCATCCAGTTAAAAAACAAAGACAATTAATTCTTCTGCTTATGCATCACCAAACAATTTACACAAAATTTTTGTTGTCACTTTTTATTCTCACCAGTATGGTGGTGGAAAGAAGTGGAAGTCCACTGCACAACAGCAATCGTCTAATTAGCAAAACAGAGTTATGTGATAACTGCATAATCAGAGTTTACATGAAGAAGATAACATTTCCTGGTTTGGAGAAGAAGTATGCTTCCTAAACCAACAAATACGTAGGCCTTCTCTGAAGTTCAGAATGCACTATGGGACAGACCATCGAAACTCTTTGATTTAAGGATAAAATTAGGAAAAAACCCAAACAAGCAAGCCAAGAAAGATACATGAAAGAGACACATTACAAGCAATCAAGTCTAATAAAGATAATAAGGGTTTTATTTGAATAATTAACAATTATATAAAGATAGTTCATCGTCTTAATGCTATATTTAAACTATGTAGACATTTATGGAGAATGGAACCAAGAAGGGCAAGAGTAACCCGTTTGAATGTGCTGGAAGCCACAAGGAGGTAAAAAAAAATAAGGGGGGCTGTTCTAGATTTGCTTCTAATCAATTGGTAGAAACTGTTTAAAACATGAAAGTGGAAAGAAAAAAATGATCAGGAATTGGAAAAACTCACCAACAGTGAGGAAAGACTGATAATAGGAGAATTAATACAATGGTCTCCAGGAAAGCAGATTTTATTATACTTTCAGCATATTCTCAAGTATAAGTGCTTCCCATGGGAAGTAATTCTCAGGGAAAAAAATAGTTCAGGAAAGTGACAGGTCTTCTGTGAAATAATATTAAAGGCACAAGCACAAATTAACCTATATGAAGAAAGATGGAAAGTTCATAACCTGAAATTTAGGAAAGTATATTAAAAGGGGAATTATACTCATATAATAGAATAAACAAATCAGAAAAATCAGCATAAAATTATACACAAATAGTAATAATAAAAATGTTTTTCCTCCTGCTTTTAATTTATACTAATAGTAAAAAAAGATCAAGAAAAGAGTTATTGCACCCAAAAGAAAAGTCTAAAACCTCACCCTGATTATGAAGGAATAAAAATTAAGGGTATACAAAGAAAAAACAGAAATGAGACAGGTTTAATAAACCTCCAGGTATAGCGTATTTTTCTCTGGCAATTTTTGAAGCATAGTAATAAAGAAAAAAGGACTAAAACAAATGGAAAAACAGTTGAGCTAGTTTCAGTTTCTAGAAAAATCACATTAACAAAAAAAAACCTTATGCAGAGAAAGCAAAGATAACAGGGAAAGTCTCTGTAACAAAATATGTCACACAGCCCTAATTCTTTCCATAGGAGAATACACAGATGACAGAGAACTCACTCTCTGCTGGACTGACTGATGCTCTGAACTTTGCTCCTCTGTCTCACAAGCAATTTTTAAAACTATTGCTAAAGTAAGGGGACTGCACAATGGATTGGAAAAGTTAACTGTTGCTATGAAATATGAAAAATAAATTAATTGATATTCTGCAGCTTTGTATTTCTTGTCCACTACTATTCAGAATTTCCTTTACCTATCTGGATGATGGGAGACAAAATGTCCGTCTTAAATTTACAGATATTGAACTGGGGGAAACTAAAAGGCCCTGAGATTAGCTAAGTTGGTTAGAACATGGTGAATTCAATCTCTGCATGGGCCATTCACTTAAGAGTTGGACTCGATGATCTTTGTGGGTCCCTTCCAACTCAGAATATTCTTTAATTCAGCTGTGGAAGAAAGCAGCAAGTCTGTAACACTGTCTTACTAAACTGGAAGAATAATCTAAACGACAAATAGAGCACAATTTAATCAGGAAAGCTGTAGATGGCCAGAAACTCATCAACTTTGTAAGAAAGAAATGTTTAACTGACTCAATGTCTTAATGACAGGATTGAAGAACTGGATCACAATTAGAAGTGACTGTCATAAATGTGTGAAAGACAGTACCCCACGGAAGATGACCAGGCAAGAATACAGCCCACATGGCCCAAAACAATCTTTCCACACAATTTGAGAGTGGCTGGGGCCTCACGCAGCACGTGCTGCATCATCTCAGGCACAGCACTTCAAGAAGAGGGTGTAGGGAGAAGAGTAATAGTTTGGACAGGAGCAGCAGTGATGATAAGAGGTGTAGAAAACAGCAGGGAGAACACAGAAAATTACTTATTTTTAACTGTCAGGTTTCAGGGAAAAGTTACACAATACCTGTGTGGTACGTAGAACAGACTTCTTGGGAATGCCTTGAAATCCCCTTAAGTCTTAATTTTATTTTACTTTGTGATGTTTTTCACATTTACAGAAGTCTATTTTAAAAACAAAAATATGTCCATTTACTAAATTATTTTACTTTTAGACTTTATCTCCAGTCTTTGCCAGCTATTATGTCAGAAGTTTGATCACTTATTACTATTTAAATATTAAAGAGAGAGAAAGAAAGAAAGAGAGGAAGGGAGAGAGGGAGACAGAAGAAGAAAGAGACAGAAAGGAAGGGAGAGGAAGGAAGAGAGACGAAGGAAGGAAGAGAGGAAAAGAAGAAGGAAGGAAGGAAGAAAGGAAGGGAGGGAGGGAGGAAGGAAGGGAGAGAGAGAAAGAAAGAAAGGAAAGAAAGAAAGAGAAAGAAAGAAAGAAAGAGAAAGAAAGAAAGAAAGAAAGAAAGAAAAGAAAAGAAAGAAAGAAAGAAAGAAAAGAAAGAAAAAGAAAGAAAGAAAAAGAAAGAAAGAAAAAGAAAGAAAGAAAAAGGAAGGAAGGAAGGAGGTGGCATCAACCACCAGGCAACAGACTGACTCACAAAACACTCAGATTCTCTCTGTTTCACTACTTCCACTTTGGTCAAACTCTTGCTGTACTTCATGGTGTCAACAGCACAGCAAATCTCCTCTCCTGCACCTCATACTATTTTTTTCTATGAACAGAGATATTTCTAGTGAACTATTTCTTACCTACCTTTTGTCTCCAAAGGAAACACACAGCTCTATATCCATATATATTGGGTTACTTAAATACCTTTTCATGGTACTCTATGAACTTCTCATATGTTTATTAATGTGGCATCTAAGGCCTATATATCAAAATTCATAAAAGCATTCAAGTCAGCTCACAGTGGCAATATGCAGGCAGGGACAGACTGGAACTGGAGGGACAGAAGGAAAGATTTACTTTTCTTGGATCCTACAAGAAACAAAGTGGGGTTTATTCAACTAAAAAAGTTAATAAGTTGCTGGGCAGAAAACAAGCCTTAAAAAAAAAAGAGCAACCTTACTCAGAGCAGAAGTCACCTATAGCAGGTCAGGTCAGGTAGAAATTTACTGAGATACAGAAAATGCAGAAAAGTGGCCTGTAAAGCACCCTTTAATCCCTCAGAATAAGGAGGCTGCCCGTGTTTGTATGGAAGAAAGACAGATCAAGACAACTACGATGGTGGCAGGTCTATCTGTGAGCAGAAAGATTACAAAAAGACAGAAAAAAAGTAGAAAGCATGTCAGGAGATGGAAGCTCAGAGGAGCCAGAAAAACAGCCAAACATTCTGGACTGCTGAGCCCAAAGGACATTACTAAGAAGTTAACATGGATATTCAGACTTTCCCACAGAGTCAACCCTCAAAACCTAAGGCACAGAGAGAAAAGCATAAGGTATCTGCTATTCCCAGGTCGGTCCCAATCCTAAAGTCACCTGGCAGTGCAGTGATTTCAACACCCACTCTCCCAAGAAACAGGCAGGGAAAGAGATGTGAACAAGGTGGTACTCCAGAGGGCATTTTGTTCATTTATCTGCTGCTCGGAAGTCAACACAGAGGGTCAGGTAACCAGTGATTGGCCTCCATAGGCCAGACAGGGAAGTGTTAGAATTCACTCATTCAAAGCTTTTTACACCCGCCAGAAATGTGACATTTAAAACACCCTGAAGACTGACAAAACTGTCACAGAGGAAAAATAAATAAAAAAAAGGCAAAGAAGAGAGAAGGAGTGAGACAGCTTAAGCTGTGAAAGAGCGTGTTAGAAGAGAAATTGATGGGATGCTGTTCTGCCACTTGTCTTTGAGCACAGCTGACTCAGCTTGCTGGGCCCCTGGAAGCAGCCCCAGCACAGGAGCTAGCACCACCCTGCATCTCAGCACTGTTCATGGAGAAAATCAGTAGAAGTAGTGCTAGATCTGGCCTTTAGCTTTACCTCTGATGTGATTACAACACAGTTCTCCCCAGTCAACAAAAGCACAGCAGCCAGCAAAGCAAGGACATTTGAGCAAGCCTATTGCTCAAAATATATTTTAAAATTCATTCCCCCTCCTTCTTTTTCATCTGTATCCCACGTCACCTTCAACTGTTGTGTCAAGCGCTAAAGGAAGGTCACAAGCATATCCAAGTGCAAAACTGTTCACTATCTGTGTCACTTGCTCTATGTGGCTTGGTAGACCTTGCCAAAATGTTTATGCGACAGACCTAGGGGCCACAGTGAGGAAGGAAAATCTGGGAAGTGACCAGAATCTTAAAAAAATCAGTGTCACAATGAAGTGCAGTTCCTAAAGTAGCTGAGGCATTTTGATGGAGAGTTGTCAGGCCTCAGTTACACATTTTTGTCATGCTTCCGTCCTCCTTGACTGCAGTAGTGCAGCAAGGTGGCAGGAAACAAGGAACCCTGGCAAACACAGCCCTGGGTGGCAGGGCTGGCCCTGGCTGTGCTGCCAGGCCAGAAGCAGATAGCTGCTGCTTAGGCAGCAAGTCTGTCATCCTATGTATTGGATTGGAGTTTTTTTGTTGTATAAAAATAAAAAAAAAATTCCGTATAAATTCTATCTTTTCCAGCTGTGTGTGCTTTTGTGATTGAAGCTACAAAACAAACACCACTTTCATCAGTTACAACTGTAAACTGATTACTTTTATTTATTCTCATTTTATGTAGCAAGTCAAAGGCAAAAGTTATAAACGGAATTTAAGCTGGAAGTATTCCCCCTTTTTTACAGTCCAGCTCGTATAATGTGTTCTGGCCATGTAACTCAGTGTTCTCATAAATCTCCCAAAGCCCAACCCCTTCTGATTTAACCACACCAGTATTGTTTGCTTGCACTTTTTCTTCTTTTTTTTTTTCTGCACAGGATTGAATTGGACAGTTCTGATTTCAGAAGGCATAAGAGGATGTTTGGTTTATGTTGGTCTTTGTACTGAGACTTTATTTTTCTTTACTCCCAGCATCAGTACCACTGGAATTATAGGAAAGCAATAAACCAGAGGAAAAGTGTTTCTGAGACTTTTACACTGCGTGCCCAAGGGAATGAGGCCCATGGTATCGTACTCTGAGTGAGACTGTGCTCTGGTGCTTGCCCAAACAGTCATCCCACACACCATGACCACTGCACCTAGTAAGTTTTCAGTTTTTCACACAAATTTGATAGAGGGAGTAGAAGTCTTACACATAGCAAGTATGCTTAAGTTTTGTGGTGATAGGTGAGCAGGTGAAAGCAAAATACGTGTAACCAGTGTGACCAAAACACAAATATCCACCACACTCCGTGATTAATCAAAAGCCAAAGTCACAGAAAAAGAATGTTTAATGGAAGCACTGGAGAACTGCTTTTTCTTGGTGGTAGTCCAGTAACAGTACAGCCTCAATAAAGAGAAATTCTTTACAGAGAGGGTTATCAGACATTGGAACGGCCTACCCAGAGAGGTGGTGGATTCACCATCCCTGGAGGTTTTTAAAAAGAGATTGGACGTGGCCCTTAGTGCCATGATATAGTAATTGGAGTTGGATCAGGGGTTGGACTTGATGATCTTGGAGGTCTCTTCCAACCCTACCTATTCTATGATTCTATGATTCTATGAGTACAAAAAGGGATCTGAGGTCTACAAACTGCATTTATTACCCTAAATATCAAATTCAATTAAACATTAAACTCTACAAAAGATAACATTAAGACATTATGTGGAAAAGCTGTGTTTTTTCAAGCCACCTGAGAGTGTTTTTCTGCCCTGTTCCATGCAGTGAAGAACATGTTGCCTTTCACTGGCTTAGTACATTATACCAGATTTGAACCATTAACATCAAAACTAACCAATGAACTCCTCAGGAAGCAGAATCTGTAGCTGACCCAGTAACCCTTGAGAGGCTTAGGAAGAGCTTAGAGCCTTTAAAAGCATAGCAGAGACAAGCTTCTAACAGATCCTTCATTATAAATACTGTTTCTTTTCTGGAAAGAGAAAATCCTACCACCTCAGTGAAAAGACCTTGGGAGACACATCCTTCTTCTCTGAGGGGGCTATTTAGTCAGACTGCTGAGAGAAGCACCATCCCATGGGATGCAGGAGGGCAAGGAACAGAGGGAGGGGACTTTAATTCCTGGGAAAATGCCTCATGAGGTCAGGACATTACTGCTGATCCAGCCAAGAAAAGGGACGCAACTGTTCCCAGAAGGAAGAGGGAAGAAGCAAACAACATGAAACCTTTAACCTTTTTGTTCACCATATCAAAGTGGTCAACCAGAGGGTAATGGTAGCTGACTAGCTTTCACTTCCCATAACCTCACAAACCACTAGACGCCCTGGCCTTGTCATTTCTCTCCCATCAGCATTTAATGAACTGCTTCGAGTATTGTGAAGATTTTACCTTTTTTAATTTTTTTTTCCAAATTGTAAATTATCTCTTTTATCACATTGGTATAGGTCTGTTGACTTGTTTACTTCTTTGTCTTATATATATAAGACTGGTTGAATGAAGGCCAAGCTATCAATGTCTGACTTTAAAATAAAAAACAATTAAGCTCATGATACAAAAACTTGTACCCAGCACCAAGAATAGAAAAAGGCCAAAAGGCCAGGAAAGTAAACTTGCATGTTAAGCCAGACATAGCATTTCTGTAAATGGGCAATGCATATGAAGGAAAGGAATAAAATCTTCTGAGGCTTAGAAATTGCTACTCTCTCCTTTGCACATAGAGGAAAATGAGAACATTCACAAGTAACTTGAGTCTCTGAAGTAGAGGATAAAGGGTATCCTCTGAACAGACAATATGACAGTATCTTAACATTATAGCAAAAAATCTGTGACTTATCCGAATTTTTTTTAATGTATGCTACAGAAGACATGCTTTTTCTGTCATCTTTACAGGAAACCTACATACAGGGTAACTGTGCTACCAGACAGAAGACATAAATGAAGACAGAAATGAAAATATAGCAGTTCAGGTCTGCCACTCCTATGCACTTTACTAGTTCTTGTCCTCGAAAAGAACACTGCAGCCCTTCACAAAGAATATCTTCTCTCTTCCCACCAGGACACCCAAGATGTCTCCAGCTTTAACTACAGGCATCCTCTTGGCCCTTTCTGCAGCTTACACAAGTTCCCAAGTGCCTCCTTGATTTCACTGTTCTGACCCCATTCCTTCAGCCTGGGGCAAAGCAGCAGCAGAAACCTCCGTTGCTTCCCTTGCTGACAGGCTGTGTGGGGAAAAGACACAATTCCCCTCCAGTACCCAACCAGCTTCAGTGTTTCCAACCTGTCTCTGTGACTCTGGCAATCCTGTTCCTCAGAAATCTCACTGACCACTGCAGTGTTCTCACTGACTATTGCTTTCCATTCAGTATCATATCCCTCCTTCCTCCTGGCTTCCTGTTTTCAGAGAGGATGGAAAGTAATTGCAGGTTTTGAGCTAAATACTATGGTTGCAGTGTTAGGACATCCTGCCAACACTGAACAACCTTACTGAACTCAGTTTGCTACCTTGGCAGGAAAACAGAAGTTAATGTGATTCCCTGGTAAATTAAAATTAGCAGGAGCAGTCTTGGTTTTACACCACCTTTTCAACAAGGTAATACCTGACAAAATCTTTCTATTAAAGTATACTGAAGCACAACCATCTTCCACATGCATGTCCAAAAAGATGGAACAGCATAGCAAACCATGACAACAAATTACTTAAGTGCAAAATGCAAGTACGAACTGTATAAAAAACTTGAGAAAACATTGCATTTCTCTTGACCAGAACTCAGGTGATAAAATCCTTATTGAACTTAATGGAGTACATTAGTTGTGGAACAGCAAGGTGACAAAGGAGGGAGCCCAGAGCACAGCTAGCTGCTGCCTGAGGGGACAAGGTGGAATGGCTGTTGTCTGGTTGTCTGGTGCTGCTCTCCAAATGTACACCCACGGCAGTGGCTCCTGGCAGCTACAACTCCATCTCCTAGGAGGCTCATCCCTCCACATGGGGTATAAAATGCCTCTTCTCACCCTCCTGTTTAATTCAGATAAAATACAAAATTGAACAGATAGTATGCCCATTAATTAATTATTTAAGAAAATACTATGCAGGATCTTAATCAACAAGACAGTTCAGGGGCTGAAGCAGATATTTCCACTAAAACTGTTAGGAGAGATGCGTCTTCCCAACCTTGGTTATGGCATGGGAAAAGTTGTTGCTGAAAACAAGCTAAGGGAAAGCACTTCACTATCTACTGTATAAGCAGTCCATGAATGACAGACAGTCTCTCTGCTTTTGAGCAATTTTCTCTTCCTAAAATAAAAAGTAAAATTGTTCTACAGGCTGTGAATTTTTTTCATTTACTTGTTCCAAATTGTAACTAAGCTGTATTGATCAAAAGTTACAGACTTCTTGCCCCAAATGATGCTTAAAAATTGATTTGGATTAGGGAGTATGGGTTTTAATCAAATTATTAGCAAATGTCTTCTAGAAAAGTGTAAGAATAGTTTTACTTAAGTTACATAAGAATAAATAATAACAGTCACTTTCCAGAAGTTACTCTATTTCAGAGAAAGTTAATCTTTTCGGTCTTTCATAAGGAAAGGAAAAAAACCTGATAATTCTTTAAGTAGTTTTATCCAAACCCATAAGGAATCAGATGCTTAATTTTACCTCTGAAATATCCTGGCAAACAGCTTCGATATCTGTCAGAAAGTTCCAGGAGAACTGGAAACACAACTCATTAAGATAAAACAATCTATATGGTAGAAATCAATAGTGAAGTATCCTCTAAGGTGCTATCATGACAGGAGACTACAAATAACTAATGGACTGTTTTCAAAGTGTCATAAACCAGATGCTTTGAAATAATGTCTGCTGCTAATTTAAAATAAAAATGTGTTTTATAAAGTTGTGATAATCGAATGAGAGTGCTCAAAAAGAAAATGCTCTCTTTTTTCATTGCCTTAATTCACCAGTAACAATTTTGCATTTAATACAAGATTCTTGAATTTCAATTAGCTATTCAAGTATATGACTATATAATCAATTCCAATTTAGCAGGATTACTGTCCTCCATTCAATATTATTATTTCCATTAGTAACCTTTGCAACTAATATGATAAAACCTATGAATTGTGAAGGCCATTACTTTAATGCAATAATCATAAATTGCCTTTCATTTGACATTAGTCCTGGACAAAAAAATGACCAAGCATCACAAAGGGTAATTAAGAAATCACATATATAACTTCAAGTGTAAAGAATATCACATTGAAGAACTAGTCTCAAAGGGGAAGTTGGCAAGACAGAAATCCTGAATAACAAATCTTTCAATGAGGAAAAGGTAAGCCTCTTCTATAAAAATACAAAATTACTAACACAGCAAATTCTTACTAGAATATACAAAATAAGGATAATTAGTGAGCATGCATAGACTGAGACCATGGCAAAAAATTTTTTCTTTGTTCTTACTCTGATGTGTAACCAGCTCAAAAAATGGGAGCATTTTACCATGGAAAAATGCTGCACAGGTCTAAAAGGCCACAATAAGAAGCTTATATTGCTAGTTGCATGCATTCATGATTGACTAAAACTTGAAGTTCACAGTAGAAACTGTGAAGTCACAGGTATTCAGATCTGTGATGTGCTCTAAATATAGATAATTTAGGTCATAGCCATAAGAGATACAAACAGTCCTCTGAGATAATCTTCATGTGACATTGTTATTACTTTAAAAGGAGTATTTCTATAATAACTCGATTAAATATAGAAATATGACAGCAGTGACTAAATCTAGATGCTATATGGCGTTTCTGTAAGGCTCTTCACACAAATCTGGCAGTGCAGTCAGTGGACATAGAGCACTAAGGCTGCTCACAACAAAACTGGTTTTCTTATTGGTAAATGGAAGTCTCCTTTCCAGCTATTTGCATTTTTTAAAGATATATTCTAGAATGTTTTCAGAGATACAAACTCACATCAGAAAGAAAAACCAACCAACCAACCAACCAACCAGTCAAAACCTCCAAGGCTATGTATAGCCTTTGTCACAAAAAAAAATTTGAAATAGATACTAATCACTTCGTATTTCACCTATTGTCATCACTGTCTCCATTAATTCCCAGAACTCTTGAACTCATGAAAGGAGTAATGTGCTGGAGTATCTAAGTTACTTCTCAAGTTATTCAGATAAGAAGTATTCAGATAATAACTTCAGCCGAAGTTATTCAGATAAGGAACATTTGCATTTCTCCCCTTCCTTTTAGTTAATGGCTTTGCAAAGGCAAGAAAGTGATGTAACCAATACGCATAATTTTAAAGTCTTGGATTATTTGGTTCTTATTCTAAAAGTCCGTGGCCTTGGAATTTTATAATTTAGTTAAAATCCAAACTGTCACTAAAATAAAATTAAAAAAGCTAATATTCTGGTCCTCACAATTGTGAAAGAAGGCTTGAAAATATTTCCCAGACCTTTCCTAAGGGGTCAGAACTTTTGGAGCATATTTAATAAATGACATTGCTTTTAGTGTTAGTCTTGTGATTTCTTGAGGTCTGCAACTACGGAAATTGCATTTACTTCTCTGATATCCTCCCCCCATTTATTCCCATCCCTTCAATACCACTTCATCACAAGCTGTGCTTCTCAGATCTCCTAGATTCTGCTTTTTTGAAGTTCTTTGGGGTTTTCTCTTTCCTTTCTTTCAAAGGGCTCTCACCACATCCTCTCTCCCTTCTCCCACTATCTCTGTCAGGATTAACTAAATAAAACACTGCTCAGCCCATCAGACCTCGGTGCCACCACGATGCCTGCCTGGCATCTGTGCAAATCTTCTCCTTTCAAAGGCTCACTGGGGAAAATGGGAGAAATGCCACCTGGCAAGTGAAGGAGTAGATAAACAGCAAGATTCTACAGGCCTCGGAGACAAAGAAATAAAGAACTGCTCTCTCTTGTGACCGGTCACAAGCTTATCGTTAAATTAACACCACAGCTTTGAGGGTCTTGTCTTCCCCTGACTGGAGAGGACTGCTCCTAACAGATATTTTCTGTTCCTAACAGAAATTATCTAAGTCCAGGTAATTGCTATGCACTTTGTTTTACCTTTTGCTTAGCTCTGCACAATTGTCTTGTGTAATACCTATTAGATATTTTTGCAACTAATGAAGAGTAATAACAAACAACAAAACTATGTGGAGTGCACAGTCTATATCTCCACAATAAAATGCAGCACAGAGGAGTCCAGGTATGGGATGAAGGCAGAGGCTCTGAATGATCCTTGGGGGCTCAAGGGCTAGAAGCAACTTGCCTAGTGATCTATAACTGGCCATTAAACAAGTGCAACTTTGGGCATTATGTGTAACCCACTCTTAGGGGTAAACGGAGAAGAACCCTTATCAGCACATGTGAAGCACACCACACACAGCAGTTATGGTTGTAATGCTGAATTAAAGCCCAATGAAGCCCCAAATCTTAATGACAAACAGGCAAGAGCAACCCAAGATGGATCCTATATGGAAGATGAAGAAACCACCAGTCTCAGAACTGGGGTCCTCCCAGTAAAGGACACTGTGATGACTCACTGCATCCCCATCCTAAACACAACAGCTGCCACTGACCTCAGGACCCAGTGGTGCAGAGAGAAGAGAAGGGAAGATATTAGAAAGTCTGTGTGTATATCTTTTTAACTGTTTAATTCTAAACTGTTGAAATTGGAATGACAATAGTTTTTTGGTGAAACTAACAATAAATTCCTGATTTTCCATATGAAGTTCTTCCTTTTGTCCATTCCTTTTATGAGTCAAAACCTGGTAATAATTCAGCCAACCTTTTCGCAAAACATCAATTCTCCCAAATGAAACATGTTGGTGTTTAAAAGTGAAAAGTAAAATTCGGCTCATTTTTCCTACAGATTACAATAGAGAAAGCTGAAAGTTTTTTTACCTCCTCAAAAAAATGCACGTTGTTAGCTAAACTTAGCTAGATGAATGGACAGCATTAAGTCATGGTTCTTTATCACATCACTCAAATTTTTGCTTCAAAATTCTCCAGTAAGCATCCAGCCAAATCTTTTCAGTATCATATTTCTCATGTCTTTCTTCTACTCTTTATAAGATTCAAGATTTGCAAATACATTCATTTTTTTATTACTACAATTCATAAATAAACCAAAACCAAAGTTCACTGTAGTTATACTTAGATTTTTCTATTTTTTAGAGAAAACTGTTATTTGTAGAAATTTGGGTTAATTATTAAAATTATAATTATTATACTTTTTAAAGCAAACTATAAATGCAAAGACACATCTAATGCACCAGGAGCAGGCACAACCATTCCCATGTCTCTTAAGCTATACCTGTACCGTGCTTTCTTTTATAAAAAGTTAAGTTAGAAATGCTGATTTTCCCAAACATGTATGACATTCCAATTAACCTTCTTCTTGGTCTCCTGAAATTGTAAACCAAGCAACATCATAAATGTAAGGTAAAACTTGTAACAAACTTTGGCTATGCAGGACTATAAACTAGATTTTCATTTTGATGTTTTTTCATGTGCATGTTCATATTTTGGTAAGTAAAAGAATAACAGAAATCTTTTGAGTGAAATAGTGCTTAATTTTAAATTGCCAAGAGCTATTTTTAGCCTTTGAAAGTACCATATGTTCCTAAATAGGAGAATAAAGATAAAGATAGAGCCACACCCAGAATTTAAGAGGCAAATATTGTCTCTGTCTTTATACTTTCCATGTATAATGTTGAGAGCTATAAAATCAGAGCCTCTCAAAAATTCATGTTTGCCAATTCTCTACTTCAGCATAGCAAGCAGTCCTTTCAGAGCTCCTGATCTGAAAGCTAGTGCCAACTACTATATGAACTTACAGAAAATGTTTGATGGTTAGAGTGAAGGAAGGCAGTACCTTTGCAAACTCAGAGATCTGACCAACAAATAAGGCATGAAAACGTGAAACATTTTTCTGTTATTTATTAATCTTGAAAGGATATCTATAAAAATATGCTTGATGTATGAACAGTTTAATACCTCACATTCCACTAGATTCGCAATCATTGCACCTTCTCTTATACGAAAAGACAACATTCCTCTGTCATAGGAAAAACCCATAAGCAAAGGAAGCATGGCAAGGGACACTCACTATGAGGAAAGCAAATGCCACAGAGGTGAATGTAGTGGCATTATTTGCAATGGCAAACTACACTTTAAATATCAGAAATGTAAACTCGCCTGTGTTTTTTCACTAGACCAAAAGAACATAGTAATTAAAGAGGTATCAACTACAGAGATGTCTATTCTATTTAATAGACATGTAGACCACTGCTTTTACCAATACTGCACATACCTTGCAGTCTTTGTTATCACAACACATAAACTGGACAGGAAGAAATGTTTCAACCTTAAGGAAGCAAGTAGGCAAAGAAACAAAGAACCAAGCAGCAATAGCAACACTACTCTCATACTGTGGACCAGTGATAATTTTCAAGAAGATTAATAAAAAAAGTCAATTAACTGAAAAAAAAAATAATACCAGTAGAAATCTGTTAACAGACTTTGAAGAAGCTACCAACTTCTTGAGAATCATCCACAGCTGATTCTGAACACACTGTCAACAATATTTTAAGTGGATGACATATGATGAGAAAGAGGTGCCAAAAATCAGAGCTTTCATGGTTTTGGGGCCTCAGTGTGTCTATGGTAACTTGCATGTCATCATGCAAGAGGTTTTCCTGTCTTGAAAATCAGGCTTAGTAGAAAAGAAATCCACCACAACTCACAATGTTTACATAATATATTAAGATAAGACATGAAGGATAACTAGCAAATGGTATCTGAGGTACCACAGAAGTTAATGGTTTTCAGACTGTACTTCTGAAAGATGAAAGAGTACTGGATATTAAAAAAACAAACAACAAAAAAACCCAAACAAACAAAAAAACCCATCATTTTTTAAATCAGTGAGGAATGAGACAACTATGAAAAGTTTGCAAAAGAAACCCAAGAAAAACAAGTCTGTAAGGAGTAGTAGGCAGGGTTCTTGTGCAGCAAGTGGGCAGGAATTAAGAGCGCTGGCCACTATGACTCTACCAAAGTTATGACAAGTTCACTTAAAAGTCTCCACTGAATCCATCACATATGTTGCACTAGATCATTCATACCAACTAGCTAAAACATCTTATCTGGAAAAATAGAAACAAACCACAACACATAAACCTCCCGAAAATCAACCAAAACAGAAAAACTCCAAATATACAAAAAAATAGAGTATGAAATGAGAGTTTATAATATATACTTGTGATAACTGCTTAGCAGTAGCAAGCAATGCATGCTAAGAAAGGAGCATATATGTGGCATATAGCCAGAGAGATCTAGGTAGCAAAGAAAGATGTAAAAAAGAAACTATTTTTCAATAATGTGAACAAGGGAAAGAACAAGAGGAAGAAGAAGGAGCAATCATTACAAAGGGTGAGCACAAAAGGCTGTTTCACTGACTTCATGTTTGGTTAGCATTCAGTGTTCAGAGCCCACAGCCTTACACAAGCCTTGACTAAAACAAATTAGGTACTTTTTTCCCCCTTTATTTCTACAGATTATTCATCAAGCAAATATGTTCTAAAATAAATATGAGGTGCTTTATAAACATATGGAAATAGCTTGTAATTGTGATTTATAAAGCATCATGAAACACCAGGGAAAATCCTAACTCCATCTAGAAAAATCAGCACTGAATCAAGTTAGAGCTATCTTAGAAGGAGGGGAAAAAAGGTTCATGCCTTGAGAAGGAATCCAGACAAGTGAAAAAATTGTGTTATATCTGAGATATTTAGTCACTACATTTACAGTCTCCCTTACATTTTAAAATGGAACTGGTCATTTATTTCACATGAATTCAGCTACTTTTTCACACAGGACACCACACAGGTGTGATTTGACAATCTGTTACTTGAAATACGAGTGGTCACTTTTAAAAGACTTAAGACTTGAAAATAATCTAAGTTTATGTATATACAGACACACAATTTTAACTCTGGAGATATGTTTCCATCTTTTTGAAATATAAGCCTTATATTAAGCACAACTACTTTTCACAGGTTAAAAATAGCCTTTGGAAAAAAGACATTCTGAATTTAAAGAACATGTGGACTACTGTTACAGAAAAGCAAATGGAATGGATTAATGCTCCATTCTTCAAAAAGAAGACCAAGGAACTGTAAGGAAATAATACAAGTGTGCATTTGGAGGGAATTCACACATTCAATGATCCCTTTTGTCACTGCTGCTAAAAAGAAAAAAGTTCGTGTTCTGTCTCAAGGCAGCTTAATTCGTGTATTGTGAATTTTACCCAATTTACTAATTGATTAGCAAACACATGAATAGAGGCAGTTGAGAAAGACCCTGGAAACTAGACTAGACATTGAAGGATAGATGATGTATTCTGTCTACACAGTTGGATATATTTCCACAGCTGAGGAGACAACTACTGGAGATGACGGAATTCTGCAAAGGAGGTCATAGCCTTCCCCTCGTGATTTCCTCTCTCCTTGTTAAACAAGAGTCAATTTTCAAGATTTGTAAAAATGGCATTTCCTTACTCTGACTGGTTCCTCTTCCAGGTGACAGCAGCTCCCAGCCCCTCCTCACCCCCTGCATCACCACCAGCCTGCAGAGATGCTCCCGCCAGGCAGGGAGGAAGGGAGCAGGCTGCCTGGGACTTGACACCTCATCACCATGATTAACAAGGAGAAATTGAGGAAAAGGGGAAAGGAAAGAATTAGAAATCTGAAGAGAGTAACAGGTCAGGTAAAATATATAGAGAGATGGAGAAAACTAGGATAAAAATATCACCAAACAGAGCTGTTGTAATTGTCCTACAAGATGTTGATCTGGACCCAATCCTCTGTTCTAATGAAATCTAGAAAAAACTTGCCCTTCAGAATTTTTGGACTAGTCACTCTATAAAGTATCTTTTTGAGAAACACAGAGGTGAGATGAATGGCCCTGTATCAGATGTCATGTACTCATTTTTTATGAAGTGAAGCAGAAGTGTTTTAAATATACTTTCAAGGGTATTTTATTAATGAAATTGAATTCTAATTCAGAATGACCTTCATGTATGGCTTTATGCATATTTTCAATTCCTTTCAGCCAACATTCTCACCATAATTAAATACTATCTTCCTATGACCCCCAACTTATGTTCTCCTACTGCTGTGCAGCCTCTCTCCTGATCCCAAACCACAATTTGGATGGCAATGGAGTGAACAGGATCACAAAACTGATACTGCTTGTAGCTATTTTTACTCATTAGGTTACATTTAACTCTAATACTTCTCAGTTTTATTTCACTATGCAGTCACATAAAAGCTGTTCCAGCACGAGAGCTGGACCACAGCATTCATCTGCAGAAAATACTGTGTTAATTTTTACAGTATTAACTGATTAGTGTAGTCTGATAGAAAACAAAAATAACTGCAAATGAAATCTGATTAGGAATGTGTTTAAATACAGTATATTTGGAATATGTTCCTTTTTCAAATGTTAACTTCATTTGGCTGATGACTTCATGTCTTTCTTTAAGCCACTGTGGGATAAAAGCACCTGGCTTCATGGACTACATTTTGACTCACAGGTGAAAGAATTTCTTTCACTATTTAATGTGCAGAAATTTGCTGCAGCCTTCTAACAAACACACAGACTTCTTTCACAGTCAGTGTAGGCTCATTTCTTTACCTGTATCTACTATTTGCATATATGCATTATACATGTAATAAGTGCCTGCCTTGACAGACATTCTAAACTGATCAGAGTAATTTTAAAAAATTGCAAATGCCTATCTGCTAACTTCTACTTTAACTAGGCTAAATATAATGACTAAGCCAAGTCTTGAATACAAAATTCATTTTGCGATTTAAACATTCTACAGTAAACAAAATATGTTACTCGAAACTGGCTATCTGCATATGCAGCCTACCTCCTCTCAGCTTAAGGGAAGTAGGAATGATTTAGGGTCCATTTACGATATAACAGGGTTTTTTTCTTTTAAGTTCTACAATGACATTAAAATATACTTCTGTTCCTCTGAATTTGACTCTGAGATGAATGGTTTAAATATAGTATATATGTTACAAAATAGATCTATTAGATTTGTTTTGTAATTAAGCTGATCCAAGAAATTCACCTTTTAGTGGGGTCAAAACCAGGTCTCAAAGCAGATACTGGGAGCAAGACAATGTCAATATGGGTTTCAGCATCATCCACTGGCCATGACTGGCTTTACACATGCCAGTCTGAGTTGGCTTTTAGCAAGGATGTTAAATTTTTGAGCCACTGGTTAGGCAGTGGAAGCAATTTCAATGTTTTCTACCTCTAAAAGCCGACTGGAAGAGAATCTGGTGTTAAAGCTTTTCTTGCCCATCCCCAGGGTGGGAGATACTGAGGAAGTGCGTGTTGGGACTCAGAAGTGAACAAAAGATGAGAAAAAGATCAGAAACATCTGCAGAACATTCAAAGAAGATTTGAGAGATTTTATCCCCTCTGTCCTCTTTCAAAATGAAACAATTTTCTGCAAACAAAGAGTGCCTCAGACAATGTGCAGTGAACCCCAAGTAATGGTTTATTATTATTCTTTTTAAATATTTTCTGAAAAAACACCATACCCAGCAGTCTCTTACATATGATAGAATGATGGATGAGATGCTTACTGCTATGATACAGTGTTTAGTACCCATTATTTGGCCTCTTACAACTAATTAGAGAAGCCTTACTCTCCACGCATAAAATTTCTTTGGGTGTTATTCAACTCACTGCTAAATTTGACAGTGTAATGCAAGAACATGTGCGTCCCCCACCTCTGCAAAAGGTTTCTCTCCTATGCATGCTTGATACTGATTTCACACACAGCCCAGCATTTGCTAAAGCTGTTTATGTCCTCAGTAGTTAAAGAAACACATAGCAACTGCTCAACGGTTACTAAAAGGAATCACATACTTAATTTGCTGAGACTTAAACAATTTATCTTCCTTTTACTGTACTAAAGATCTCATACTTCACTAAAGATCTCAAACTTTATATCAAATGTGAAGAATCAAAGTCACAAGAAATATTGAATGTACTTAAAAAGCTACTAGAAAATAAGGCCATTTTATTTGAGCAAAAATCTACTACAGTAGTGACAAGTAAAAAGTATCTTTTTAAGATTTAGAATTCTGGAAAAAATTGACAGAACTCTACAAAAACACATATTTTGACTCCCTGGAAATGAATCTGTGTGAGCAGACTGATCAATTAAATTTATATTCTTTGAACAAGATGAATTTGCATTCTTAGACCTTGATTAGCTGCTTCATTTACAACTTAAATTCAAACAGTGTGTTCTGAAATATTGTAAGACATTACCTCCTATTTCTATTCACAGTTCTTCCACTGAAAAAACAGCATCAACAAATTTCAGTGATTTGATAAGATGTCCTTCCACTTTTATTTCCACCTGAACTTTCACAATGCTCCATAAGAAGCAAAAAAACCTGGAAAAAAAACCTGGAGCAAAAGAAACTAATTTAACTCCCTGAAATAAATCAAGAAAAATGGTATCCAACTAAGGTCTCCCATATTTCTCCTAAATGCTTAGATATTTCTTAGCCCTGCACTGGAGGAGGGATCAGGACATGAACTTTTCTCCAGATGTATTAACACCACATAAATCCTCATGTGTCCTTTGTCATTTGATGTCTTCTACTTAAAATATTTTAAACAAAACAAACGGAAGAAAATTGTTTGTGGGTTTTGACATGGAGATTCCTGAGTTAGTTGTGGTTTATAGAAATTTCCCAAAAGAAATGAGTTTATTGATGACAATCAACACTTCTTTTTCAGATCTTTTTCAAAAGAACCAGCATAGCATTCTTTTATAATGTCTAGATCTTGATGCTATGATTATATGGATAAACAGAATCTAAACAGACAGTATCACAGCAATACTGACATTGAATACTCTATGTGAGCACCTAAATTAACTATCTGACAAAACAAACATATGCTTTATGCATCATTTCAAATAAATGAATTTAGGACTTGAAGTTATTTTATTTTGTATTGATGCATAAAAAACTTGACAGTATCAAGAAGACATCATTTTTTTTTACAGTTTTTCAAAAAGAGAAGTGTTTCTGTTTTGACAACTAGTAAAATTTATACTATTGATGCACATTTGATGGCTTTTAGTTTTGTACAAACATTTGAGAACAAGATACAAGTTACAGAGTATTTAGTGGCCTTTCTTCTCTGCAATTCCAGGCTCTCACAAAGGAGTTCCCTTTAGTGGGCAGGGTTTGTTACATGTAGCGTGGGGTTTTTTCCTGTCAAAAGATCACTGTGGTGAGAACTTCAAATCAGGATTAAAACGCACAGGGAGACTCTGTGGGAAGTCATGTACGAGAACAGACATTCATGGTGTCTAGAATTAATGATCATAGCTTCAAGAACCCAGTGGTGGAAAAAACTCAGAAAAAGGTATCAAAAACTGTCTTTGAGATGACATGAAAGATGCATACTGGATGGTATCTATATTATATGTTCCAGCTGTCAAATTAGGCTTGTCTTCATTCCTGTCTGAGTATGCAACAGTCCTGCATAACGGCAGAGAGCCTACAGCTCATGAACATAATTAAATTGCTGCAACATACACTGAAGTTTAAGAAGAAACCACAGTTTCACTTCTGACTGTTAGAACACAACTATCAACCAGATTGCATTAGGCAAAATTTCTAGCCTGGACGTGCCGGGGCCATCCAGGAAGAAAAATTGAAACATATCATTTTTGAGACTAAAATAAGATTTTCTCCATTCATGACAGAGTCAAGCAGATACATTACTTTATGCCTTTTTTTGTCTTGATCATATTCATGGAAGTAAGTAACAAGTGTATAGCCATGTCCCTGTTTACATCAGACAGCTTCTGAAGGAAAGTCCTGAAGAGCAATCAAATTCATTGGCAACTGGTGAACACCAGCAGCACGTACAAATGCTGCTGTATCAGAAACTAGGATTAGAGGTAGGTTGAGTGCAAGATTTCACCCTACAAAGGAGAAAATGGATTTCTCAGCTGAAAACGCACACTCACTTTTCCACCCTTGTGGTTTGGAGCACTGACTCCACCCGTGTCCCCATGCCACAGCACACCACTGCCTATGATGTTGCACCACACGCACTGTGCCTAACTAACCTGGGCTTTGATTAACCTTCCCAAAATCAAAGAACTGAGCAGCTGGGGATGGAAACTTCTTAAACTAAAGCTTTGGAGCCATTAATAGCCACTGTCATGAAACTGCGCTGCCAAAGAGACACACCAGTCAAAAGGTGCAAGAGAAACACTGTCAAGGGTGAGAAACACTGTCAAGGGTGAGAAACACAAAAGTTGTCTTTCAAACCTGCTCAAGAATGCCAATATTCAGCTCCCCATTTCTCCTTCCCACTGGATTTTCTGCAAGCTGAATCACAGAACAAGGCTATGTCAATCAAGTTCCAAAACTCTTTTGCCCCCTAACTTGCCCTCATTCTGAGGCCTGTGCTGTAATCACAGGCTTCCAAAAGAAGCTCCTGGTTTGAGAGCTTCCATTGGAGATTTTACCCAGCACTGAGCCTAATGCCAAAACAAGCTCTTGCTCTGGAAGGCAAACAGCAAGGAAGCAGATTATGCTGGGTGATTCAATCTGGTGATTTTATGCTGAGTAGAGTTTAAATTAGGAGTAAGGAACCTTTTCCTTTCTGAGAAACAAGTGTTTCAACTGCATTAGAGTTCACACCTATATAGGCGTGTACACCAGCACAGCTCTGCATGTTTACCTCACGAGAGGAAAACACTCCTTTGCCACAAACTGCTGGAGTTAGTGGGGTCCCCAGGTCACTGCCAGCTGAACAGCGACAGAAACTGAAAACATTCCTCTTCCCCATCTTCCTGTCAGGAAACATCAGATCCCTGTGCCCACAGAAGGCAGCTTGGGAGCTGGAAGACAGCTGGAGAAGGCAGGACCACGCTCAGCCCCAGCAGACCAGGTCCAGTGAACACATCAGGGCTACTTCAAAGGCAGCACAGTTGAGTACTTCCATAGTGGGTCTGTGTTACATTTTAATTGGATTAAACAACTAGGAAACACCAAGGCAGAAGGCAAAGAAATGTGTATTTTGTGGGTGAGTCACGTGCCTCACTGCAAAAAGGGAATAAAGGGTCAAAGTAATGAGTGAGCTGGGATAAGCACAGTACATTCCCTTACAGCTCCTCTGGGAAGGATACTTTCAGCTGTAATTTGACTGCTACTGAAAGTCAGAAATAGATTTGCCTTTCTAATTCCTGCCATTTATTACTGCTGATAATTAAAAGAAATGTGTACAGTTGATTTGCAAGATGGCAGATACATACGGCTGCTTCTCATTTTCACTTCAGTGAGTGTTTCTCTTATGACAGACAGAGGTGATGGTGAGACTGAGTAACTAGGTGCTTTATGTTCATCTATCTTACCCCAAGTGAAATATTAGAATCCAACAACTTTTAAAAACTCAGTTTTCAAATAATTGGCAGAATGGATGGAGCCAAAAAACAGCAGGCACACCTCTTCTCTGATTTCAATAACCTGACATCTCCAGTCAAAATAATCAAAGCGGCTGCAGTTTAATCCTTCATCTTCCCTTTCAAGATGTTTTTTCCCTTTGCTTTTCCTCCAGTCACTGAAAAATGATGACTTGCAGATCAATAACACAAGTATATTTGCACAACAAAACTCAAACCATGGGGTGCATCCTTGCTGCTCATACCTGTCAAATGCAGATTTGTTCAAAATACTGAAAATAAGGCATCAGTTTTCAAACTGGATTTTGGATTCTAGATGTAATAAACAACAAATCACCTTGAAAATATGTATCTTATCTGGTAAAATTCCCCAAAAGAGAATAAACTACAGTCTCACTGACATGTATTTAAGTCATATATTTACATTCCAAGAAGCAAGACAGAGTCTCAATTCTAAGAAAAATCAAATGAGAAGTTTGTATTTTAATGTCAGTTATGGGAAGTAACCAAAAGAATAAACAAAAAAGTAATATAACAATTACAGCATGCTAAAATTTCCCAAATATGGATAAGAAGAATACTAAGTAAATTAAAGATAGAGATACTAAAGAAAAATAAAATAGAAGAAACCCTTGAATTCTCTGCAATAATATTAATCTGAATTTTCTGCACAGTTGTATTGCTTGACACTGAATCACTTTTTAAAACAGGTACCATTTTCTTGTCTTGCTAACAATAAAATTGGATTTAAATACGACCTTCTTTAGCTATTTAGTAAGGAGATGAAGGAGTTTTAAGAAAAATACCACCAAGAAGTAATATTTCAGTGGGTACTATCTCATCTAAAGCTAGTGAATAATATCTGAAACATATGTTAAGATTTCATATCAGATACAATAAAAATATTTGATTGCTTGCTTACTTGTTATTAGAACTGAATTTGTTCAACCAAGTAAGTAAAAACAATACTAGGCAGTTGTAAAAGTTGTAGGACTAAAGCCCATTGGTGACACTTACATCACAAAAATTAATGGAGAAGAGTAAATGGTTATGCATACTTTCACAAAGGATAAATGTCTATTTAATCTTTGATGTTTTGTGGCAGCATAAAATGTATCTCAGTACATACATTTTAACTCAGAATTGATTGTTTTAAAAGTATAAAATAGAGGGTTTATCATATTTAATTTGGGAATACCAGGTGGCTAAGAAATGCTGAAGGAAATGTTGATGCAGGATAGGAGGTTAATGTACAGAGGAAGCGTTCAGAGTTTTCTGTAGGTTCCACAGGTGAACGTTAGGGGAATTTCATGCTGTGTTTTTTGCTCTAGGATTTGTACTGGCTTTACATCGAATATAGAGGAAAAGATGGCAGGAACACATCCAGAAAGTATCCAGAACACAACCAGAAAAGCATCAGTGTGGCTTCTCTGAATCTTCATTTTTAATTAATTTCTCTTATACTATGAATTATGCAGAATCCAGACGCTCTTCATAGTTCAAGATGAGTTTTGTACTTAAAATGTTCCTACCCTGGGAATGCACAGTATCTTCCTTGCAGGTATCACAGGATTACTTTGGGCTCCTACTGATTTTTCTTAAGCTTTATAGAATCTGTGACTAGTTTATGTAACAAATATTAAATTTTCCAAAGGAAATGCTTTTCAACTGACATCTAATGTCAATCTAATTTTGTACCAAAGCACTCTAATGCTACCTATAGTTAGAACTTATTGGCATCTTGCATGTAATGTTACCAAAAAAGTTGCAATTATGAAGAAAAAAAGAGATTATTTTTGAAGCTTCTTTCCATTTTTTTTCATATAAAGCCAAAACTACAGATACCTGGGGTTTTCTTCTTTTATTCTTCCTTCCTGTTCTTTTGGGAGGGTGGGTTAGTGAAAAGGGAAGGGATTCAGATCTTTGCCAAGGACTCAAGAACTGTGACTGGAGGTTTCCTATCATTGCAGATGAAGTACTTTTCTGCATAATAACACACATCAGCTGGGTGTCTGCTTGAACAGAAATCAGGTTAGTTCCTTCAGCATAACAAGCAGAAAGCATAATGCTTTGCTGTCCAAACTAGTCTTTCTCCAAGGCACTGCACCACATCATGTGGGTCAGTGTTAGCTGGGGCACCTCTGCAAGGCGAACCACTTGTTGCCTGCACTGAAGTCCTTACTCTGATTCATTCTTCCTTCCAAAAAGCCCATGACAGTCCACTACCAGCTCTGATCACAGGATAACCTTATTCTCTGACAAAACCTTTATATTTTCTCACAAGTTCTCCCTGTGTATAAAACAACCATTTTACAGCGAGCTGTAGAATATAAATGGCCAGTTCAAGTCACCAGTGAAAGTTATCTAATGCATGCAGACATATATACAAATGTATATCCATATATACACAGGAAGGTGTATAAGGATATATGTAATGTGTACATATATGTATAAGCACACACAGGTGCAGAACCACAGAGATTTGAAATCAAACATTACAATCATTATAGCTATCTTTAACAATGGTCTGTGCCCTGAAATCATATTTTTCCCCTCTATATTTGACTCAGTATTCTCTTTTCAGTAAAAAACCATATGTTAACCACTAAAAACCCCATGGTAACCAGGTAGCTGGAAGAGCTGATGATAAAAGCAAAGCTCTGGATTACAGTGTACTGTCTCAGACATTGTAAATCAGACCCTATAAACCTCAGGAAAGTTAATGAACCAGGTCATATGTGTCTTAAATGGAAATTGCTTAGAGCAACCAGCAGCATCTACCTCTATCTACATCAGCTAAAGTGCTCACCTTTGTGCCAGCCTAAGCAGCTGCAAAGGCATATTGTAATTCTTCCTTTCCCATGCCAAACCCACTCCCCACCAGTCACAAAGAACATCCCCAACGCCACTTCTCATACTCTAGTATGATTCCCATGACCCTCAGCAGCTTCTGTTGACCCCCACATCAGCATCTGGCCCAACACCCAGACCCATCGGTCACTACCACGGGGAGGGCTGGCCTGAGCACACTTTATCTGCAGCTTGGCTCAGCAGCCACAGGTGGAATGCAGGCACATCAGGGCTTGGGAGCCTCTACTGTAACCTGTGCAGTGCCAGCCTGCAGCAGAGGCTGACAGCTAACTGGCTGTGTCTGCCAGAGAACTGCAGGAGGAGGAGCACAAAAACGTATGGGCAAGGATTTAAGATGTGCAGATGTTTGCACCTGACTTACAACACCTACTTTGGTTAAAATATTTCTTTGAGAATTCTTTTAATAAAGAAGTTATTTAGTTTTACACAAAGTACCACTGGTATTTCTGTCCTGTATATGGTAATTTAACCATACAGAACAAATCAGAGCAGACATCTCATCAAGGGAGTGAGCAGGCTCATGTGAAAGCAGCAGGTGAGAGCAGACAGAAGAGCTGTGCTTGTCCTCAGTACTGCTTCTCAGTATGGCCTCTGTTCCTTGGAGACAATTTATCTCTTTTAGCTATTATTTGAAGAATGTCAGGACACTAAAGTATCTATCTGCAGTTAGGTATCTAAATGTAGGCTGTGTTAACATCACTCCTTTTTTCTACTCACACCCAAGAAGCAGAAGCGGAAATGTTATGATACTTAGTAAACAGATCTGATCACTGTGTAATCACAGAATGAATGGGAGATGACAGATGTTTTTTAATTAGAGACGGTACTGTCTCTGGGGCATTTGATTCCAGGTTACATGAGACCCCATGGGAAGAAAGAATTCCAGCCTCCAAACAACGCAGCCCAGTGGTGAGAACAGATAAACTGTTCAGGGAAATAACCAATATTGATGCCTTAAGCCCATAATGATTTTCTTATTTTTCTACCTTATAAGTTTTATAGGTAATAGAAGTAGATTTTAGAAACCCTTTCTCCCTCCTCCCCATAGTACCCTTTAGTTTATACATTCCTTAATCATCTCACCCCATTCCATACCCCCCCTATCACCCTACCCCCATATCTAGTAGAAAATGTTTAGTCTTTTAGTCAAGGCAGGCCTGTCTTGTTTGGAGAACGCTTGTATCTTGGCCTAAACCGCAAGACAGAGTCAAAGAACTGGGTCACCCTGCTCTTTGTACCCTGAAGATGAAGAAGATGATGAAGAAGGGGTCCCAAAAAGCACCCCAGACCCAATTCCAAGAGGCGGGCCAGGGGGTGGACCAGGCCAAAAGTTATAGGGTGGACACACTTAGGATTGGCCAAATATTGTTATAAATGTAACATCCCGGGCACAGCCCGGGGGCGCGCGTTGTAACATCTATTGCCTTGGCATAATTAAACCCTTTCTTATCTCACCCCAGCTTTCGGCTCCTGAATTTTTTTCGCAGCACCAGCTGAGCAGGCATCAATATAAAGACAGGCACTAGTGTAAAATAGGTGTATACACTTAAATTGAAGACAAAATAGATCATGAATAGAAACAAAAAAAAAATATGTCACATACAGTATAAAGGAAGTTGCTTTACATCCCAATGCTGTAGTCCTAAGAAAAAGCAGCAGCAATTAATGAAGAAAATGAAGAAAAAGAGTATCTGTAACCTGATTCGAGTAGATCCAGCAATGCAGAACTCACCTGCAGCTAAGCAACAACTAGATTTGCAACTGTACTTGGGGATCAACAACTAATTTTTTTCTAGCTACACCACTGTACCAGCTCCCATGTAATCTCAGCAACTTTGACACACAACATTAGTGACCTAAATGATAACATGCAATTAAAGTATTCTAAAACAAAAGGAAAAAGGGGAAGAAATGAATGAAAAAAATATTACCATACACAACAGCTAACACAAAGTATTATCCTATGTTGTTATAGCTTTGGGTGCTGTTCAGCATCATGATGTTCTCATAATTGATAGAAAATAGAAAGAGTCTCCATGATGGAACAAGCTGACATAATATAAGGACACACATCAAGGTGATGGGCAGTTCTGGCCTGTCAAAAATGCTACTGCAGCTTCAGCAGACATACCTCAACTAGCTTGCCTGCTAACAGCATGGGGTCATTTCGAGGCTGTAAAACCTGCCTGAGAGTGAATAAATACTCAAATAACTAGTCTTGGCACACTGCACTGGATAATTACATCTCACAATCTTTTTCATGCCTTCATCCTGCTACACTTTTCAAGCTGTGGTTCCCAACCCATGCATGGAGACACTTAGGATATTGCATTATTACTCACAGTCACAAGCCATCACCACTACTACAGCACACACCAAAAAAGCAAAACACCACAGCTTATATTATTGCCTAAGAGGCAGCAAAGAGATGTCTGGTATCTAAAATTCAGTGGTTAACATAAAAAGTATTTAAATGGCATTTTAAGCTATGGCTACATGCATTTCAAATTTTTTCAAACTCCTAAAAGGACACTTGGCAGTGGAGCATTAGGTGGAGTGCAAACAAAGAAGAGCTGAGAGGAATTGAGATTTCCTATTATGAACACAATTAATGACTTCTAAAAGACCACAATCTGATTTTGACAGTCATTTAAGAAGTTTCAGGAGCAAAGGATGTTGAGAACAATCTGTAACAGAGAAGAAAAAGCTGTCCCTTAGTCCCAGAGAAACAGAACCTGGATTATTAATTGGCACTTTCAGTACCCAATGTACTAGAAATAATGGAAAAAAAAATTTCTAAAATGGTGAAAATATTCTATAGATCTCAGCTCAAAACTGTCTCTAAATAAGGAGCTCTAAAGCCATGGGATGAAAAAAGAGGCAAAGTTTAAAAATCTGAAGATATTGAAGGGAAGAAAGAAGCTACTTTTTTCAGAAGAGAAAAAAGGCTTACAGACCGCCTGACTAATTGTATTTCAGTCAAAAACTAGGTTCACAACATTTGAAGTGCTTGAGGCAAAAGAAATCAATGGCATATCTGAATTGATTTTACCAGCATTGGAGGGGACCAAAAATAATTCCTGAAGTCCCCTTTCTTATGTACAAATTTTAACTCAATTAGCACTGAATTTAAAGGTCTCATTAAAACTTGTACTTCAGTTTCCCTTTGATCCCTCTCACTTGGTGCAATATTTTAAGGGATAATTAATTGAATACTTGCAAGGAATGGACCAAAAAAATCCCCTCTACTTACTATAATTTTTCTTGAATCTTCACCCTTCAAAACTATTTCTCTGTAGAAATGACAATTTTTTTAACCAATTAACACTAAACACAATTAATATCATTATTTTCTGGCTTGTGAATGCTTAAGATTCATGTTTTTGTGGAAATAGGAAATTCAGTAAAATATCAGTACAAGCCTTTAGATTTTGTGATGTTACCATGCCCTATTCAGCCACAACACAGCTCCTCTCTCTTTATCCTCAATGCAGCCACATCCTATGGTCTGCGAGGAGGATACCAAAGAAATCCTTGATGCCTTGAAATGTTTTTTTTTAATATAAAACAAACAAGCAAACAACAGCAAAACCCCCAAAGAAACAAACAAAAAACCCAAAAAAATCCAACCTTTCTGCATTTTTATTCCTAAACTGTTTTAATAAAGAACATTTCATCTCAGTTTGGGTTTAACAGCTTCATTTGAAGATCTGTTTCCCTCAGGAGTAAATATTGGCCTGCAGGTAGCCTCATCAGTTGCCTCTTAATTTTCTGTCCCTGGACGACTCTGAATATTCGCCCATGGCCCCACCTTCCTTACAGTAAGTCACATGCCAAAGTGAGTCAGCAAAATATGCTTAACCATATTCCAGAGAATCAATGCTTCTATTACATAAATGAATAAAAGTGGCCAGAATGTGTATTTCCTTACAAGCTTTTTTGGTTTTGTTCTCTTTGGGAAAATGCAGAGATGCACATTACATTCCGGTTTCATGGCACACAAACACTTAGACTCTATAAAAACCCAATTTAAAAATCTAAAAATCATCCTAAAAATTTGCCACTGTCTGTTTTATCACTATATTTTTGTCTTCAGTTTAAGGTGTTTTCCCTTAGCTGTAAGGATGGAAAATGGATGTCATTAAACTATTTTCATTAAGTCCGTGACAGAGTTCAGTAGGTTTTTTTCTCCCCCCTTAGTTCACCATCATCTTTCCTCCACCACTGCATTATTCCTGTGTGTCATCCTGTTCTAATTCCTGTGACAAATATAATTGTAATGATTTTATTTAGGATCAACACTTCCACTCACAATGCGAAAAGGCAAAAAGTTAAAGCAGCTGTGTCACTTTGCCTGGAAGTCGGTCAGGGCAAAGGCAAGGCAGCTGTGGGGAACAGGCAGCAAAACCTGCTGCCTGCAGAAAATAGATCTGGGGACTGACAGGAGCCAGGCAGCACCACCAGCAGCTACTGCTTTATTAATTTTACTGTGTTTCAGGGAGGTGAAGAACTGAAACATCAATGAAGACAGAAAAACACACCCTGTCATATTTTAGATCTATGGCGTTAGGTTTAATTTAAACATATTTTTAAACATTTATTTCAAACATAAGCACCAATTGTAGATAATATTTTATTTAATAGTATTAATTTAAATATTATGCTAGACTAAGTATTACACTGCTACAGCCTCTAAATAAAATTATTTCCATACATTACAACCTGGAATGACTTTCAACATTTGACTAGAGAAACAAAAATGCTAGTGTAATTACAACCTTATTCCATTTTAAGCACAAATGATTTAAACAACTAATTTTGTGTTTTCTGTTTTCTGTGACTGGAATAACCCATTGTTATAGCAGGTTGATTTTGCCAGCGCCTTTACTACTTTGACTGTTCACAAGTTGTCTTGCAGTTTCAGACGGTGTCAGACCTAGAGACTACATCTTATGCCAACTGGAGTGGGAACATTGGTTTGATGTATAGAAATGCAGCTTTTAAAAGTCAGGGTCTGCTAGCAGTTTCTCTACAAACTACAATGGCAGCTGTGCTAGAGGTCATGAATATTACATAAGGGCTGTCCATGCATTCAAGCCAGCATCAGTAAGCCAAATTCCCATAGCAACACACATAGATTTACTCATCGCTAAGAGATGCATCAGTTCAGCAGTAAGCACTGCACTGCTACCCCGATTAATCCGCAAGATACTATTACTTCAACTCTTCTTTTAAAGATCATGCATTTACTGATAAAATTCAACACTTCACCTGAATTTCAGGGCAGCTTTTATCACCTTTCTCAGAGCAAAGAAATCTCAAACCAGCAAAAATTAGCCCTGATAAAACTGAAACTCCTGATAGAATCAGCAACATTTCTGAGATACAAGGCTGAAGGGAAAAAGCAGACTGCTTCTGTTGAGTTTCTGCTATACTGATCCCAGGACCGCAAGACCCAACTTCAAAGAGATGTTCAGCATCTCTTACAGTTGGCACATTCCAGCAGCTCATTAAAAAGCTGCTTTAGGAGCTCTTAATAAATATCAGTTAACAACTACATTTTCAAAAAAACATTTTTGGCTTCCCTATTCAGGTTTTCTGGCCCAATGAAGATGTCTGCTTGTATATTATAGTCCTGTATTATTTACAGAGCTAGTCCCTGCCACAGAATCAGCTGCATAGCTCAGTGATCTGGACTCAACGGATTTCTGAAGAACTCTTGTAAAACAGGTGGCCTAAATGGGTAGAGGGAAAGCTAACAGTGGAAAATTAAATGGAATGGGAGATGGAAGGGAGATAGAGAAATAAAAAAACAAGGCAAAATGGAGGAGGAGAGTTAGAGAGAAAGAGAGAATGCAGATCAGGTAGATCTGAGGAAGGATCTCAACAGTGTATTTAAATATGAGATATTAGAAAGAAAAACAGATTTTGGAAAACAGTAATACACTGAAATCTGCAGGTAGCTTACAAAAAAACTAAAACTGGAATGAAGTGATAAATGAATGATAACAATTAAGATGAGCACAATTTTCACAGGTGCAGTAGTATTTAAAGATACAGCACGGATGAAAGAAAAAAAAGCCTGTTGACTTCCACTGCTAAAACCTTCACATTCCTAAATGCATCTCATGGAAAATACATAAACACACATCAAAAACTTAAAGCTTATCTAGTGTTTTCTTACTAAATTGTCACTATTTGGCAGGAGTATGGAGGTAGGAGAAATCTTAAGACCTACAGCATATTACTCATGGGGTCATTTAACAGACAAAGTGTAAAGAAAGTCAATGAAGTCTTCAGGAAAAAAACATCCTTGTAACAGATTCTCCCAATTTACATATGATTTGTAGGGACTGATCTTTCATTGAAGGGAGATGAACACAATGTTTGAGGGCTGATTTTTGGAACTGCAAGCTTTGAGTACCATAGCAATCCATAGGCAAACTTTCACAAACATCTTCAGTAAAAACTTGTGGCTTTGACCCTATACACTGCAATAAATGCTTATATTTAATAAAAGAATAAATGCACACATTTAAATAAGAATGTTCTGAAATACACAAGTCAATCAAATGCCTTTTATGGAAAACTTATTTCAAGTGATTTTTCATGGAACATATATTTTCACCTGCTGTCTGGAGTATGTTTATAAGAGGTCTAATCTATATGTGAGCATATTAAAAACATTTTATCAGTAACAGATGAGATGACAGTCAAAGAATCATAGCATGGTCTGAGTTGGAAGGGACCTTAAAGATCCTCTAATTCCAACCCCCACTCTAAAGTTGAGTGTTTTATGAGTTTGTGACTGGAAGTAACAACTTACCTTTGCTTTTTCAAGCTGTGCCTGGGCCTGTCGCTCTGCCTCTCTCCGCACTGCTTCCCTATCTTCTTCCAGAGATACATCTGAATCAGATGGACGGCTGGTGTAGGAGTCCGCCGAACCCTGCACATGAAAAAGAAAAAAAATGTCACAAGTTCCTTTGATGTTTAAAAAACAACAGCAACAAAAAAGTGGAAGTGGCTATACACTTTGCCTTTTTTCTTACTTCTGTATCCGTGAAAACAGAGTAACTGTCCAAAGGGAAAGTCACTTAGAAGAAATTATGCCTAGGTTAATATTTTCTTCTGGAAACTTTCCAAAATTGCAGGTGTCTTCCCCAGTGTTTTGTTTCCTGCACTATCCTTGCACTCTTATTTGTGTGCTTTTCAGCAAGCAGAGCCAGTTGCTCTGTAGAGTTACAGCACTGGTGCAGTGCAGGGCTGAAGGACACACAGCAGCTTCAAGGATGGCTCCACAAAAATGAAAACTCTAAACAGAGACAGAAATAGCAAGCTAACAGACTTTTTATAATCAAAATGCAAATTTAGTATCAACAATTACCATTACACAATATCACTGCTAAGAGATTTAACCTTTGCTATGCATTTTTATTTTAGGGCAGCCTTTTTACCTGACACACTTTCCCCATCAGAACTGCAAATGGCTCATATCCATCTCTGCCCCTCAGCAAAACATGCAAATGACCACAAATCAACTTCCAACTAATAAAATCCGTCTGGACTCAACACATGTCCCCATATCGCCACAATGGAAGCAGCCACAATGCCAGAACAGCTCTATAAATAATGACAGCTCTGCTTTCTGTCTGCATCTCCCTGCATACAGAATAGAGTTCTGCTAATTCAATCAGAATGAAAACAACTGTCCTCTCCTCACCGCCTTTTTTCTCTCCGTCTCTGCAATACATACAGTATAAGCTGATAAGGAAAATGCAGGGCTTACACAGATATCAGAATTCTTCAGACGTCCTCCTTTGGCTCTTTTCAGAAGCCTGATCCAGGTGGCCTTCATTAGCCAGACAGCTCAGTTACTGTCCGCAGCTGCAGCGCCCGGCACTGATCTCATAAAACATGTGCACACTGAGCACTGCAGAATCACAGCTCCTTTCCTATCCATGCTCTGCTGTGAGAGCCTTCCTTCTCTTCCCTCTGCCTTTCAAGCTTCCAGCCTCACTGTTTCCAAGTATTCTAGTGCAATTAAATTCTCAAATTTTTTCATTTGAGAAAAAAAAAAAATTCATTCCCAAAAAAATCCACACCACCTCCAAAAATCTCAACTTGAATGATAAAAACATAAAATAAAACCGGCTTCAGGTAAATATTGTGAGAGATGCTTCAGCTGATCAGAAACTCAGATCGATGACAGAAAAATACCTAGGGCTTTTTCCTTTCTGTTTTGGGGGGCGGATTTGGCTGTTAAAAATAGTGCTTGTAAGAGAACCTTTTAAAATCCTGTTCAAAATGTATTCAGTGACATTTGCAAGTGCAAAGTTCATTTCATCTCTTCCTAGATTGGCTGGGGGTGGGGTAACAGGCTGTTCATACCACTGGGCATGCTCCATATGTGCAGCCTTTTACGCAGATGCTCACATCACACCGGGCTGTTAGCCTATGCCAAATTGCCATTTTACATCTCAAGGGTAAACAGCTGGAAAACGCGAGGTCCCTGTGAAACTGGAAGAGCTGGTACAGCGTCTCGTTCCCTTCACGTATGTCTGCTGCCAGCCACGTTTCCCTTGGACGCTCGGTTCTGTCACGAAACGCTGCCCTCCGCTGAGCAAAGCGCTGAGCTCCACTCACAGCTCCCTTACAAAAGCCAAAATTATGCCTGTTGAGTGGGAATTTAACCCCCTGGTTACTGCTTATATTTTTTCTGACATTAGCAGAAGAAAGAAGTGAAGAATAACTGCAACACACAACACGTAAATATTAGATCCTATTATGGCAAAAGCCAAACAAAACATTAAATTTCCCTATTCTGCTTTTCAGAGTTACCCTCTACCCTTTAATAAACTGACATGGGAGTAATATGGTAAGGCATTTATGATATACTGATGGACATACAACATTCCAGTAGAAAAAGATCACTGTAGCTGACTGCAGTGCCTGCCTTCAATGTATTTTCACAGTCACAAGATAAAGAGCAAATAGAAATTACAGCTGAGAACAGTAGTCATACATATGTCGTAGCATGTCTCAGGAAGGTTTGAATCCTGCCATGGTTTGTATCTGTATAACAATGAAATTGCCCATCACAAGTGATGCAGCAGCCTACATTTCACTATTATTAAAGCAAACAACAGTTGTCGCTAAACCTGTGGCTTAGCAAATTTTTAACTTTTCAAATGTTTTATTTTTTTTCCTTTTCTGAAGCCTGTAATTGTTACAGCATAGAGTTTAATAACCTATCTTTGAATTGACATAAAAAAAACCTGTTCTCCAAAGGGTATTTTGCTTTTCAGAAGTTCAGATACCTCTGCTATGTTACAGTGACTGTTCAAATCTAAAATGCCTTCTGAGCTAGAGCAAAAGGAGCAGAAAATAAAAGAAAATACTCTCACACTTTCTTGAATTTTTTAAAATATCTTGTTCATTAAGAAAATGCACAGGCCCTGTAACATCCCTGTAACACCCCCAAATCCTGTCAAATTTTGCTATTCTTTAAAATTTCCCTTTGCCACAACTTCTGACACACCTGCCAATGAAAATAGTGGGAAAAGATGAGCAGCAACAGAAGTTTAGTGTAGAGTTTAAATCCTGTCATGGTTGACACAACAGTGGTCTATGGACAAAACCATTTATGTTATCAAAGCACTAATCAAAGCTGAGCTCCCCCGTAGAGTCCCAGCTCTCAGGACACTCTGCTGTCCCGCAGCACTCCCTCTTTGGAAAGGGCACATCCAAGCCCTTCCCCACCAGTGCTGCAGTTCCTTGGTGCCACTCTGCTGCCTGAGGCATGGTGTCATAAACCAACCGCAAAGCAACACTACCTTTAAGTAAGAGGAAAACAAACAAAGATGTCATTAAGCCTGACATGGCAATCAGATGATGGCCAGTGTAGAACTTTCTACAGCACTTCCAAGGCGAGCACATCGTATTTGACACTGACCAAGTGGCATAGCATCAGTTTTACTATCCTTCATTCTGCTGTCCACAAGGGTTGCTGCCTAAATGGTTCTCACCCTATAAAAAAATTCATGAAGCACAGTAACATAATTCTTATCTCCCCTAAGGAGGCAAAATGCCTTTTGGGTCAGGCCAGAATTGCTAAAATTGGAATTTCAGCTTCCAGGCCACAGAGATCGTTTACAGTGCTGGTCATGTCTTGTGTTGGCCGCAGTCCCAACACACATCCAAAAAGTCATAATGACTCAATTTATTTTAATTATATTGACAAATCACATGAATCAAACTCAACATTACATTTATTTTCCCAGTGGGATGGACGTGGTCATGCAAATTTTCTGTGCAAAGGAGAAGTTGGAAGCTTCTTTGCTTCTTAAATATGGAAAAAAATCAAGTCTTACAGCAGAGTAATCCAGGAAAATGGGTAGCATACAATTACATTTAATTCATTGTATAAACTTCTCAGCATTTTTATTTACACTAAGAATGCATTCAATCATGTTAAGATGAAAAAATCAAATTTTGATAAAAACTATGATGAAACTGTAATAGAAATACCCTATTATTTAAGAAAAATAATGACAAGTGGATGTGCATTGTCCATTCATGACAACCAAGGAAACTACATTTCCTCCCTGGGTTACTTAAGCTTATGGGGTTGCTCTGGAGAACAGTATGAATCTTTTCCCAAGAGCTTCAGAAATTCAGCCTTTGTGAAATTCTGCAGGTCTCCATCTTCTTCCACTGCAATATGGAAGAGCTGCAGTAATATATGTATGTAATATATTCTACTGCAGCCCCCAGTTCATCATCTTTCATGGGAAACTGTCTAAGAAAAGTGAGATAAGTCATGTTAATAATTACTCCATCTATTTATTATTCCTCTTCTTTTCTTCCTTACTTGGCAGGTTTACAAAGTCATTTTGTTCAAAAAATAATTTCCTGTTTTAATAACATGCTTGACAAATATTTACCAACTAACTTACCACTTATTATATCAGAGTAGTTTCTATGAGCTATTCTCATAATGTGGTGCCTCTAGATCTCTTAATTTTCTTGTTAGTTTTCTGTACCCATGCCTAACTTTCATTGGTACAGTTGGAGCTTAAGTACAGATTTTGACTGCAGTGTTACATTAGTAGCGTAAAATCTGTTGATGTGTTTGTTCTGGTACAGTAATAAATTCTTACTGGGTTAATACAGCTACCATTACTCTTGCAATTCAATCATAGCCTTTATATTGTGTCTTTCTCATAAAAATAAAAGCAATCCTCTGAGTACCATGAGTCTTTAACAGACTCTAGTCCACTTATTAATTAGATATCATTAGAACAGATAATTTTTCAAATTACTGAAAATTCTCAAATAATTCTCTTTTTAGAAAGATCAAACAAATTCCTTCAAGTTAAGACTTTTTACATTATTATTTATTAAATGAAGGCATGAAGCAGTAAGCAAACATGCAGCAAGATTCTACCAGGAATAAAGAAATACATATGACAGCACATATATATAAAATTCCTCATTTATAATACTGGGGTCTTCTCTGAGATATATTTGTCATCTTTTCATTCATTTAATGCTGATGAGAATTTTAAATCCAAAAAGAGAAATATATTTATGTCTTAATTTGATTTATACTTTGAATATGGAAAACTCAGGCCTCACTGTGCCAATAAGAGGAACAATTCATTTTAATATTCAGAATGCATACAGAGATATTGTTAACTGCTTATCTTCTTAGTAAGTAAGTTGCAGTAGTAAGAATGACATCACATGTCCTGCTAGGACATGATTTGAGACGGTATATTATGTCCTTGTGATATGCAACTACTTCTGGAGTGCTTCAAACTATGGTAAAAAAAATATTTCCATAAAATGTTTACTTCACTTAAAATCTTTTAAAATTGATTCAGAACAAAGGCAATATGTGAAATGGCAAAGTTTAGCATGAAGTGAAACTGCTGACACTGGCAAATTGTAAAATGCTAACAAGGAATACAGATTGTCCTGTTACATCATAAACTGATCAACCTGAATAGTGTGAGCCACACAGTTAGATGCCAGAAGCACTCCCACAAATGCAGCATGAATAAGGACCTCAGTTTGGTGGAGTGGCACAGGTGGTGAATGTGAAAATTTCTTGTCTATGAAGTTTTCTCCAGATGTCTAAATAATGTCATTGTTTTGAAGAAAACACAAAACGCTGCTCCGAGAATGATATGCAACGTTATATTATTTAAATATAGTTACTTATTAATTATTTAAGGGTGGAAGTTAAAGTTAATTATTTGAGGGTAGAATTTTTATAGAAAGACCAAATTTAATTCAATTAATTGTTTGCAATGTATATTTGAAGTGTATGACAAACTGAAGAAATACCATTTAGCAAAGGAAAAAAGGAAAGAGGCCATGTTTTCATTCAGGGGATATCAAGCAGGAATTGTTAACTCCTTGTGTAAGTGCCATGGACACTTCACAACCTGGCAACTGCCAAGTCTACACTTGATGTCCGGTCCCCACTCACACCTCCCTCCCTCATTGGAATGGGCCCTTGGTGCTTGGCCATTTGCCCACACACATTTACATGTAAATAAGCAATTACTATGCAAGGAGGGCTACCAGATCCTACAGTAGGCATTGAAGTACTCTGCTAAGTTTGCATTAAAAAATACACCCAATGTTGATTAGACTTTTTGTTGTTGTTATTTAGAGCTAACAGGACATTGCTGGCATCTACAGCCATGGGGGATGTTCAAATAGCAGGACTGAAATTTTAGAACAGCTGGGAGCTTTAGGGTGGCAATGTGATTAAAAAAGGGGATTATATAGGAAACCAGTCTTCTCTTTACCCTTAACATGACTTTGTCAAGCTTGATCACAGCACCCAGCTCGACAGTAACTGGATTCCAAGGTGCTAATCCAACCTACAGCTGGATGAAAGTACAGGTTTTTTTAAATAGCCCTTAAGTTTGCAAAAGACTAGATTTTGGTATTCGTGAACCAGGTAAACAGTTGTACCAGTTACTTTATCAGGAACAAACTAAAAAACAAAAACCCAAATAACCCCCGACACCAAGCAAACCCACATATTTGCACCCATATTTCATTATATTGGCCTAAATGTTTGCTCTTCTGTTGTTTCACTATGAAAAAGTAGCATGAGTAGATTTTCTTAGAGTACTGATGGTCTTCTCATGGCCATTTTCTGAAGAAGTTTCTTCTTCAGAAAAATTTTGGCAATATGCAAAAAGGCAGCTGCAGAGCTCAGCTTAGTTGGCAAACAGAGAAAGCCCTCATACTCAGAGCTAAACTTTCCCCAAAACTGTGGGATGCTCTGGTGTGTTAGTTTATCTTTTTTTAAAAAAAAAAATCTAAGATGGAAAACTCCTTGAATCCCTATTGTACTATGCACTGTGCAGTCACAAAGCGAATGACAAACCCTGCTTAAACAAGCTTGCAATCTAAAGGATGAGAGAATATGAGCAAAAAAAAAAAAAGGGAGTAAGTAAGAGATCAAGGTAGCAATGCAATAGAAAATAAAGCATTTTTAAATATTCGATACCAGCATTATGACTCATCCCTTGCATAACCGTAGTGGGTTGTTCTTGAAGTAAGTTTCCTATATGTATTATGGCAGAGATTAGTTCTATGAAAGCCTCTGAAGGAGGATAATCTGGTAGCTCTGTATATTCTGACAGAGAGATTCTCACATTTATGAAATAGGAGAAAGTGCTTTTGAGGAAGAGGTCAATGACAGGAATAGAAGGAGGACTCCAAGTTTATAAAAAAATGCTTTATCAACAATATAATCACATAATTGAGAACTTTAAAAACAAAATTAAAAAATCCCCAAAACTAAAGAAAAAAAGAAAAAGGGATTTGATGTTTTGAGACAGTTAATTGGATCTAGAGGATGGCATTAAACTATTAATATTTTGAGCTATAAAGAAAAGTCAGACCAATGACAGAGTTAAGATGTTGCCAGTGGAACAACTAAGAAACAGGTGTCAAAGGAATAAAAATACACCAAGGAAATGATTGCGAGCAATATGAACCTGAATCATCTCACTTTTGTCTCAGACTGTCAGCACACACATGGATATTGTCATATCAACTTGGTTGACTCATGGTAACTTGATTATATGTTGAATTCCTTAGGTAAAGGTAAACCAGGCATATTAGTAACAATAAACTGACCTGTGGTGCTGTTTACTGGAACAGAAGAGGGTTAAAAATTAAAGGTTTTCAGGAAAAATGAAAATGTAATTTTTGAGTGTATTAATTAATAAGCAGCAAATATCACAAAGGAAGGATTTTATTTGCAGAAATACAACTCAAAAAAAGGAATTTAGAATTGTGATGCTATGTGTTGATAAAAGAGCTCAAAGAGAAAGACAAAGATTGGGTCAGCCACAAAATTAAAAGGGAACAGTTAAAATGAGGAAAAATGGAAAACATCTGGGATGTCAACAACGAAACAGAAAGACAACTAGAAAAAGAACGAATTTGCAGGAAAGCATGGCAACCATCATCCTAATTTGTCTCAGCTCAGTAAAAGTGCCAATTTAGATTCTGTGTTCCAGATCGTCAGTATATTTTTATCTGGGATTTTGGTTCAAGTCATTAAGATTTTCTGCATACTTAAAAATAGCTTCCTTGAAAATTCAACATGAAATTCTGTCAGCAATGGAGAATTCTGAAGGGAAAAAAATATTTTCTTTGAGTTTTATCAGATTATCTCAGTACATGCAATCTCTATCTGGTTTTTAAATGTCAAATTTTTAATCTACTCCAGATAACAAAGGGAAGATTTGGGTGCTGCCTTTCCTGTTTGTTTTTTTACCTTGGTAAAAATGTTGATGTTAAGCATATACAGTGAAGTTTTCCTTTTTTTACTGTTTCACAGAATCTTAAAATATCCTGGGTTGGAAGGGACCACAAGGACCATTGAGTCCAACTCCTGACCCTGCAGAGGACCACCCCAAGAATCACACCATGTGCCTGAGATCACTGTCCAATGCTTCTTGAACTCTGGCAGGCTTGGTGCTGTGACCACTGTCCTGGACGGTCTGTTCCTGCACCCAGCCACTCTCTGGGTGAAGAACCTTTTCCTAATATCCAACCTAAACCTCTCCTGACACAACTTCAGGCCATTCCCTTAGGTCCTGTCACTGGTCACCACAGAAAAGTGATCAGTGCCTGCCCCTCCTCTTCCCCTCAGAAGGAAGTTGTAACAGCAATGAGGTCTCCCCTCAGTCTCCTCTTCTTCAGGCTGAACAGACCAAGTGCCCTCAGCCGCTCCTCCTACGGCTTCCCCTCAAAGCCATTCCCCATCTTCGTTGCCTTCCTCTGGACACTCTCTAAGAGCTTAATACCTTTCTTATATTGTGGTGCCCAAAACTGCACACACAGTATTCAAGGTGAGGCTGCACCAGTGCAGAGCAGAGCAGGACAATCCCCTCCCTTGACCGGCTGGCGATGTTTTACCTGATGCCCCCAGGATGCAGTTGGCCCTCCTGGCTGTCAGGGCACTGCTGACTCATATTCAACTTGCCATCGACCAGGACTCCCAGGTCCCTTTCCATGGTGTTACTCTCCATCATCTTGTTCCCCAGTCTGTATATACATCCAGGCTTGCCTCATCCCAGGTGCAGAATCCGGCACTTTCCCCTGTTAAACTTCATACAGTTGGTAATTGCTCAGTCCTCTAATTTGTCGAGGTCTTTCTGCAGCGTGTTTCTGCCTTCAAGGGAGTCAACAGCTCCTCCCAATTTAGTGTTATTGGCATACCTTTGTGTCCTTAGTCCAAGTTATTTACAAAGATGTTGAAGAGAACTGGTCCTAAGACTGAGCCCTGTGGAACCCCAAAACCCCACTAGTGACAGGTCACCAGCCTGATATAACCCCATTTACTATGACTCTTTGTGCCCAATCCATGAGCCAGTTGCTCACCTGTTGCAAGATGTGTTTAGCCAGCTGTGTGCTGGGTATTGTGTCTAGAAGGATCATGTGAGAGACAGTGTCAAAAGCTTTAATGACATCCAAAAAGATTACATGAACTGACTTCCCTTGACCAACTAGGTGGGTTGCCTTGTCAAAAAAGGAAATTAAGTTCATCAAGCAGGACTTTCCTCTCATGAAGCTGCGCTGACTGTGACTGATGACTGTGTTGTCTTTGAGGTGTTTTTCAGTAACGCCCAGAACAATCTTCACCACCACCATTTTTACCAGTCACTGAAGTGAGACTGACAGATCTGTAGTTTCCAGGGTCATCCCTCATACCATTCTTGAAAACTAGGACATTTGCCAGCTTCCAGTCAACTGGGATCTCTCCAGATTACCAAGGCCATTCAAAAATCATTGAGAGGTCTCGCAATGATATGAGCCAGCTCTTCTGAGTACTCTTGGATGATTCTCATCAAGCCCCATAAGCACCAAATCCTGCACAATTTTGGGGTTGACAGAGTTTATAATTCTTACAGTCATGGTCCTGCAGCTCAGGGCTCTGGGACCCCCGTAGCCCATCACCAGTGTTGAAGCAAAGAAAGCATTAAACATCTCTGCTTTTTCTATGTCCCTGTTTGTGTGGTGACAATCCTAATCAAGTAATAGGTCAATGTTATTTCTGGATTGCCTTTTGCTAATAAAATATTTTAAAAAACACTTTTTATTGGCCCTCATATTTCTGGCCAGCTTCAACTGTGTTAGAGCTTTGGCTGCACAAATTTTTTCTCTACAATAGTGAGTGCCATCTCTGTAGTTGTCCCACATCACCTGACCTTTCTTCCACTGTTTTTTTTTGCCTTAGCTTCAGAAGAAGATCACTGCTCAGCCAAGTTGGCCTTCTGCTTTGCCTGTTGGACCTCTGACATTTTGAAATTGCCTGCTCCTCTGCCTTTAGGAGGTGGTGCCTGAAAAGCAACCAGCACTGATATATCCCAGTACCTTCAAAAGTGTTTTCCCAGGGGACCTTACTCACTAGTTCCCTGAACAGCCTGAAGTCTGCTCTCCTCATATCCAGTGTTGAAGTATGCTGGCAGTTTTCCTCTTATGATGAGAGATTTTAAACTTGACTGCTTCATGATCTCTTTTGCCAAGGCAGCCAGCAATCACCACTTCGCTCACAAGACTCTCCCTGTTAACAAGCAACAAATCAAGAAGGACATCTTTCCTAATCACTTCCCTTAGGACCTGTACCATAAAGTTATCATCTAGATGTTTTAGGAATCTTCTGGACCTGTTTCTGCCGGCTGTGTGGCGATCCCAGCTAACATTTGGCAAGTTGAAGTTCCCCATAAGGGCAAGGATGAATGATTTAGAAGTATCCCTTAATTCCTTAAGAATAATTCTTCAGTGTTGTCCTAACTGAGTGGCCGAGAGAAGACTCCCACAATGATTGTCCCTTAACCCTTACCTAGAGGCTCTCAACTGTGCCAATGCCAACTGCAAGCTCCAGCACTCAGATGTTATCAGCTTTCAAAGGTAACTACTGTTTTTACATCTTTGCTTGTTACCTTTGATTTCTATACCATAAATATAATGTTCATCTGTTTAAATATCTTTTTTCCTGTATCTCTTAATGGGTTAGTCTGACAATCACGCACTCTCAAAAAAGCGCCATCACACGCTAGTTGTCTACTGCTAAGTTTATTTTCCAGCCCATCATCTACTACAGAAATTTTGATTTTCTAGTCATGATCTTTTGTTAACAGCAGTTAGTGACTGTCATGACATAAAACAGTGCAATTTGCTCACTGCTTATGTTAGGAGAGGTTTTCTTATCAACACCTTTGTTAAACTGTGCACAGTGAAGATTAAAGAATTAATTAATTGGATTTCCCTAACCCAGGCTCACTGAAAGCCCAAACCCATCAAACAGAGGGTCATTTGTGACTCAGTCAAGGTATATCTTGCAGATGTGATGACTCTTTAAGCATCTGTAGCCTTCCTTTCTTTGAAACAGAAACACCAAGTGAGCAGCTTTCACACTGTATGGCATCATTTACTTCAGGATATACACACTGCAAAAAATACACATATCCTCATCAATCGGCTAAATGTAAGCTCAGTTGCCAGGAGTGTCAGAAGTCACATGAGTCCTTGTGGTTTCAGGTGTTAGTCCTTTGTTTCAGCCTTCATCCTTGTACGCTGTTAGAAAAATATCAAGACTGTTTCTTTATTACCTATCCACCAGGTCTAGCGCAAACCGAAGCAAACTACTTATGGTTTTACCAAGAGGACGAGGCTCCTTTCACTATTTACATACTACAATTATTCTCATCTGATTTCAAGAATGCAACAGTCTGTAATACTTTCACATCAATGGAAAAATCTCTGGAAAGGCCTTTTGTCCCTCTTGCCTATCACATATCAAAATTATCTTGGAAAATTCTCTCTCTCCAGCATATATCTTCATAGTTTTTGTTCTAAAATGAAAATATACCAGTTAATGTATAGATTGATTGATGCCAACTGTTGCCATCCATTGGCTCCACTGTCTTTTGAAAGAAGGAGAGCAAGACAGAGTTTGTGATTCTGACTCTGCTCACTTTTAGAGCACTCTCCCCATCTCTGTACGTTGCCTCTGAAGCCTCTGTATGCTATTGTCCCTGTTTTCCATCTGCAAGGGAACACAGGAATGTGAAGAGTATATACAACACTTGCTTACAGAAAAGAATTAGTAAAAGGTTGTGTATTATAGTATATAATATACTATATATAGTATTTTCTTATAGCTAAAACAGATATTGTACTACGGATTTATATTGGCACTACTGAAATACGACTGCTTAAATAAAGATGGGAGGTTTAAAAGAGAAGTGTATGTTGTAGGTAACATGGAAACAGAAATGTGTCTACTGCAGAAGATGGTGATAGTGATTAGATGCTAACCTGAAAGGAAGTAAAATATAAATGAATTGCAATAGAAAAACTAAAGGAAATCATAAAAGCAGCACATGTTGTGGGGAACTTTTCTAATTCAATGTTGGAATATTTTGTGTTTTCTGAAACATTTAAATCTTAGGAGAGTACAACAGCCACTTTCCAGGATAACAACTGAACCCACGTTTCTGAAATTATTGCAACCCAGAAGACCAAACATATTCTGTTTTCCAGACATAAAGAAACATCAGGAACAGACTTTGCCTCGGTCAGGAGAGCACATTATATCATATCCCTCACTAAGCCATTTCCTCCTCTAGAAGTTGCACCAAATTTTTGACCACTGGTTGCTCTTTTATCTGCTGTTGCTATACTGAATACTGACAGAAAATACATGCTTGATTGCCCTCCCACCACATACCTCTGAGGAGACTGGCTCTGTGCTTTTGATAACCTCCTTGCATATGCTGAAGAATCTTGTCTCCAGGCTGTGCAAGCCCCCGTCTCTCAGCCTACATCTGAAGGCCAAGTGATCCAGCCCCAACCATTCTTGAGGCCCTTCACTGAACCCTCTCTGATTTGTCCACATATTTCATCTATTGGGGCACCAAAACTGGTCACAGTAAAGCAGGTATGTCCTAATGAGTGCTGTGATCACTTCTCTGGATATAATGCCTGTGCTCCTGTTCATACAGGACTCAAGAGTTCAGGATTTTAAAAGAATCTGTGACCCTGGAAATACAATAGGATTCTTTTCAAAAAAGAGCAAACATACACTTTGGGCAAACCACCATTTGTAGATTTCACATGAGCTATACAACAGTCAACTTGTTCAAAAATTTTAAGACAAGCAGTACCTCACATTGCTGTAAAACAGCATTATTAATATGCTACCAGGATCAATCAACTTTGTAAAATCTCTCAGATGAAGAGATTCCTTCCAACATATCCCTAGCAAGTTCCTACTTACAAGAGTCTTCAGCACCTGCAATGATGAGAAACACAAGAATGAAACTCCAATTCTACAAGCCTTAAGGTCTCAAAACATGTGCTAACTCTCACCGAAGAAATAAAACAACCCCATGTCATCCCTGACAATTCATTTTTTTCAGGAATTGCACTGGCTAAAGCCTGTTTTTTCCTCTCTGCTCCATTGTTTCTTAAGGAAATCAATTCCCTCCTTAAACTCATATGTTTACGCTCAATTAAAAGTCCTATTTCCTCCAGTTTACGGAATCACAGAATCTGCTGAGTTGGAAGGGAGCCACAAGGATCACCGTGTCCAACTTCCAGCTCTGCTAGAGGACCATCCCCAAGAGTCACACCATGTGCCTGAGAGTATCATCCAAATGCTTATTGAACTCTGGCAGGCTTGGTGCTGTGACCACTGCCCTGGACAGTCTGTTCCTGCACCCAGCCACTCTCTGGGTGAAGAACCTTTTCCTAATATCCAACCTAAACCTCTCCTGACACAATTTTAGGCCGTTACCTCAGATCCTGTCACTGGTCACCACAGAAAAGTGATCAGTGCCTGCCCCTCCTCTTCCCCTCAGAAGGAAGTTGTAACAGCAATGAGGTCTCCCCTCAGTCTCCTCTTCTTCAGGCTGAACAGACCAAGTGCCCTCAGCCGCTCCTCCTACAGCTTCCCCTCAAAGCCCTTCCCCATCTTCGTTGCCTTCCTCTGGACACTCTCTAAGAGCTTAATACCTTTCTTATATTGTGGTGCCCAAAACTGCACACACAGTATTCAAGGTGAGGCTGCACCAGTGCAGAGCAGAGCAGGACAATCCCCTCCCTTGACCGGCTGGCGATGCTTTGCCTGATGCCCCCAGGACACAGGGTGATAGCAGCAGTGGTATTGATGATAAGTTTGGCTTATCAACCCTCCTGGCTGCCAGGGCATTGCTGACTCATATTTAACTTGCTGTCCACCAGGAATCCCAGGTCCGTTTCTGGGCACTGTGTTCCAGCATCTCATTCCCCAGCCTGTACAAACACCCAGGTGCAGAATCTGGCATTTTGCCTTGTTGAACTTCCTATGGTTGATTATTGCCCAGGCCTCTAATTTGTCAAGGTCTCTCTGCAGGGCCTCCCTGCCTTCAAGGGAATCAACAGTTCCTCCCAGTTTTGTGTCATCTGCAAACTTGCTTAGTATCCCTTCCAGTCCTGTGTCCAAGTCATTTATGAAGATGCTGAAGAGCACAGGGCCTAAGATGGAGCCCTGTGGAACCCAACTAGTGACAGGTCGCCAGTCTGATATCATCCCGTTTGCTGTTACCCTCTGTGCTCAACCCATGAGCCAAGTCCTCACCCAGTCCATGATGTGTTTATCCAGCTCTGTGCTGGGCAGTTTGTGTGGAAGGATCCTGTGAGAGACAGCATTAAAAACTTTATTGAAATTCAAAAAGATTACATCAACTGGCTTCCCTTGATCAACTAGGTGAGTTACCTTGTCATAAAAAGATATCAGGTTTCATAAAAAGGACTTTCCCTTACAAGGGAATCAGCTCTTGCTTGAGGTATTACCACCCATCTTATTATCAGTACCACTGCTGCTATCACCACTGGATTCCTACTGAGGGACAGGAATACTACAAAGATGTCGCTGAGATTGCTTCTCTGCTGTCCTAATCAGTAAGGCAACTCTTATTTGGATGAGAGTCCTAAAGATAAAGAGAGTGAACAAGGAGCCAGCAGAAAGCAGCTAGGCAAATGATGGGCATCATCTGCATCACCCAGAAGAGGAGCGCCATGACAAAGTAGCAAAGAAGGGTTAGAGAGGAAAAATCTCAGAGTAATAGAAGAGAAATATAAGATAATATTTCAAGAATGTAAGAGATGAATGGTAGTCCAATGAGCATTTCTGAGCTTTTACTAGTTCTTGCCACTAACTCTCCAGTTTAGCAGCAGAGAAGATCACAGAAGCGGAAAGGTATCTTTTCTAGGATGAAAAATATTGTAGAAAAATACTGACAAACAAAAAAAAATTACCTCAGTGTTACGTGTGCTTATATACCTGGCACTACAAGGAGAGTTAGTAAGCTATCTTCCTTTTTTTTATTATTTTTAATAATATACGTTTGTCTAATATCTAACCACTTCCATCTCTGTACGGTATGTAATTTTCCATTAGAGCCAGCCAATAAATACCAAGTGGTTCTAGGCTTTTGAATTGAAGCATATAAACAGAAAGCTAATTCCAACAACTGTTTTTTCTGCTTACAAGCATTCAACAGGCTCTCTGTATTCATCCTGTTTTACATGAAGTCAGTTCCCAAAGTACGCATGGGCAGACAAATATTACAAAATTTTAAAGAAACCCAAGATGCATCATCTTCTCTGGGTCACATCTATTGCCAGCTTAGTAGTCATGTAGATTGTATATGTGCTGCTATACCACAATTCAAATACATTTGTACTCAAACCCCTTCAAGGATTCTTCAGACACAACGTGGGCTTCCCTGACCAGATTAAATCAGAAGTCAACACTAAATGCAACACTAGATTTGCACTGCTCTCCTTCCATGAATCCTTCTGTAATAGTTACTCCATCTATAATCAGCAGTAATTAATACAGTTAGCATCTTCCTTCCTGTTCAAAGTTTTTGAGTTTACAATGCATAAACCAAAAATTATGGCTGATTATTTCTTTCATCATGCAGAAGAAAAGGAAATGTTTGTTGCTGTAGTTGGCACAGTAACACAATATGGTCTTTTATAACCTCTTGTGTTTTGTCAGTTGTCTGCAGGCATGGATCTTTTTATGGTTTGAAAAGGCATCAACATTTTTTAGTCCTGTTCATTTTCAAAATCATCATAGCCTATGATCTCCATAGCAGTTCCTTCTTGTTTCCTCTTTGATTAGGCTAAAATAGACCTTATTTGAATCAACTAGCATTTCACTCACGTCATAAAATCTACCAGAGAAGTCCAGGAACAACACTTTCAATTGTCACAAGGCAAGCTGATCCACAAAACATGTTGTGTAACTGGCAGGACTAATCTCTCCCACCACGCTTACAGACACAGATGTCCAGGTTTATTTAAAATAGCCCTAAGCAAAACAGCACAAATTGCCATGCTTGTTTTTTTTAAATATATGCATTTTACTTGGAGGCATTTGATTACAGAAATATCTGAAATTTTTTTCCTGTGCTGACAAGGCTACAACAGCTAGAGGAAATGTTATCAGTTGGATTGTATTTTCTCTCTCAGGACACCAAGGACAGTCCCACCTAGACCATTTCCCAGATATTCTGGCCTGCAAATTCCACCAAACCTCTGGATCCAAACTGATAAGAACATTATTTTCTACTAACATGATATGGCTGAACAGAATTGTTCATTTTTCCTTACAAATCTGTGTTACTGGGAGAGGTGGGGGATAACATTCATGCATGCATAGGAAAACTCTTAGAAGACAAACCAGCTTAAGTTATCAGGAAATGGGTGCATGTGGTGATTATTTAAAAGAAAAAAGCATTTTCTCACTGTTAAGTTCAAGTGAAATTTCAATCAGCAAAATCAAAATTTCACATATGGTACTAGAGCCTTGTACAATGAGCCTTATGATTTTGCTTAAGCATGTCTTAAGGCCACCCATGTTCTTACCAGGATGTCTGTATAATGAATAACAGAACTACAGCACACAATCCAAATAATTCCATTTAGAAGGAATCAAGGGAAACAGAATACAGCTTTCTTAAATGTATGGAGTAAACCACAATACGATACATATGATAAATTGACTATATTTGAGCAACAATCTGAACCTCTGTCCTTCAGATCTTACTTTATGGATATATCCCTATATTTACATGGAATGGAGATGAAGGTAAAAGAATCACAGTGAAGTACAGATTAGAGGCCTAAAATTTCAGAATTATATTGGGCATCCTTCAGTAACGGGAACTAAATAATGAGCAACTGCTGGACAAGATAAAAACTTCTAAGAGTGAGTTTTGACTTATAAAAAACCTGGGAATTTCTACTTTGGTGCCCTTAAGACTTCTACATAGCTTGCATGCTCTGAATGGAATCACAGAAATAAAGTAGACTGGTGAGAGGACATCTGGAGAAAAGGCATCTAGTTCAACCTCGTGCTCAATAGAGCCATATTCAAAGCCCAATTAGCTCACTCAGGGCCTTGTCTAGTTGAGTTTTGACAATCTCCATGGATAAAATTTTTCAAGTTTACAAAGAATTTTAGTTGTTAATCTCCTACCCCAGAAAAATAAAGAAATTCTGAGTAATTAACATCCAAAGATAATAAACTCTGAAGTTATATGACATTTAGCCTCAAAAATTAGCCTGCTGAGCTGCCTCCACAAGAAGATAAATACAAGCCTATGAGTTTAAGCACTAAGTCAAGTTCATTAAAGCCCATTTCTGCACATAAAATAAACTTTGAATGAAGAAAAAAAAAAGTTTATAATTTCCTTTCAGGCAAATAAATGTTATAAAAAGACATGTAGAGAACTTTTTCCTATCATACTTAGTTGTTAATTAAAAGAATAGCTTTGAAATACAATTATGTTCTTATGATACATCCATGCATCAGCCTTGCTCCTATAAACTGACCAAGAATTTCTACCTGCCCTTAGACTTCAGCACTCAACTGAATAGGTAGCATTCTCATTTTTGATTTCTGAATCATTATTTAGCTTGTACCAATACACAAATTTAAAGAATTTATTTTTATATAAAGAATTTATTTCTAATAAGAATGTTTGTATAGATATTTAGGAAAAAAACCACAAAAAATGCCTTAAAAAAAAGTAAAAAAAGTATTAAAACCAATTAACTCCATTTGACTGGTTTGTAAGATCTAACAGAACTCTAAAACTCTATTGTAAATCATAAAATTTGATATGTAATTCAAGCATTTTAGATGCCAAAAAGTCCTATGCATTGCTAAATTAAAACTTATAGAATCACACTCTGTTATAAACAACAATGTACAATGAAATATGCACAAGAGAATTTATCAGGGAATTTATTATTCCATTTCTCGGAAAAAACTTTTTAAATGTCTGGTTCCTATAGTCCTGTAGTTACAGGAATGAAAATGCCCAAGTTTTGCCAAATTTATTCCCAGCAGAATCTTACATATTAATTCTGATCAGAGATGTATAAAATAATAGACAATTATAAACCAGCTTGACTATCATTACCTGTTTCTGTGTAAATAAAAGGGTTGCTGAAAAAAGAATTGATGATTCTTATCAAAGATTAGTTACCTATCTCAGCATTTGGTAATTTGTATTCATCAGTTGAAGTCATTATCTGAAAAGTAACATGTATTATAAGTAAACAAACAGCACTTCATTTGGTCAGCCCAGTTGCCCAGAGATTGTTTATAATTTAGAGAAGACATGTCTTCATGAAGACAGATGTCTATGGCTTTGGTAAGGAGGTAGATGGATTCTTTTCCTGTGAGCCAATATTAAATAAAAACAAATGATAGGTTTACTGTGATCAACTGTTTCTGAATTTGTTCACCAGACCTACTTATTATTGTCAACTGGAAAACAAAAACGTATTTCCAAACAGACATAAACACAAAACCTCAATTGCAAAAGAAGAGGAAAAAAAAGGAGGGAAAAAAAAAAAGGAATTGTGCCTGGAAAAGACTAACAAAGAAACTTCAGATCAGATAATCTGAAACAGGATTTTTGGCCCTTGATTTCCCTGTGTGGAAGGTTCCTATCAAAATGCTGGACTATATCCAGCCTGCATGCTAGGAGTGCTTAATTGAGCTGTCATAACTGCTATAGTTTTGAAAGGTCAAGAGAGCAACAAACTATCTAGACTGCCAGACACCACCTCACACACCACTGATGGGAGGGAAGCAGTTGTGCTACCTGGGATAGAGCATCCAAAACAGGCAGTCTGCCGCACCAGGCAGGCAGGCACGTATGGCAGACAGAGTGAACATGCCTTCTTGACTTTAGTTTTCCATATGTGCTGCAGGGAAGTCACGATTTCAATTTTGCACATAAAACATCTTCTGCTAACCCTTCTGCCACCCCTTCTGCTACCTTACATCCATCCACAGGCTAAACAACATAGACATCAAAATGCATGTCATAAATACTTAACCGGAAAACAAATTTTAACATAACTCTATTGTTAAAGGCACCACACTGGGGCTCCTGCAAGATCTGGATTTTTTTTGTGCCATATTTGTGCACAGCATAAGTAAGTCCCATTTCTTTAACCGAAGACATTCAAGCTACCTTCTTCTAAATAGCTCCAACTTTGGGCTCCACCCCAAGCGTTATAAATGGATCACTTAAACCAGACATGCCATTAGTATCTTTTACCCAGAAGACTTCTCTAGCTACATAGGTCTCCTGATATCTAATTAAATAAGAAGTTTGAATATATATGATGTAACAGGGAGGAAGTTGTAAATAATTCCCAAAAGCCTGGAAACATACACACACACAACACATGTACAGAGGAATCCAAGGATTAAGTGTGTTTTAGCTACGTAAATCAGACAAGCCCAGTCAACTAGCTTATTGCTTTGTGCTGCCCTACCTAGATTACTGCCCCTACCACTAACATTTGAGTACATTATGAATATGGAATAGAAAAACTCAAGTATTCCTGATCATGAAGTCATTAAGTTATTTTTTTTCCAAAGTCTGTTCTGGTTCTCTTCAGTGAGGCAAACTATCCCACTTAACACAAGAGGTGCTTTGCCAAGAAGCAGGTCGTTATCACGGTCATTTCCTTCAGATGCAAAAAAACCTGAAACCAAGACCAATTAATGAATTTACAGATTTCATCAGGACTTGGTGCTATCAACACACTCAGAAGCCAGATCTTATGAGAGACTTCCTTCCCTCCTTCCCACTGCTATCTCAAATGGAAAAGTAGCTGAGAGGTTCAGAGCTACCTCAAGCAGTTTGGTAGAGGACATGCAGAGACAGTTCTCTCCACTCATCTCCACCCTTTGGGTTTTTTTCCACCAGTACTTACTACAAGCTGGAAGCAAAGAAAGGAGCTACAATAAAAACACACAAACAAAACACTCAGCACTGGTGAGGCCACACCTGGAATGATGTGTCCAGTTACTGGCTCCTCAGGAAAAGGAAGACAAAGACATTCTGGAGAGAGTCCAATGAAAGGCCACAAAGATGATCAAGGGACTGGAGCATGTCTTACATAACGAAAGGTTGAGAGAGCCTAAACTGTTCAGTCTGTAGAAGAAAAGGCTCAGGGGGCATCTTTTTTTTTTATATAAATACCTGAAAGGAGAGTACAAAGAGGGTGGAGCTAGGCTCTTCTCAGTGGTGCCCAGTCACAAGACCAGAGGCAGTGGGCAGAAACTGAAATACAGGAGGTTCCCTCAGAACATCAGGAACTTTTTCACCATGAAGATGACTGAACACTGCCACACACTGTCCAGAAAAGTTGTGGAGTCTTCAACCTTGAAGATTCTCAAAAACCGCCTGGACATGGTCCTGTGCCACTGGCTGTAGGTAGCCCTGTCTGAGCAGGAGGGTTGGACCAGATGACTTCCAGAAATGTCTTCCACTCTCAACCGTTCTGTGATTTTGTGACATGTTCACAAGGCTGCTCACTCACACCATCTATGTATGCAATTTGTAAGTACTCTGTTATTTTGTCTTCATGTTTGTGAGGTGAACTGCACTGGTCCTCCCAACACAGGCCAGTTTTCACACTTCACACCTCTTAGCCTCTCCTCTGTAAACAAAAGTAAACTTCTCCCTTGCTATTTCATCACCTGGAGCTGGTCAGTGTGGTTGGTTTCTAAATGTCAAAAACTATTTGACCTTTATTCACTTCACAGGGCTCCCTCCCACGCATGTCTTAGGTACAAACCTGCTTCCCAAATATCATGTACTAACTGCAATCCTCTTCCACAATGACAGATGTCTTCATTCCCTTCCTCCATTGTCTTCAGACACCTCTCAGCTCTAGCCCAGTACGAAAGGATCCACATTAATTGCAGTTGTTGATTTGCTTCCTACTTTCTGTTGGAAATACCTATTTCTAAAAGTTAATTCCTGATAGGGGAACTCTGTCTTTAATCTCCAAGAGCACCGCATACCCCAGGACACTAAGTTATAAAACAGGTGTGCTGTGCTCTACATGAGGGGCAGCTGATCTACCGCTCTTAGGCTCATGTACGTAACAGGGCTTACACCTCAGTGCCTCTATTTACAACCTTCACAGAGCCCCTCACCTTTTTCTTGACTGTTTATGTGTTGGATTGTGGGAACAGAGGTAGAGGAGGGTCAGACACAGTAAAAATACCTTCAATGTATTGTCACTAATATAAAAGGCCCCATCCTCAGTCAGTGAAATTCAAATTATAGACAGCAGACAAGGAAAAGAAAGCCATATGAAGGTAAAACAGTAACATCATTATTAAACAATCTACTCCATATACAGGGACCCCTGGTGGCCTAGTGGTTAGGATGCGGCACTCTCACCGCTGCGACCCAGGTTCCATTCCTGGTCCCCCGGGCAGATGGAGCTCGTTAGCCCTGTGAGGTCATCCATTTATTAGAAGGTCACTCTAAACAAACCTACGTCCTGAGGACCTCACTGCCATTGTCCAAGCTTGCTTGGCCCTGGCAGATGAACCTTAGGATTAAAGGGTGGGCTCAGTTCAGCGCATGCTGTGTCTCACCTAAAAAACCCATTGCGCAGACTTGAAAGGTAAAAGACCTTTCCCAAAATCTTCGTTCGCGAAGACTGGCCATACTCCATATACACTACAAGAAGTTAGATTAAAAAGTGATTTTTCTCTGGGGAAAAAGCTGTGGTTGCTGCAGTTGTGCAAGTCACTAACTGGAAAGTACACTGGGTATCTTGGGAGTAACGCAGAAATGACCAATACCTTTCTCTGCATGGGTTTATTAGAGTTTTCCTCTCTAGTGTTTCCCTATTCTAAACTGAAACTGCTTCAGGAGCCATTCTGCTACACGATCGAAACCAGCAGCTCTCGCAGGCTTCCCTTGGGGGAATTCCAAAACTCACATGCAGTGCTTAAAACACAGCTACAATGTCTCTGAGCTTGTCATGGGGAATGATGCCATACAGAATGACCCTCATTTTTCCAATTTAGGAAAGAAAAACTGTATTGCTTCTACACTTTGGCTGCTGCAGAGAATCCACAGGGAAAAGGCTTGCTAAGGGTGACTGTTTCACAAATCTACATCCAGCTCTGGATGTGAACACATCTATCTTTCATATATAAGCGCTTCCTTCTTCCACATTAAGTGTTCTTCTTGCCAAACACACAGTTTTAGGCATGAAACTCCATTCCTCGTGCTCCTGTAAAATACTTATGATTGGAAATTAATCAAATGCTAGCATTTGTTATGTGTAAAGCTGGTATATTTAAGGAAATTTACAAGGTTTAAAAAATAAATATCTATTGTTACTAGAAACGAACTAAGTATATCCTAATATTTAAAGACAAAGAATCAAAATGAAAAGGGATTTGTCCAAAGATGGACATGATTCTGATGCTAACCTCAGAGGCTGAATTTAATTTGACTACCTTTCAAGTCTGTACTTCAAGTTACACTCACACGTTGTACTACTTATCTATTTGAACATAGCATTAGATGATGTTGCCTTAGGTTGAGCTAAGGTGAACATGGAAAAGTAACTCCAAAATGTTATAGTTACCTTTTTACAGCATTCTGCCACAGATAAAATTCAAGGGAGAGGTTCCCAAAGAAGCAATTCTGATTTATAATTTTCAGACATGTTCTAGTGTCAGTCCACAATATGATTAAAACTACTGTTGCCAAACAGTTACACATGACTTTCTCCATTTTTAAACTACACCCTTATTATCTTTTCTCCCTTCACTCAGTTTCTGAAATAAGGTAAGTAGCAATGACTCAGAATAAACACTGAAAACACATCACTGTGTTCTCCCTACTGATTTCTAGGACTTACAATAGCATATTTCCAAAATAGGTGGAGTTTTCCCTTCACACAGCAAAATCAGCCCTTTCAGCTGAATGTCTGTGCACATGAAATTGGGATTTGTCTGATTCACAAATAGCAGTTGAAAAGTAAGTCTTCTCAAACCTGAATGACATTTGACTGCTTCAAGATCTTTCCCTCCTTTAGAAATTTAGCAGACAGATTTTCATACTTTTTAGAAGATAATGCTGCCCTGCAGGAGCCATGAGTGTAACTGGCATCTATCAACATCATACTTAATATTCCATAAGAAGTGCTCCGTCCTGCAAGAGGACATAGGCAAACTCCAGGGAATTGAAGATTTAATTTAAATAGACAAGTTCAAAACTTTTGCCTGGAGAACACAAATGACAAATGCTGGATTTTCAAGGCAACCAAAACATTTGCTCTGAACATCACAGCCACTGGATTTATAAAGAGGTTTCCCATTCTTTGTAAGAACATTTTCCAAGAAAAATATCTATGGAGATCAAAAAAAGCTGAGTTTTGAGTTTCTTAAGAAAGTTCAAAGCAGCTTCTTGTTTGCAAAAGTTTGAAAGTCTCATGCAATAGAGTCAATGAAATGCAATGATTTTTCTTAAATGACCAACCACCATGAAAACTCCTCCCTGCCCTTGAATTATTCTGCTAAAAAGTAGTTTTCCAATGATTAGGTTGTTCTGAGAAGAAATCCTAATTAACTCTACACTTACCATCACAGTGTTTGATCATACTGCCACAACAGAGCCCAAAGTTTCTGCCAGGTAAGACTGCTGTCAGGAAGGAGAGATGAAATGCTAAAGGTGTCCCACGCCCCATCACAGACAAGTCTGCATCAGTCCTGGCCCACATACCTACACCCAGAGGCCCCTGGAAAGGCAGTGGGGGATGTAGCTGGAGATGCCCAGCACCCACAGCCCTGGCAAGGCCACCTGAGGGAGGAAGAGCAGAGGCTCTGCAGCCATGGGAAAAGTATAGCCTGGGGACACAGCAGAGCCAGCCAGGCCTCCCAGACATGCAAGCACTAGCTAGCACTAGCCATCAACTCAAAAGACTCTTGGGAGTAAGTTTTAGATGCTTTTGCTTTTGGAGATTTGTGCAGACTATGATCTACCAGGTATCTGTGAAAAGGAGCTCCCACTTTCTGCTTCATTTTCGATGAGCTATTCCAATTCTGTTTGGTTATCAGAGGTTTATTTTGCAAACAAACAAGAAACACAAACAACTTAGAGCCACAAACGGGACTGTTCGGCCTGTAGCATTTTATAGTTTCCTGTATTTATGAAATTAAATCACTTATATCACTTATATATGCCAGATACATGGCATAAAAAAATGCCTCAAAAGGTACTACATGTTTATTCCACCAGTTATAAGGAGCTTAATAAGCATCTGCCTAAAGTGTTAAAATGCAATGTGAAAGACACTCTACACCCCAAGTCAGAACATTTATGAAAATACTAATGGAAACAGGAAAGGACATGGTTTTATTATTAATTTCAAAAATATAGCTTTCGTCACTGTGTCATAAAATGACACTTTGTTTTTATTTTTAAGATGAAGTGATCATAAACCCCAGCTTTGTCTTTTGATAACTGATTTTTAAGTGGTATTATCTCTGTTTAGCTGAGGTTGGTGGGAGATGGTACAAAAGTTGATTATCAGTACTGTCAGATATCTAGATTTATTATGCACTTAGAATAAGCTAAGTGCTTATTCTAATAGCTTGTTTATACACAGGAGCAAAAAGAAAGCAAAGTGGACACTACATGCAAAAGCTGGTAGCACCAGTCTGCACTGTTTTGCTATTAAATTTAACTGAGTTACAACATCGCTTCAGATGTTGTTTCTGCAAGTGTGTGTGCAGGCTCATCTGGACGTACATGTGTGCATGTGAAATGCACACAATGATCACATACAGTTACATTTCTCTATTACTCTATTTAAAGATCGAGTTTTTAAAGACAGATTTCCACTAAGAAATGCTTTAATGATGTTATGTTTCATTCCATCAGGAGTCTCCTTCCTAGGATAAAAATCAAATTTTATATCCATAGCTAGAATGCCTAAAAATAAATTAAAATTGCTTTAAATTAATAACAAACTTAAAATTAAACTCTGAGATTCTTCACTGTCACTCTTTTTACTCACTTCGTCCTTCAGTGACTCAAGTAATTGTTTGTGTGGGAAGATAAAACAAATGCCTGTTCCATGGTGCAGAACATATGGTTTCATGAACGACAAATCTACACAGATAGAAGTTTCACATTGATTATAGCTTTTACTGAATAATAAAGGTGTTTTTAAAGCTTTATGTACGCCATCAATTCTACTGTACTTCCCACCGAATAAAGCAAACATCTTGGTAAGTATGGCTGCCAAAATAACACCATAAAAAGTGCATCTCTATTTTGCCCTGAACTATTTTGCTTTAAAGAAAAACGAAGAAGAAATGACCAAAATGATATTTCAGTTTGCACTTAATGAAACATTTTATTTGAACAGGTCATTACACTTCAGTTTCAGGGACCTCTAGAGATATCAAAAAGAATAAAAGAAAAAAAAGGAAACCTGACTCCACACAATTCGTGGTGGACTTCTTACTTTTTCTATTGATGTTATTTCACTTTGCACAACTATGTAGTAGAAAAGGGACTGGAATGACATGGCCCACCTCTCTGGGAAAGGTGTCTTAAACATTAAACTATGTTCTATGACACAGAGTACTTCAATACTTTTAAAAAGTTGAAACAGCATCAGGAGAAGAGATTGAGATTTGAGTCCAAAGCCCTAACACCATTCTTCAGTAATCTAGGTTATTTTCAAGATACTTTAAAATTTCAGACTAGCTGAATTCAGCAATGCCATGTGGTGTACTGCTTTGGAGAAGCTAAGTTCTTTTCAGCTACCTTTCTTGGTTTGTGAAAGTTTGTGCAAGTCACACATACAGATGAGTTCAATGTGCGGACAGCTGCACTTAAATTATTTTCCTGAATGTCTTCTACATTTCTTGCATCTCAAAAACATAGGTGGTTGGAATTAAGGGAAAAAAAAGGAAAAAAGGAAAAAATTCAAAATAACTGAATTATACCTAGAAATGAACCCAGACTGCCATAAGAGGCCCTTTCATACTTTGAGGAGCAACTAATAATCAAAACAAAACATTTGCAATTGCCAGTTATGTGCGAAGAATGTGTCACTTTTTAACACGTGGAATTTATTTTGACGTCCTATAGTAGAGTTCATACATCTTTTTCAGTCTCATTATTTTTCCCCAAAGCTCCTCAGATTTGGACTCAGTCATAAGTAGGTGGAAGAATGCATCCATTTTGCTTACAGTGTAGCACTTGAACCATAAGCTATAAAATTTTATGTCAAACTTTTATGTCACTCAACAATGTCATGCAACAGTGTGGAGCTATTAGTGAATTTCTTCTGGTCTTCTCTGATGTTATTAGCTTATTTCAAATGCTATTTTACAAACATAAGTAAAGATTTGTCAGATCTTAATGTGGGTGTGTTTGGGGTTTTTTTTAAGCCTGCTTTTTTGATGGACATTGCATTACATTACAATGACAGGCTTTGAACTGCACAAAAGAAACAGTTTGGCAACGTCCCCACAAACATACTATTAAGGGCAGTTCTGTAAGCTCCTTGTAGTCTGTCTACATTACAAAGTATGAGACAAATTCTGAATGTAGGTATGGGTTTGCTTAACTCAAGAGCCCAAATTACCTCATAATATTCAGTAGTTAAATATTTTCAATATCACCACAATGCAATAAACAAGACAGGGAAAGTATATTGCATTTTATCTAGCAAATAGTATCTCAGTACTCCAAGAACTTGCAGAAATATGTCATTTTGAAAAAGCAATCGAATGAGTGAGTACTAAAGTTCTACCACTGTACTGACAGAAATTCAAAGCTGCCCAACAAACTTTGAAGACAGGAACGTTAAAAGTAAATAACAATTGAGGAAAAAAAATCCTTAGTTTACATCTTACCGCTTCGTATTCCTCACTGCCAAAAAGGTACATAGTTGCACCTTCACAGCCTGACACTAGTTGCCCAGAGCGCCCAAACGCCTGAAGTCAGATCTTCCACTGCATCCTCAGCTCCCGTGTCCCAGCCGGGCAGGCTTCCCAGCGGCGGCACAGCTTTCCCACGCTTGGGCTGCTCCTGGAGCGCTGCTGCTCTCGGGCATGAACTCCGAGTCTCTGCTGCGGGGCCGCGGGGCTGGCGGAACGGAAAAGTGCTCCGGGAGCCAAACTCTCCGGACGGCGGCGGCGGCAGCCCCCGAGCCCGTCCGGAGCCGTTCGGGGCGGGCAGCCCCAGCCGGGGCGGTGCGGGGCAGCCCCAGTCGGGGCGGTGCGGGCAGCGGGAGGCGACAGCGCCGCGTTCCGGCCCTGCCCCGCCTCGCACGGCGCCGCCCAAATTGTCTTGGGGGAAACGCGTGGTTGGGAAAACGCGAGTGGGGCCCGCGGAGCCGTGGCTGGGGATGGGAGAGCCCGGGCGCACCGCGGGAGCAGCGCCTCGGGAGCGGCCGCTCGGTGTGTTCGTCACCGAGAAACTGAGGGGAAGGATGCTGCGGCCGGAGCGCTGGGGGTGAGCCAGCAGCACTGGGTGAACCGGGGAGACACACTCTGGATCACCTAAACCTACCCCTTGCTCCTTTGAGAGTTCTGCAGAAACCCATGGAGCTATTTCACTATCTCTTAAAAAAAAAATTTCTCTCTCTCTTAAAAAAAAAATAAAACAAAAACAACAACAACAACAATAACAACAAAAACAGCCCAGGATTCTTTCCCGTTTCTGTTTCACTCACTTCATTTTCCTTCTGCTGATTAGTCCCAGACTGCTCTGTAAGTGAGACACGATGCAATTTTATCTCTGTAGCACAATGGCACTCAGGTAACAGAAAGTTATACCCGCTACCTCCAGTGCACGGGAAGCAGATCCAGCATGCAATAGCACACCGTGACAGAAGAATTCAAGACCCTGCCTCGCTCCTGGACAAATTATAGTCCAGGCAGAGCAGGCAGGAAAGAGTAAAAAAGAGCAGAATAAAACACTTAACACTAAAAGACTTCAGAGACTAATTCACCAACAGCATTCCCAAACTAATATTAAAATGAGGCTTAAAAATAAATCCCATTAAAAATGTTTTAGGACAGCATAAAGTAATCCAGGATGCAGAAATAGTGTCCTCTGGGAAAGTCTGTTCTTTACAACTGAGGAAAAGGCCACCAGTTGGCATCCAGTAACATGACCCCACTCAAAACTGCTTTAAAACAGCACTAGGAAACCCATCCCCTCTCAGCTCAGTCCTCTCCATTCCTTATAGTTCATACTGCTGCTAGCACTATATCCCATAACCAGAATTATACATAAACCCTAGGAAAAAAAATACAGAATATGTAATGTCTTAAGGAGGAAATGTGTGGGTGTATGCTTGCCCATTTGTATCTATAATCAAGTTAATATAATATACACATCTCATGACAAGATACACACAGAGCACTGAAAACCAGTTCGTGCTACTCAATTTCCTTCTCTTCCACGGAAGAAAGAGAACAAGACCTCTTTCCTAACAAAAGCACTAAATGAAGCAGTTCAAATACACTGTAAACATCCTCCCTGTTCCTTCCCCTGCCTCATCCGCTGCTTATTTTAAATAGATCTTGTCTTGACTACCTCAATTTCTTTGCGTGAGTTAGTAGGATATTCTTCTCTCAATCTGCCTTCTCTGTCAAAACAGACCTTTAGTCCTCTGTTGACTATATGTGACGTGACTCATGACTGGATTTTTCAAGTTCTTGTATGTATTCACAAAACCAAGAAAATGATTGAAAAGGGCAAATTAGAAATCAGAAGACACTAATTTTGTTTCCAACCATATGTTTACAAAATAGCATCAGTTTATCCGTCAGCCAAACCGGTCACTTCACATTATATCAACTGCAAATTACTCTTCAAACAAATAATATCATAACATTGTGTTCCCAGAAATTAAACAAAACATGCACAATTCCTGTATGGCAGTAAATATCAGACATCAGACACCACTAAGTGGAATGTAATAGTCACTTGCCCAAGTTGGTTGTCCATATCGATGCTGAACAAGTGTGGTCACATATACTTATTAGATTTAGTATAATTGCCTCAGCTTTACTACACAATGTTTTTAGCATGAAACCACACGTGTCAATACTAGTCATCACCCATTACTTTGTTTGTCAGATACAGCTCTTATAAACAACTGAATTTTGGGTGCCGTGGCTTGATTGCTCCCTTTTGGATATGGCTCTCCTAATCAAATTTGGAGGAAAAAAAATCAGCAGGAATGTTACAAGTGCTCCTACCATCAAAAGTAAGGAAAGCATACTCCTTTCTATGTATGAAAATTATGATGATTTTAATTTTTTTAAAAATAATTTTATCAGCTTCTCTACTTTGGGCACAAATAAGAAATCAAGGGAGGATTGCAGTTTGCAAACACTCAACAGAGACTTAGGGCATTCAGGCTGTCACCATAAGTGACTTTCATGTCACAAGTAATTCTCACTACAGACAGTACAAGCAGCCAGAGTCTGGCAGCTTGGACAGTAAATAAGCTGAATTGCTCATTGCTCTGTTGAATTGAAACATCATGACAGGTACCAAAGTCTGTCTCAGGGCTCCACAAAGCAAATCTGTATATAGCTTTTATGGTTCCAGAGTTAAAAGTCTGCAAAAATGCCGCTCCTGTTGAGGGTGTTTAAACTTAGCACAGTACTGCTGGATGACCTCTGCTCCACTCCCAGTTAAGTGATAGCAGTGGGTTTTTGCTGTGCAGCCTTCTCCTGGTATCTTAGTGTGACATGGGACTGGCCAGCATAGGGCAGACAGTGTCTAGCCAGTGCTGACTCTTGCAGACCAGAATCCCATGATCCACATAGAAAGAGTGAGCACAAAAGTGGAAATTAGAGAGAGACAGGTTGGAAAAATGAATTTGGCAATGATGGGGCTGGAGACGTGGTGGAATGAGAAAGACAGAAAGCCAGAGTACAGAACAAGGAAGAAAGCAGTGTGACTCTGTGACCCCCAGGGAGGAGAGTCTAAAAGCCAGGCCAGAAGACAGGAATTAGGATTAGGCAAGAAAAGCATTCATGGCAGGTAGGGAGCACAACAGGATTTGAAAAGACCTTCACAGGGACAGCTGGCTACCTGACTAGCCTAAAGCTAGGTGGTAACCAGGGAAGAGGGGAATGGTGAGGAGCAACGCAGAAATGCTGAACTAGATGAAAATCTAGTTCTTTATGGGCTATTGGAAAACTTGTAAATTGGAAACTTCAGCAAGAGACAAAGTTGCTATGCTGTTTTTAGTATAGCAACAGAACTGGGATAAAGGCAGAAAGTGTCAAAACCACAGCAATGGGTCTGAAAAATGGAAGGCGGAAACAATTCTAAGGGTGAAATTGCTCCTCTCCACCACTGGCACTTTTCAGCAGGACATGTTCTGAAGATGTATGACAGAGACAGGTACTACACAGGTACACAAACCCAACTTAATGAAGAGTGGCCCTTAAGGAGCAGCATTCAGAGTAAAGAAAAATAAACTACTGTGACTGTGAGAGTCAAGATAATAGTCTCAAATGATGAAGTAAATCACAACAATAAAATAAGTCACTTATTCAGCTTTCTACTGTATGCAAGCACTTTTAGAGCAGCTCTTACTCATTTGTAGAAGCAAGAACAGCAATAACAATCCTAATAATCTGTTAACAGAGCCAAGCAGGTACAAGTGCATGAGTCAATAGGTGTGGACTTTGTTTTCTCTGATTGCTTCCCTAAATTTTGTTCCCTTTATAAAAATCTGTTAAGGTGTAGAGCATCTGGTAGGAGGGGAGTAAAGAAGACAGAGCCAGACTCTCGTCAGTGACTCCTAACGAAAAGGCAAAAGCAACGAGTATTGACTGAAATATAGGAAAATCCACTTGAACATAGGTATTTTTTTGGTGGTGGTGGTGTTTGTTTTGTTGAATCTTTTTATTGTACTGTGAGGGTGACTGACTACTGGCACAGATTGCCCAGGGAGGTTGAGGAGTCTCCATCCCTGGAGATATTCAAAAGCCAGCTAAACACAGTCCTGGGTAACCAGCTCTAGGTGGCCTTGCTCTGAGCAGGTGACTGGACTAGCTCCAGAGGTTCCTTTTTACTTCAACCAGTCTGTGAACCTGTAACAAATTCATACAAAAATATCTGACATTGATATTGTAGCGATTCTATCCCTCCATTTCAATATTCCAAGATTCAGCATAATGACTTTTCAAATTGTCAAATAGAATAGGATTTAACTCTGGTATTTAAACTCTGACCTATGTCTTTTAAGCATAGCTATGAACTGTCTACACTATAAATAGCTTTGTATATCATAGTACTTTAACTTAGTGCCTTTGGGAAAACAACAGAAAAAACTGCTGACATGGTTGTCAAGGTTAATAGACTAAACAGACCTTTTTTGATAAACAAGAATCTTTCAACTTGCATCCAACAGTAACAACATTTTTTTCTTCAGGAACTTTAATGGAAAGCAATTGACTCTCTCTTACCTAATTCAGATTCAAATTCAAATTCCAGTGAAGAATATCAGCAGCTTGTAACTCTCTTACACAGCTAGCAACAAGAATTGTCTCTTGTAAACACAACAGTTTCATTTTAAAGGAATTTTGGCAATGCTGCTATTTTCATTTTTCATTTACCTCTGGCAAAAAACCTCTGAGTAACTTATCCCCTCTCACATATGAAATGAAAAAGCAAAAGCTATTTCAGTTTAATAACCCTCCATCCAAACTACCCCATCCCACACCAGCACCGAATAATTTCTTAACAAGGTTACTTATATGGGAAAATTATGATTAGCAAACAATTTTTCAGTTTTTATATGAATTTTAGCTCTTCGATTGATTTTCTCGCATGGTGGTCATTCTAACTCTGGGCAACACACTTGCAGCAGCATGAACTGTGGCTTACTTACACCTCCAGGAGGGTTGCTGCCCTGAAAGAGCTACAGGATGGATCTGAAGCCCAGGACACCTTGTTCCTCTGAAAAACGTCAGCACATTTAGAAGAATTCATCTTTTCCGGTTCTTCTCATTGTCATTGTAACTCCCTGAATGCAGTGTGGTGGTAACCACAGTGTCTTGGCAATTAAGAGCAACTGGGAAATAAGATTCCATGTTCTAAGAAACATTCAAGCATTTTATGAAAATGACAGGGCTGTCTCAGCAAGGGAGAATGAAAACATGTTAACCCAAAAGAGTTAACAGTTTGATCATAACACCATGCTCATATACTTTAATAACAGGTTACGTAAGTAAGAGTTTCTGAAACTCCTTCTAAACACACTATTTGTATGCTGGGGGTATGAAAGGAGAAGGATGGCAGGGCCAGGACACAATTTGGACCTCTTCCTTCCTTTGAATGACACCTTCCTTTCTTTTTAAAGCATGCCTCAAAAAATAGCATGGTTTGGGTCAAGCTAAAGAGGGGCTTTTTTGTTTGTTTTAATTTTTGTATCAGCAGAAGTGTTGGGCAGCATCCCAGAACACGGTGCAGATTCCAAATGATCAGGATGCATTTGCAGCAGACTTCATATTTCTTTTCTGAATGCATGCATTTTACATCCAACCATAAAATCAAAGTCAATCTCCTTCCATAAAATTCCATACATCCTGTAGAGTGCTTATAATTCTCCCTTATAGATGGTGTACATCTGAAAGAGGGTTGTTGAGTAAGACTTTTTTTGTGAGATTTATTTAGGTATATAAAAAACCAGTGTGAACTAATTCAAGATGCACTAATGAAACACTTCCTTCAGATCAATGCCACATCTTAAATCTCAAAACCAAACTTAAAATGAATGAATAATAAAATAAAATCCGAAAGTATGCCCATGGAACTATTGGAATGCTATGTAAATTTTATTTTTAAACACTGAAGCTGCTTATCATTTGCAGATTGTTATTGGTTATTATGGTTACCATTCTCTGACACAATCCAATCTGCCTGCAGTTTTCTATTTCAGGATACAGCAGTGATAACATTAACTGCAGACTTAACTTCTCAACTTGCAAACATACGTACGTTAGGGGCACATGCTATCTCCTGCTGCGCTGAAAGATAACGTAAGTATGTTCTCACAGTGTCACAGAAATAACAAACTGCTGTTCTCCTTGCAATTACATGTTAAAAGATCTAACCCAACTCACAATGAGTGTCAGAAACTTAGCAAAGGTTTGATACCATTTGTATTACAGATACGTAATACCAATACCTGTTGTATTATGAATCCTCTGCCTCACTTGGATATTGGAGAGGTGCTATAAATACTATAAAGTTAGAAGGTCTGCTCACAGGTGATTGTTCCCATGTGTGGGCAAGACTTTTTATTTTTATTTTTTACATGTGATCTAGAGTCATGTTGAACATTGCTGCAGTGAAACACAGAGAACAGGAACATAAGCAGAAAGAACAATTCAAGTGCTCAGCATGCTCTTGCTGGTCTAGGATGGTCACAGAAGTCACCTGCAGCCAAATGTTCTACCAAACACTTCTGAAACAGCTTCTGAAACAGTAAATTCTGTCAGAGCTTTAAGTGGTTGGAAAAAAAAATGTCTCCAAAAACCATATTTAAGAGAAATAATATTTTGAGTACTAAAACAGATAGAATGTTCATTTTCCTATACTTCTTAATTGCAAGAAGGGAAATGAATATGCTTTTGAGCATAGAATATCAATAACAGAACCAATCTTCACAGAGAACACTAAGATCTTGAAATAAAACATATAAACCTCACACAACCCTGTAGAAATGACCTGTCCTGGCTATTTTTCCTTAAAACATACAGTTTTCCACTGAAAAGTTACTAATTTATAGTGTCACCACTACATGCTGCTACACTAAACGCAACATCAAACAAACAGTGGGTTTTAATCTCAGTGAAAATCTCTTAACTCTCACACTCAGCACGTGTCTGCTTTTGGGGGCACTGAAATGTTTCAAGTGCCACGAGCAGCTCCATGACCACCAGATACTGATACCCCAGAGTTGCAGACTGAGGAGTAACGTTGGCTTGTAGCTGCATACAGGAGCTACCACAAACTACTATGGATATTAACCACCTCTGGCCACATCCACATCCTGAAAACTGTGCTCCAGTTACAAATTGTCCTCTGGGTATTATTGTTGTGCAATTCCCATTCTCAGGATATTAACTTAGTAACCAATAGTTCATAGAGGAGATGTCTGAGCCCCTGGTCCTTTAAAATGTTTTTGGTTTTTAAAATGTCCAACCATATCTCAGAATTGCATTTATAGAAGGGCTTGTAAAACTTGAGCAATCGAAACCTCCAAATTCTGTTCTCATTTCAGAAACTAAAATGCACCTAACCAGGAGAGCCACAACAACAGGCCACAGGAGACATTTTGGCTTACTTTGCTTTTGTTTATTCATTTTTGGGCATAAGCCATCATTCCACAATTCCATCAATTTAAATTATTGGTTATCACCAAATGTTGTGGTTTCTTTGGCCTCATCACTTCTTCAAATCTCAGTTCCCATTTCTCATTTTTACTGTGCTTGAAGCCTCTAATATTTCTGATGGTCACAGTTTTGCAATCCTATTAATTAATTATGTTTAATTTTTGGTGCACTGGCTTGTAGAATTTAACAAGCTCCAGTGAAATGAGTTCTGGTGAAATGTGAAAGCCAGAAAACTTGTCTCTGCAGAAAGGAGTATCTATCACTTGAGACCCACTTCAGAGTTCAAAATAGGAATAAAGTGGAATTTAGGTAGCATATGTGCTGTTGTAATGGCTCTCTCATCTATGAGACTGGGCGTCACCCTGGCATAGCAGAAACATACTTCAGTTTGATGAGCAGGATGCCAGATGTGTAACCCTGGTAGTAACTCTCAGGGTGTTGCGGTGAAAACACAGTCATAAGAACCAGTATATCAGCTAAGTGGGGGCAGTAGTTTGCAATGTAATGGATGAAATAAGTACTGTAAGTTGTTCCTTACAGAGAACTAATGCACCATGTTACAACAACGTCTTCAGAACTGTCCTGATGAGATGCAGCATGAAGGTAAGGTACTTTCAGTCAATCTTCCTTGTCCACTCAAATTAACAGAATCTTGTTAGCAGAGAGTAAGAAGGTGAACACTTAGGGCAAGGTGAAAAAATCTTCCTCTTCTACACAGAAAGGACACATTTTTTCCCAGTTATAATCTAGATTGGTGTAAAAATGTGATTTTCCAATTACATTTTTCTGTTTGACACATTTTTTTACCTTCTCTTGCTACAATTCACAATCAGTGCTTATAAAAAGAGTGCTCCAAACAGCCTGGTTTCCCTGTGCTGACAGTACTGACAGCTCATGCATCAAAGCAAAGAGCAATCCTTCCAACTGCATTTCTGTGTGGGGCTTGCCTTCTCTGTCCGACACTGCAGGACTCTGATACTCCAAAAAAGGCACTTAGGTATTTTCTACATGCTAGTTAGAGTTTTAAAGGTGAACCTGTTCCTGTGATACAGCAGTCATACTCTACTAACTTTTTAGGTACAAATCTATGATACTAAAGTGAGTTGGATGAGAATTTCTGAAGTCACAGAGGAACTCCTCCTAAGTACAAAAAACTTACTAGACAATTGATTTTAAATGAGGAAAAAAGGCAATATTATAAGAATTCTAAACAAATCCATAATTGTTGATCTTAATATAGTAGTGACCTATAAGAAGACAGTATTTTTAATTCCAAGCTGCAAGAATTTCTCCTCTCCTAAATTCATACAACTGAACTCAAGTTGTATATCGTGCTGTGCATGACATGAATGGAATAATGGATTTACACTAAACCAGCATCAATGCAGAAAGTTCTTTTTAAAATTTAATAAGGAAATTATTCTCTCAAGTGGTTTAGTTCCAACACCTTAAACTTTTCCTAAAATGAAATATTTCCCCCATTACAATGCTAATTGCTTTTTTTATGTCTATACAAATACTAATGAAGCTGGGAGATCCATGTGAAATCACAGCAATAGAACCTGATCACATTTTCTTGATAGAAAACATTCAGCCAGAAAATATAATGATATTTTGGGAACTCACTGATTTACTTTGAATTTTGCAGTAAGTTACCCAAGTGCTTAGTTTGAAAGCGACTTTTCTAGCATCCTACAATCAGGTATTGAAACTATTATATAATCAAGCATTAACCTATTTCTTACGTACCAAACTGACCCTGTTCCCAAGACAAACTGGAAATATTGCTGAAAATAAAATGAATAATATTAATATAATGAAATAAAATATTTTATTTTAAAAATTCAAACACTACTTTTTCCAATGCCTCATATATATATTGGTTTGCAAGTTTCTAGAGAACAGATACTGAAGAGATTACTCTTTCAAATAACACTATGGTTAGAAAATACTTGTTTCATTGTTAGCTTATAAAAAGAACATTATCATTTTATAAAAATGATAAAGTAGATGTGAATGTGACATGAAAAGAAATAACCAGAATCTTTCAAATAAATATCAGTCACTGAATATTGCTCATAGAATCATAGAATATTTTGTGTTGGAAGGGACCCTTAAAGGTGTTTTGGTCCAAACCCCAACTATAAGGTTTTTAATAAGAGGGAAAACTGTAAAGCCTAAGAACATCTTGGTCACAGAGATTTTCAGGGAAACTCTATCCTGATTAACTGAGATGCTGAATTGTGTACTAACAAGACAATTCTGTGCAGGAATTGCACAGAAATGATAATACATACGTGACTGAGGACTTTGTCAAACTGAGAAGACACTAAGTTACAATTATTGCAACTGTAAGCCAGTCTTTCTACAGGCATCCTTCGATCAGCACGATCCTACTCAAAGAGAAATTTACCTTTTAAATCTAGAATTGCTACCAGAGCTTTAAAATGGTATTTTTTTCTGGTAATGATATTCCATTAATACCATTAACTAACAAGCTAAACATTTTTAAGGGACAAATATTATAAATTGTCAATCTGATGGCGTCCTTTCAGCAGCCTCAAAATATTCAGGAAAAAATGGATGCCTATATCCACTAAAATACTGCAAAATGCAATGTATCATTAATGAGCTGCAGAAAAACAAGTTGTTTTGTGACAGCAGAAGAAATGAAGCTTGGGTTCCCACACACACCTCCACGGTACCTTCAGCTCTTTCTCATTTTCCCTACACACCACATGTTCTGTACCCTCAGCTCCCCTCCCCTCCCCAAACTTCTCTTCCCTTTCCATGAGCTGCTGGTTGAACAAGAGGCAATGTTCATTTTAGCTGTTCCAGAGTAAAAGTCGTGCTCCTTGGCTGGATGGATGCTGTCTTTTGGATGCCAGAGGAGCCCAGTGTCTTACGTCTCCGGTGCTGGCATGTCGAGAAAATGGCTTTAACAACTCTGTCCATCCCCCAAGAAGGTCTATTATAGTTACTCACCACTTCTGAGACCTCTGCAAGGCTGATTTAAATTGGCCATTGGATTGAAGTTCCTGAGCAGCACAACTAACAGATGGAAAGTGGGATTGCGTAAATCTTGTCTTAGGAAATAAACCTAAAAAATCAGAGCTGTTATACAAAGACTGTCCATACACTTTAATACTCAGCAGCTTGTTTAAATATAAGATGATGGCATGAGCTGCAATGTAAACATTTATTCTGTCAGTCAGAAGATTTCCAAACTATCATTGTCACAGAACACTGGTTGCTGTTATTAAGCAGTTACAAGTATGGTATAAACCATAGGCTCTTGTGCAGTGCACATGCAGTACTAGTGGCGCATAAACATTTGTAAACAAATGCTGAACTTATAATGAAGGACTTTAGGGATCAGTAATTAAGAGATTGCAAAAGATTATATATTCATATGTAATTAGACAACCTGTTTTCAAAATTCTGATCTCTCCTATATCTTGGCCCATAGCAAAAAAAATTTTAAAAATATTGAAATAAAGCATCCCAGTTTAATAGCCTATAAAAAGGATATCTGAATGCAATTGAAGTTTCAAGGCACTTTACCTCCCCTCCTTTTACACTCTTTTTTTTGCTGCGCTTCCACACCATGGATTCTGGGAAGTAAATAGCAGAATTAGCCCTTTCAATTTCATGAATTCCTAGGCTTGCTCACTGCAACTTGAAAACTGAATGAAAAATAGCAGCAGCAAATATATATTTCACTGATGGTAAAAACATTAATTCAGGTAAATTTGGGTAAATTGGAAAAAGGCAGGGTGCCACTTCTCTGCATAGAGGGTGAGGTAGACAAAATGACAGCCTCAGGAGACTGTAGAGAATTACTGTGCCTGATGTGCTTACACTTTCTGACAGTTACCAAAGTTTCCATATTGAAGAATTTTTATGTTACAAGGACTGTGTTGGTGGTGAAAACCTACCAGTGGTTATGCAATAAATATTATTTTATTTCATTCAACTATAACATTCTATATTAACTGGAATACATCAGGGGTCAATCTGCTACAAGGGACATCCTGAAATTTGGCAATTCAGAAAAATGTATCAATGGCCAATTATGCAATTTGTATCCACCTTTGATGCAACAACTGTCATTAAAAGACTATCATCAATAATCAATTTACTTAATTATTCGTGCCAAGGAATATGAAAGTTCTCAAGCTATATCTCTTTTTTAATCTTCGCAATTACTTTCCTCAAAGACATTTAAAAAATTCATTTTTTCAATTAGATAATGTCTGAGAACTAGTACTGCCAAAAAAAAAGCTAATTTGCAAGTACGATTTTCCATAAAATGCTTCTGAACAAGAAGTGACTACAGCCAAAATTCACATTAGCAAAGCTAAATGGTTTTTCTCTCATGACACAGCTAGAGACTAGGATAAAAACTGAGGAAACATGAAAAGAATGGTCATCAACTATAACTTTGAAAAAAGCTTTGACCAATTGTTGACATATCCATGTAACATACATGGTTGAATCCCTTTTATTCCTTGCCACCTGCGTTTCACTTCACCTATCCCTCTTTATTGCTGCTTCTCAGTTCATAAGGGCTGTACATCCACAGCACCACCTGCTCTGATCCCCTTACCCTGCCAAACAGTAACTTCTTCCTCCATCTAACAGGACCTCTGTGATCATGCTAAATAGAACTTGGACTTCTTCATGATGTGCTAGGAGGGAAAAGCTTCGTTTTACTCTATAGCCCAGATAAATCAAACTCACCATTTCCTTGATGACATTATTTGACAACCAATTGACAGAAAGATGAAAATGTTTCATGGACACGTGGACATTATTTGTGCTAAGTTCTAACATTAGGTTGCTTCTCTTTAGGAAAACAGTATTTTCCAATTTGATTTTTTTTTCATTTTACAAACTTTTCCCAAGGAAAAAAAATTATGCTCCGATTTTTCCCCATTTAAGTTGTATTGGGATTGTCAGAGAACCCTAAAACATAATTATTCATCAGAACTTTTAATAATTGCTTGTATATAAATTAAAACATAAAGACTTACGCTTTTAACTATAGTAATTAGATAAGAAAAGACTAAAGGTTATAGCTATAGTTGGACTCAGTGATCTCAAGGGTCTTTTCCAACCTAAATGGTTCTGTGATTCTATTAGTAGCTGATTTCTACTGTTCTGAACATCCATGCTGAAAACACATTCAGTGGAGTTGTATATAGTATTTGTACACTTTCCTACTTCATGGCATACTTCCTGTAAGACTCACCATTGCATTATTGCTCCCACAAGCATACGAGCACATTATAATTGAAGTAAAAAGTAGTTGTCCATAAAGAAAAGTTGTCCATAAAACGAGAACAGAATGGATGTTAGCAATAACTACTTAGCTTCCTATGTGGAGATCCCTAAATAATCCAGGAATAAGAATGATCCAAATCTGATTTCCTGCTACAAAAAGCTCTGGAGCAGCTGTTACACAAGACAATGTCCCTGAGTTTTCTCAGAATAACCCTGGAAAGCTACTGTCATGTCTATGGTACAGTTCTTTTACTACAACTTTATTCAAATCTCTCATAAATGTTATAGAAAGCGGCAAGCTTAAGCCAAATATTTGGCTTAAAATTATGCTCATGTTAATTTTATTTTAATCTCCTTCCTTGGTTTTACAGTGCAAAAAAAGAAAACAAAGCACATTCATTAGAACTTTAAAAATAGTATTTGTCATCTATTCATATTTTATTTCACGAGCACAGCTGTTTTGGGATATCTGCTGCTATAAGTCCCTGGCCCCAGGATACATGTACCTGCTCAAATGCTGCCAAACAAAAACTTCTGAGTGTGTTCCAACATAACCCAAACAAAAATAGTAGAGTATAATGTTTGTGTCTGTAAAGAGAATGTACTTCAAGTTACTGCCAGCAGAGAGTCCCATTGCACTCATATTGAGGAGAAAATAATTTAGCACAATCCCCCAAATCACGGAACAAACAGCAAGCAACTTCATTTTGACTACTTTAATAGGGTTATAGACAGAAGCTCTCAGCAACAGCCACTTGCAAGTGCTTTCCCTCCCCCTCAACTAATTTTTTTTCACTTTTTCAACATTATAAGCCAAGTTAGTATGTTTTAAAAAAGTATATAGTTTGGACTTCCATAAAAAGGCTGGCACACTTCTCAACAACATTTCAGCTTGCTAGATGAGAGCAAAGCGAAACAGTTTAACTGTAATTAAGTTAATTTGCAAGCCAGCCTCTACATCACATTGTAAAATTAAAGGGCTCCCGAGCATCTGGCCTGCACTCCTTCCGCATATGCTTACCCCAGGAGTAATGTGCTTAGTTTGAGGAGACATCAGGCGTCTGTCAAGCATGTCAGCCTCACTCCAAGCAGGCCAGCCCTTCCAGCAACAGCAACACTTCTTGCAGGAGCAAAATCTCCGAAGCAAAGCAGTGCACCAGCGAAAACTTCAGCAACTCAGCCTACATTAACCATTATTTAAAATACTTGTCCAGCTAAGGCCTGGTTAACAGGGCCCAGCTTTTGTCTATATGGAGCAAGACTGTTTGCTGGTGATTTCTCTCAGCTGTTGATCTGATTCAATCCCTATGTTAGGTTACAGCTCAGCAGAGAGCCCGTCACCATCAATTACCAAGGAGGAGTGGGAGGGCTCCGTGCTCACGGTGACGTCAGGCGCTGTAGGAACAAACCCTGCACACTTGCTGGAGTAACATAACATTTTATTAATCTCAGATGCATGCTTTGCAGCACGCATGGCCCCCTGTTAACTTACAACTGGCTGTGCAGCCAGAAACAAGTCCTGGGGAAGCATCTGAACATAAACACTGCATAATCGATTGATTGATGCTTGTGGATACAGATCTTTTTTTTCTTCTCCCCCACTCCCAGAGATATTTTGCACTGGAATTTCAAGCTGTAAATCTCAATTTAAGTTGGAAATTTTCGCTGTAAAAGGAAAGTTCTGGTTGACTATAATTAAGGTAGAAGATCTATTATGGTAGAAGATACATGTAAATGAACCTTAATCATGATTCTTTACATAAAACACCATCCTAAAAAAGCATCATTAGACACATCAGCATGGCAATATTTCAGTGCATTCGCCAGTCCACTGAAATTGTCAGGAAAACTTACGTGCATAATATTATTGGCCCTAATGAGTTTAAGAATTTGCAAGATTAAGGTCAAGACTTAAAATAAGAGCATAGGTTAGATGTGAATAAGAAGAAGGAAAGATATATGTTTGTATTGGTCTGAGGGTTCTGAAGGTGTAGTAAAGAGGAGAAAGCAACAGGCAGCACAACAGGCAAGGAATGGTACAGAGAAAGAGTTCCAGAGAAGATGCTTTCTGCCTGTGTTACCACTGAGGTAATGAATGCTGAGACAGTGACTCCTCAGAGCAGCAACAAGCACAAACATTCTTTTGGCTACAGCTGCTCGGTGAGCTAGGCAATCTTCTCCTCTGCCTACATCTTGAGGCTGGTCTTTAATAGGCATGTGAGACAAGCAAAGCCCCATAAAGTCTAACCAGTCCAAACTGTGGTCCATGAGAGCTGAAAACATTGCCTATTTTCAAAGGCCAAACTCTTAACACTGACTTTGTGAGTAGACCCTGTAAAGTTGACAGTACTTGGAGAGGGAAAGGCAGACCCTACCTACATGTCTCACAATAAGAATAAAAGCAGATCTTTTTTTTCTTTTAAACAGAAACTTCAGACTGGTTTCCATTTATATTAACTGGAATTATGGAATTTATATTCCACTATATTAACATTTATATTCACACAACCACTTTTAGGGTGTACCAAGATTGATCAATATAAAATTAACATTTTAAAATATAATTTCTTACTTATATTATCAGCATACCACATTGTTAACAATTCTAATTCACTGAAACAAGAAGTGACTTTTGTTTAATACCTGATCAGGTGATTGTTTGTTTGCTGTGTTTTTCCTGTTTGTTTTTTTTTTCTTTTTAGGGGAGTATGGGAATGCAGGATTGTTGAAATGTTATCACTGTTTCAGAATTCAGTATTCATATTAAGTCCAGTTTGGACGCTAAATTACTAGAAACCTTGCCTTCCTTTCTTATTAAATAGACATTTCTATTTATCTGAAATAGATTCAGCAAAGAAAAATACACAGAACATTGACAACCTCTTAAATAACTTATTTTGACTTCCATAAGGCACTTCTAAGGATGGATTATTAAACTCAAAATGTTGAAACAACTACCAGTTTCCGAGGAAGCAAACAGTAAACTTCAGCAAATACAATTTTAGAAGGCTGTGAGAAAAATAGCAATTTCTGATGCAACACTGTATTAATAATGTCGGCGGTTTTACAGTTAATTTACTGAGCTAGCTTTTTGGCAAAGTTATTATCCCTAAAAAGTTTAAGACATGCTGTGGGACACAAATACCTTGGGGCAAATCAGAAGTACTCTGAAGAACACACAATCACAGTCCCAGCTGGAATATTGCAATTAGGACAGGGCAGCTCTCATTCCAGAGGCTTGTTTTCTACCCTTCGGCAGATTTTACAGAATACTGAAACTAAGCTTGCAAGACCATGCTGTTATCATGGCAAATTTTGGTATCACAATATTGAAATAAAAGAACTTTGTAGTAGAAAACACAGTAATAGATGATTTAAACTGTGGAAACAACAATAGAAAAATCATAAAGTTTCCAAGTTTCCCTAAATCTTCTACCAATAGAATAATAGAAATCACCTCTTTTTCTTCCGTTTTTGTTTGTTTGTTTGTTTGGTTTGTTTTTTTTTTAATTTTTAACTTCTGAGCAGACAGTCATGGAACTAGTATACAGTAAGTGCTAGATGACTTCTGTCTATTTTTGCCCAACAGGGTGAATCATCACCTAAGAAGTACCAGATCTGTTAAAAGCTGCCTGCTGTGTATCCTGACAAGTTAGGGTACCTTAGAACAGAAGTAAGTGACCTTCAGCCCCTTACAGAAAAATATAACATCTTTACTAAGAGAACAGAACACAATTAATCCAATTATTACTATTGTAATTCATTCTTTAATCCTGTATAGCTCTAATGGAGAAGTAGCCTTTAAGTCTAATATTCTGTATTTACATAGCGATTTCATCAGAAGCCTCAGTTAATTTTAAACACAACTTTATGAAATTTTACTAGGTTTGGACTATAAATGCCATTAGGAACATCAGAAAACAAGAGTACTGATTAACTAAATGCTTAGTAACATACTAATAGAGGCTTGCTTGTGAATGTTTAAGTTTTTTTGGTTTTGTCTCTTCGTCTAACAAAGCAAGATATCTGCACTCTGCCTCTTTCCATCCCAAGTTAAGCATGGATGTCAATCTATAAAAGTTCTTGTTGACAAATCAGATCAAAAACGAGTAGTTAGAGATCACACAGTCAATAACTCAGAAGCTGATAAAACCTTAAGACATATGAGTAATTTTTCTCATCACCAAGTTATTGTGCATCAGCTGATCCATATGTGGACATGTGGGCATGCTTAGCATATGGCAAACAAATTAAGGCAATTTATTGTAATTCTGCCTCATTATGAATTCTGTTATCTGACATTTTCTGATGGATTTATGCACGGCAACTTGTAATCTGCATGTCTAAATCTAATACATATATATATATATATATACACACACAGGAAAATTATTCTATTTCTTATTTCTTTCCCATTTTAAAAGCAGATAATGCATTTGTTTTTCTTCAGTTACCTCAGACATCACATTTGTTTTTATTCAGTCACCAAGTATCTCATCAATCTTACAAAATTTTTCAAAACATAACTTCATGTTTCTGAGATGGCTGAGTCAAAACTTTAGGTATCCAAGTATCCCATACAAAGACCTCAGGTTGTGGATTAACTACAATCCAAACTGTTCCCTTTTCCTATTTGAAGGTGAATATTTATCCCTTTGACATTCCTATAAGAGTCATATATTACCAGCTCTTCTCATCTGGTAAGATTCAGCTTCAGAAGAGTTTGTTTTCCCCTTTTAGAAGACCCAAAGTCTTTCCAAAAGATATCAAGGTACTAAAATCCCTTATTTATTTATCATGACAAGACAGTAGAAGTCTACATATGCCTACGCAAAGTTGATGTATATGAATTTTGACATCTAAAAATTTTTTTTGAGAAGACAGATGATAAATTAGTCAAAGATCACAGAGAGTCAACAATTCAGTAGCAAACAAACCAAACTCAGATTTTCTAAATTTTTGCAACACCTTTCCACAGAAAACACGCAAAACCACCCAAGTCCTGTCAGCAGGAGACCACTCAGTCCCCTGGTTCATGTCAAAGTCCATGAAAGTTTCTCAGGTTCATCCTCCCCTCTCAGATCTCTACCAAAGGGCCAGTCCACTTTCTGCTGTGCCCACTGACACAGCAGAGCCCCAGATGAGATGCTGAGAGAGCAGCTGGCTGATACTTCTAGCAAAAGACAACAGCCCAGTTGCTCACCCAGCACACTGGGAGCTGAGCTGTAGGATCGCTGATCGCTTTCCAAGTACATTTTGTCCAGTTTGAGTAAAGGACAGTTTTTCTCTCCATCGCCAATGAAAAACCAACTATTTTCTGTAAGTGGGAGAGGACTCCAGATGAAAAATTTGTCACAGAATAAAGGAGAAAATTCTGTAATCCCTAAATATTTCAAAATAGGTTTGAAGGTTTGAAACAGGTGAGTATTCAAACCAGCAGTGTTATTGGTTATAACAGATGGGGAAGAGTTAGATTAGTGTTTTTTGACAAGGGCAAGCTGACTTGATTAGATACCTACTGTGAGAAAAAAAGTTCACAGTTGCGTTTTACAGCTGAAATGCACAATAAGAGTGCCTGTCTTACCAAGAACTGCACCTTGATATTTCTCATTTTTGACCAGCTAGCTTGAAGAAATTGTCTTGCAAACTGTTGCTCCTGAGACCATCAATTGCGTTCAAGAGTGAATTGCTGCATCTTCATGGATGCTGATCTTCCTGGCTTCAAGTAAACACTGCTTTGCCAAAAATCAATTTAATGGAAAATGTGGAATTCCACCAGTTGAAGTAAATCCCATTTTTACATGACAATACCTTACTGCAAGATCCACAAAGTAGGATCAGTGTCCAACAGTACTTCAAGGTTAGGTGTTAGTTGGGCAAGCAGGATTCACAGAGCACCTACAGTTTGGTTTAAATTTCTGCAGAGAAGGAACTTCAGCACTAGATGAAATTTTAAGTTAGCTGATGGCACTGAAAGACGTATTAGGAAATTTACAGGAATCTGATTGCAACACATAAAACAAAAACATCCCATAAAACAGTTAAATTTAAAAAAAATTAACACTACTGCTGGGAGCAGAGCTCTTGGTCCTCTCCACTTTTTCCCCCAGCTGTGGTACCTCCATCAGGCCCTTCCCTCCCCTCTGCTGGCCCCAGCACTTGTTAGACCCCTCTAGGAGGACAGTGACATACCTGGCTTAGTAGGAGACTACTTGTTTGTTTTGTGGGGTTTTTTTCAGGGTCAGTAAGATGAAATAGCTAAAGGAAACAAAAGCAAGGGAAAGGATGCTGGTAGTGGTGGAGCTACAAGCCTAGATCATCGCAAAACCTTACGAGATAACCTATCAAGGGGCTAACCCCTTTTGTGAGCTTTATTTCTATTTTGTCATGCATAGCAATAGCTCTGCAATTTAATACTGTATCAGTTTAAAAGCAGAAAAGACACCTACTTCACAATAGGTTCCTCATATTCAAAATATTAATAATTCACCACCCCAACAAAAATACTTAAGTAAACAGGAAAAATGATGGCTTTTAAAATACATACAATTGGGTTAATGTTTAAACAAAAGCTTTTTTTTTAATTAAAGATAGTTCATGCCACATTTTTCCCATTCAAAGTACAAATTTAACTCCATCCACAGTGAATAAGGCACACCC